>NC_056429.1:52142291-52484116 GCF_018296145.1 Oncorhynchus tshawytscha
TCTGAAATACACGTTAAATAATGTGTCATATCTCTATGGAAATATATAATTAAGGGATCCAGAAGATTAGATACTAACAGCTGCTAACTAAAATGTGTAGTTTAAAGTATAGGCCTGGCCATCCATTGGGTCCTTTTAGAACAGAAGTCTGTCTCTCCCTTTTCATGTTTAATTGAACCTATGCAACCATACAGTCTTATTTTTGCATTTAAGCATCCAATTACCCACATTTTAGTCTAATCTCAATCTTTATTACAAATCCCCAATATTTATGTCCAACGTTTCGACAAACAAGCTGTACATCAGGCTCTCACTTATTTTTGTGTATTCTACTCCGCTAGCCAGCACCTCGCCTACATAGGTGTGCATTTCTTTCGACACAAGTCATTTTTCCAACAATTGTTTTACGGACAGATTATTTAACTTAATTATTTAATATAATAACAATTCCAGTGGGTCAGAAGTTTACATACACTAAATTGACTGCTTTTTAAACAGCTTGGGAGAATCCAGAAAATCTCATGAGTGAATCTCATGGCAAGAGTGTGTCACCTTTTTTATTTAGCACATTTTTCTCTCACCTATGTTATAGTCTAATTCATTTGCTAGGTTGTAGCGACCTCATGAAGGGTATAGGGAAAATGTATGTAATAGCCTAAACTTCTCGATGTTACATTGGGCTGGGTGAATGGAATATGAATGACGGTCATTCAGTATGCTGTAATAGAAATAAGGCCATGCTCATAGCAAAAAGTCCCCCCACCGACTGCCCACAATAGAATTGAGGGCAAAGTGTACACTGCCCTAACCCGACTGTTTACGACATTTTCTCATTTCTCTTCATGAGTTTACAGAAGTAATAAGTAAAGGTAGATCAATTTAGTTTATGAATTAAGTGATTAAACCTCGAAAATATGTTTCCAAATTGTCCGGACCAAATCTGAACCAATCATAGACGTTTATGTTTAACAAGTTTGGACAGTACATTACGGTAGAGTCCAATACAGTGGAAGTAAGAAGCTATAGGCTATATAGGGTCAGTTCCAATACCATATTTACAATGTGCAGGGATACTGGAGTGGGAGGTAGATGTGTAATGGGGTATGGTGACTAGGCATCAGGATATATGATCAACAGAGTAGCAGCAGTGTATATGATGATAATGTGTGTGCATTAGTGATGCGTGGGTTGACCTGCGGTTATATCCACAGGGCTTAGGGTAAATAAATATTGTGTGGATGGAGGGTGGCTTGAATAAAGAGAAAACAATACCTTACATTCATGGATTTATCATTCGTGTGCAATTTATAATTTATATCTGTCGGCCACATTGAGGTTTTTCTTCCATTATTTTAGCCTAAAATAATGGAAGAAAAACCTATCTGGCATTAGTGCATAAGCCTAAGCTTTAGGGCCTAACTGTGCGCTTGCCAAATAGCCTACACGGCAATCGCCAAATGCTTTTGGGAACGGGCAGAAAGTTACCCTAGTCAAAAAAATCTAATATAAAAATCCTGTCAGATTTCGGAACCTATCCTATAAGATGTTAGCCTATGGAGTCCAATAGGACTGGTTCCAAAATGTGATAGGATTTTATATTATCCATACTGCAAATTAGGTTGAAAACCTCAGGGAGTTTCACTGGTGTGAGTAGGCAAAGATATGGAGATTGCGCTCCGGAGGATGTTCCTCAGTTTACTGGTCTTTACGTTTGAACATAAATGTTCAGGTTTCTGTGCCATATTTAGCTGTGAGATTTAGTGTCCATATTTATTTCGAATTCAAGGCACACTTAACCAGCATGGCTACCACAGCATTCTTCAGATATATCATCCCATCTGGCTGGTGCTTAGTCCACTATCATTTTGTTTTTCAACAGAACAATGACCCAACTCCTCTCCAGGCTGTGTAAGGGCTATTTGACATAGAAGGAGAGTGATGGAGTGCTGCATGAGATGACCTGGCCTCCACAATCACCCAACAACCCAATTGAGATGGTTTGGGTTGAGTTGGACCACAGAGTGAAAGAAAATAAGCCATTAAGTGCTCAGCATATGTGGGAACTCCTTCAAGACAGTTGGAAAAGCATTCCATGTGAGCTGGTTGAGAGAATGGCAAGAGTGTGCAAAGCTGTCAAGGCAAATATGTTTTGATTTGTGTAACACTTTTTTTTGGTTACTGCATGATTCCATATGTGTTTTTTCATAGTTTTGATGTCTTCACTATTATTGTACAATGTAGATAATAGTACAAATAAAGAAAAACCCTTGAATGTGGCCAAACTTTTGACTGGTACTGTATGTGTACTTTATCAGCCTAAATTGAAATGTTGATTTTGATTTTTACATATTAAATTTTATATTGCAGTAATTTCCTGTACGTCGACAGTATGTGTTACTACATTACACATCTTCATGATTTGACCACATCAAATTGAGGGTAATTGCACATGCTTTTTACCTCAGATTAGTGATGTTACTTTAAATGTTTTATAGTAATTACAAAATTGATTGCTTAAATCAGATCAATATCATTGGTGGTGTACTGTTGGTTTTGTCACACTTGCTGTCGGACTTAGAATTCTACTATCATTTTCAAACTCAAATGGCAGGGGTGTTCTCTGTATAGAAGTCGCTGACCTCACACCTATAGTCGAACTATCACTCAAATAACAGCCATCCTTTGTCACTTGATATCCTATAGCAGGTTGTGATTTGTTGGAGTTAAATATCAAAGCAATTTTGTTTCCTTTCCCGTTTCGGCAGCGCCTCAACTTCCATCCGACATTCTGGAACTTGTATGAATGTCTTCAGCAAATTGTCTTTTTAACCATGGATGTAAAAAATTTGCAGATTCAGTGTTGACTTTGATTAGAGTTAGTTTAAACAGTGCATACACCCCAAATGTTTGCCCCTGCTCTGATTTCAAATGTACATCTATGAGTAAATAACAAAATAGTGTTGCGTTTAACTTTCCGCGATGGTGACCCACTTGAAGCACAATGCAACAATCCAAAGTGTACCTGGCTGTCTGCTACAAGTTGTGAACTAACCAGTGATATCCATTGAGTATACCAAACATTAGGAACACCTTCCTAATATTCAGAAAATTTGCCCTCAGAACAGCCTCAATTTGTTGGGGCATGGACTCTAGGTGTCAAGCATTCCACATGGATGATGGCCCATGTTGACTCCCATGCTTCCCACCGTTGTCAAGTTGGCTGAATATCCTTTGGGTGGTGGCCCATTCTTGATACTCAGGAAACTGTTGAACTTGAAAAACCTGGCAGCGTTGCAGTTCTTAACAAATTGGTGCACCTGGCACATACTACCATGCCCCATTCAAAGGCACATACAGATTTGGTCTTGCCCATGGCACACACAAACAATCCTTGTCTCAAGGCTTAACAATCATTCTTCAACCAGTGTTGAAGGGGAGGAGACAGGTTCAAGTGGATTTAACAAGTGACATCAATAAGGGAGAATGGCTTTCACCTGGTTAGTCTGTCATGGAAAGAGCAGGTTTTCTTAATGTTTTGGATACTCAGTGTATATTAAGCAATAACAAAGAATAAAACATATTTATAAACTGCTATAACAATACAGTGATTCAAAGGACATACAAAAGACTACAACTTAGTCAGCTGACAGGAAAAATGTGGCTAACAATAGTCATAAAAACGTAATGTAATGTAATGTAATGATGAAAATATTACTGAAACATTGACAATTTTGTCAGCAAACATAAGGAAACAAATACTGTTCTTGAGTTCACGAGCAGTGAAGGATAAAACAGTTTGAATAATAATGTTTGAAAACCGGAGATTCTCTGCACAGCCCCAGGTGGCGAGCTGAACTTGGGAGTTAATTAATTAATTAATAATAATTAACACTGAGCTCGTGCTAGCTGTGACGTCTTCAGTCCATTTTTAAGGGACAGGCTTTCTTTTAAGGGACAGAAATAAATATTGAATGGTTTCTGATCAAGTTCATTGTTTTATTGGACTGGAACTAATGATGATTAACTATAATTTAATGGATTCAAATTGGGGTGTCAAAATCCTACAAAACGGATTATAATCGGATTACTTTTGATTTCCAATAAGGGAAAAAAGTAGTCCAAAAGGATTCTGATAAGTGACACAAATTCCTATAGGACTACGAGAATCCTATATGATTACTTTCGATTTCCAATAGGAAAAAAAGTATCCTAATAGGATTCTGTAGAGATTACACAAAATCCTATAGGATTGTAAGAATCCTATACAATTCTATTGGAAAAATTGCTAATCCTATAGGAGTTTTTGACTAGGGTAATGTCAATCCACGTAGGCAAAAAGGACAATGTTGGAGTTTAATACAATAAGAGAAAAGCAGTGAAAGGTCAGTTGAAAATAAAGAGAATGGAGGGCCAGAAATGTAATGTTTGGGAAAGATTTGGTGAAGTGATAAGAGGATGGTAGCAGGCTATAGGCTACGAAGTGCGTGCTCGGAGAAGCACAGGGCAAAGTTATATTTCTAAGATGGCTGCTGGGATGGTGTAAATAAAACTAGGCTGTACTACACACGGCAATGAATATTCCAACCCTGAGCCTCGGCCAGCTTTGCTCTTGCAGATCAAATAAGTTTTTGTTTGCTGCCAAACCAATGGCTGTGATGTGTAGGCCTACTGTGGGAGTTCAGGTGGAGTTAGGCTTCTTCCAAAAATAAGTACAGAAAATGCTGAAATCTTGCGCACAGACCAGTGTTAGTTTAGGATATAGGTTGAAGGGTTAGCTAACATGCTAAGTATTTGGAAAGTTGCTAAAATGCTAAAGTTGTCCGTGATGAGATTCAAACTCACAACCTTTTGGGTCGCTAGATTTTCATTGTTGTACGCCCATTCTCAGATTGTATTATTTGCAAATGGGGACAGTTTCATTGCAATACACACTAATTTGGCATTGGAGAAATATATAAGATGAAAACACAGGCCTGTAATTTGTATGGTCTAATTAAAATTTTTTAAGTGACATACAATTGCATGAAATGTTTTTGAAAGGCAATTTTTTTTCTTGGACCTGCAAATATGATAGGTTCATGCAATGCTTTTACTATAAAGGAGATCTTTCCACCCCTACTCTTGTCCACGGTAGTCTGCGAACCTACAACCTTCTGGCCCGCAGCCCTATCAAAATTCCATGAATATCATGTAATTTTTACAGGATGAAGAACAGTTTCTAAAACTGCATATCAAAAGCTCTAGTCTGTCCAAGAAGTGAGGCTTAACAGTAGACATGTTCTCTGCTTTAAAAAAAAAAAGCTTTTATGGAGGGGTTAGGTAAAATATATATATATATTTATTTTATTTATATTTATTTATATTTATTTATATATTTATTTATATATATATATATTAATATATTATTGCTGAAAGGAGGGTCAACCATTTATTTCAAAGGTCCCAATTTTTTTTTTTTTTTATTAATTTTTTTCTCTCTCCATGTAACCATTTATTATCAATAACGTTCACTCCCTAAGAGTGTAACATCAGACAATCATGGGCAGCTGAATAGCATGTCTCTAGGGAAATCCAGTCTCGGTGAGAACTCATGATGAGAAAAAAAAATGGTAAATGGTCATCGGCAAAGCTAGTACAAACCTAGCTCTTACAAAGCTGGCCAGTTGGAATCAATACACATTGAAAGATCAGAGTATCAAACAGGAACAAAAACAATTTGCACACAACTTGACTATGGATTTAAGGAGTGTTGATTCTGCTCTCTCACTGGTAACTGAGTGGGTGGCCAAGCATTGATGTAGAGGCCATGCATCAGGTCATTGACATGTTTCAGGAACTGTATAGACAGAGACGACTCATGATTAACCATTACCTAAGGTCTTCACTATGTTGAACTTAGCCTAGCAAGTACATTTGACTATGTTGCCCCTCAGCAATCTGGCAGTCAGGCAGACATACGGAGAGGGATGGAGAGAGAGAGAGAGAGCCTATGTTTTGCTGTCTATTTACATTTCTTAGTCAGCAGGCTGGATAACTTGTGTACTCCTTCCCTTTGTTCCCTACTCCTTCCTTCCTTCCAAACTAGAAGATTCCTGCAAAAAAATAATTAAGATTTGAAAAAGGCAGCTAAGAGTTGTAACGTTAGAATGATTGTTGAGGGATAGGCAAAATGTATAGTCAAATACAATTATCCCTGAGGACTCAAGGAACACTTCACATCCATATTGGGGTGTACACGTTTCAAGTATTAGGCTAGCTTAAGATGTCACACACACACAGACACAACATGACACAATGTTGACATGATGACAATCTTTTCTACAAATTATTGATTTATCATCTCTCTCACACAGAACACATGCACAGCTATCATAGTGTTTTCACAAAGTTATTGCGATCATCTCTGGGTCTGTAGTGACGATGCGCCACTCTGGAGGCCCTAGTTCTGCCATCTTTGACTGAAGACTATAGCGCATTTTCTGTATTTGAAGGTTAGGGTTGGGGTGCGGGCCTTTCACTTTTTCACATATAGTCGGGAAGTTTCTGATGGGTTATTAGCAATTGCGGGTGCGTGTGAACAAACAGCTGACCCGCGCACCACTAGTGTGCATGTTGTGTGTGTCAGTGTGCATGAGTGTGTACAGTCTTGTGAGTGCAAAAATAAAGGGTCAACTCAGATAGTCCATATAGCTATTTAGCAGTTTATGGTTTGGGGATAGAAGCTGTTCTGGAGCCTGTTGATGTCTGACTTTATGCACCGGTACCACTTGTCGTGTGGAAGCAGAGAAAACGGTATAGTTCTATTATTTATATATATATATATACACATGTCCAAATTTCACACAGAATTGATATAGATATTATATATATCAGTGTGCAAAAATAAAGGGTCAACTCAGTTAAATGGACCGGACCAAAATTAAAGATTTGGTCCGGCCCAGACAACCAAATTTTGTCTTGTTCGGTGGCGGAGCTCATTAAAATAATAATCCGTGTGTAGAATGATACAGAAATTTGCAATGGAGGATATTGCTTTTGTGTACCCATTTAGAATACATCACCATGAAGAGAATGACATTCGTATCCATAATTAATAAACATGGTCACAAAATTTTACCAAAATTCGGTTACCAAACTTTGCATCTGCACTGTTCTTCCAGTAAATGTGTTTTAGTAAAATGTTCAGTGTAAACTGTTAAAAGTAGTACTTGTCCATAGAGTTGTGTGATTTATTAAACTTTGAAATCAATGTTGTTTTTTGGCATACATTTTAAGGACAAAATCGGCGTCATAACGTAATTCCGTTACCGTGGAATTGCCAGTATCTTTTTCAAGTTTTCTTCATCAACACCAATAAGACAGCACAAGAATGATATTAATATTAGATGAGGTTATGTTTGCTCAATTAAAAGAAGAAGCATACCAGCGGAGGGAACATTTTTAAACATGTAAATGTATTCCACATTTCTTTTATGGGAAAACATTTTTGGATTCTCCCTCAGGAGGTGGAGTAGCTATCATGAAAGCAGCAGCGTTTTCAGTAGTAATGTGTGCCAGATTCAATTTCCAAACCTAATATCTTGAGTTAATTCATATTCTCCAGTTAGAAGCAGGCCTATCGTCCTAATTTGGCCATTTAGAGAGAGATGGAGTGGGGGCGTGGCCTGTTCTGTTGCCATGGCAAGAGGACAGGTATCCTATGTCAGATTTCCTCTCAAATCTAAGCTGTCATATGTCTTCAACGATTTACTTTGATTGAAGCTAATGATTGTGTTGCTCATCACAGGGCCATGGTGACTCATTCATTGTGCTTTTGGCCTGTGCTGCATATGGCAGTAGCCGCATAAGGTCTGTGATTTCAACCTCTCGTAGACCAAGTAACATCCTGTACTACTGGTGGGACCTTGTTGTGCTGATTGTGGCTCTACATACAGTACATACTGTACCAATCATTATAGGACTATTAGTCAACAGGAAGTTTTGATCACCGGCCTACATTATGATGGTCTTATGCAGTACAGAGACCTATTTTCTGCATGCATATAGAATCTTAATTTCTGTCCCCTGTGGACTGATTACTGATCACACAAACACTTTATATTAGCCATTGGGGAGAATCAGGGGGTTAACTACTTCATGCTCATTCCCGCTATCATATAGGCTTCCAAATCCTACCGATGCCATTGTTATTTTAAGTAGCTTGAGGTTTTGGGCTACCGAGTGGCGCAGCGGTCTAAGGCACTGCATCTCAGTGCTAGAGGCGTCACTAGAGACCCTGGTTCGATTCCAGGCTCTATCACAACTGGCCGTGATTTGGAGCCCCAAAGGGCGGTGCACAATTGGCCCAGAGTCATCCAGGTTAGGGTAGGCTGTCATTGCAAATAAGAGTTTGTTCTAAACTGACTTGCCTAGTTAAATTTTAAGGTTAAATAAATAAATAAAATGTAAAGCTTGGCAATTGAGCATGGTGGTGGAACCCAATGCTAATTCCGCACATCTTCAGCGATCTAGTGCGGTGTAACCGAAGAATGTGGAGCCACCTCCCCTTTTATTCTACCCCCTTCCATGACACGAGTTAGCTAGTGACTGTGTGGAGACTACTGTATGAAGTTAGCTGCCAGGCCTTTTTTCTTCCTATCAGGGGCTCATAAATAATAGATGCGTTACAGTACAGGGGCATAACTAGGCTAATTTCATATTTGCATATTTGTACAGAATTCATTATTCATGAGTATGGCAGGGTTTTGTGGATCATAAAGCTACCTAGCCTACTGTAAATCTCACTGGCTGATCCCAATCTGCCTCCCTGCCTGCCTTTGCATCAGTAACCGGGAAACACCCATATGAAAAAGCAATATTTAAGCTGCGATGCTATGGCATCGAAAGCGCAGAGTCTAAACTCTTGCCTGAGCAAAGCCTTATTAAAGGCACGGGAATTTGATGAGGTTTCCTAGATACATTCTACCATCCATGCTACCAGACAATGAGCTTTGTTCTGCTCAATTTGCTGTCATTTTAGAATAATGGGATAGAGGGAGTGGGTGGGAGCGCAGTAGACAGGAAGAGGCTCTGACACCTAATTCAGAATAGATTTTATGGGGCATTTTTTAATCGGGTTCAGAGGAGAGAGGCAGGCGCCATAATTTCCATGTGTTATGAAGTAGATTTATCCTTCCCCTTCTTGATGACTGGCGTCTTTTTATTCATTACCTTTTGTTCCCTCCCTACCTTCCTCTGTCAGGTGAGTATGCACATGTTAACAGATCCCTCATTAATGGGTATTGTGTCATATACAAACCTATTTATGTTGCAGCCATACCTTGTGATTTCTGTCACATTTATTGGCAGGGATCCAGTTTTGAGCGATCTTAGCCCTGTTATGTGGAGAGGGGGGTTGTCTGGATGTCAGCAGGGTTCTGGTCTTCTGTTTCAATGTTATTTGTTAATGTGCATTTTTGTTGTGTGTTTGGAGTAGTGGTAGTGTGTGTGTGTGTGTGTGTGTGTGTGTCTCATATGAAAAAAGTATATATTGGAATATATTTCAATTAAATATACAGTACCAATCAATAGTTTGCTATGAGTTGGACCACAGAGTGAAGGAAAAGCAGCCAACAACTGCTCAGCATATGTGGGAACTGCTTCAAAACTGTTGGAAAAGCATTCCAGTTGAAGCTGGTTGAGAGAATGCCAAAAGTGTGCAAAGCTGTCATCAAGCCAAAGGGTGGCTACTTTGAAGAATCTTTTTTTATGTTCCTATATTTTTGTAGATATTTTTTAATATAAGTACATATAAGGCTTAACTATACATTTGGATATTTTGTCATTTACATATGTGAATACATGTACATACATGATAAAATATACACTCACAGCCCAGTTTATTAGGTACACCTATCTAGTACTGGGTCGGACCCCTTTCCCTCCAGTACAGCCTGAATTCTTCAGGGCATTCTGCAAGGTGTCAAACGTTCCACAGGGATGTTGGTACATGCTGATGCGATGGCATCGCGCATAAGGTCTGGGGACTACGCAAGCCACTCAAGTAAACTGAACTCGTTGTCATTTTCCAAGCAATGTTTTTCCAATCCTCAACTGTCAATTGTTGTTGATTGTGTGCCCTCTGGAGCTGCTTCATCTTGTTTTTATCCTTTAGGAGTGGAAGCCGGTGTGGTCGTCTGCTGCAATTACCCATCCGTGACAAGGATTGACGTGTTGTGCCTTCCGAGATGCCGTTCTGCACACCACAGTTTTACTGCTCTGTTTGTGGCCAGCCTGTCAGCTTGCACAATTCTCCTTCGACCTCTTATCAACTAGTTGTTTTCGCCCACAGGACTGCCGCTGACTAGATGTTTTTTTGTTTGTCATGCCATTCTAAACACTGTCGCGCGTGAAAAGCCCAGGAGGGCGCCCATTTCTGAGATACCGGATCCGCCCCTGGCACCGACGATCATGTCACATAGGTCGCTAGTTTTGCTAGTTCCAACATTCAATCGAACAGTAGCTGAATGCCTCGATGCCTGTCTCCCTGATTTATATACAAGCCACGGCCACATGGCCTAATAAACTGTTTGTTATTTTTATATATATATTAAATTAATTATAAATTTCACATGCGGTTGTTCAAATGGAATAGACAACAGGTGGAAATTATAGGCAATTAGCAAGACACCCCCAATAAAGGAGTGGTTCTGCAGGTGGTGACCACAGACCACTTCTCAGTTCCTATGCTTCCTGGCTGATGTTTTGGTCATTTTTGAATGCTGGCGGTGCTTTCACTCTAGTGGTAGCATGAGACCGAGTCTACATACTACACAAGTGGCTCAGGTAGTGCAGCTCATCCAGGATGGCACATCAATGTGAGCTGTGGCAAGAAGGTTTGCTGTGTCTGTCGGCGTAGAGTCCAGAGCATGGAGGCGCTACCAGGAGACAGGCCAGTACATCAGGAGACGTGGAGGAGGCCGTAGGAGGGCAACAACTCAGCAGCAGGACCGCTACCTCCGCCTTTGTGCAAGGAGGAGCACTGCCAGAGCCCTGCAAAATGACCTCCAGCAGGCCACAAATGTGCATGTGTCTGCTCAAACGGTCAGAAACAGACTCCATGAGGGTGGTATGAGGGCCCGACGTCCACAGGTGGGGGTTGTGCTTACAGCCCAACACCGTGCAGGATGTTTGGCATTTGCCAGAGAACACCAAGATTGGCAAATTCGCCACTGGCGCCCTGTGCTCTTCACAGATGAAAGCAGGTTCACACTGAGCACATGTGACAGACGTGACAGTCTGGAGACGCCGTGGAGAACGTTCTGCTGCCTGCAACATCCTCCAGCATGACCGGTTTGGCGGTGGGTCAGTCATGGTGTGGGGTGGCATTTCTTTGGGGGGCCGCACAGCCCTCCATGTGCTCGCCAGAGGTAGCCTGACTGCCATTAGGTACCGAGATGAGGTCCTAAGACCCCTTGTGAGACCATATGCTGGTGCGGTTGGCCCTGGGTTCCTCCTAATGCAAGACAATGCTAGACCTCATGTGGCTGGAGTGTGTCAGCAGTTCCTGCAAGAGGAAGGCATTGATGCTATGGACTGGCCAGCCCGTTCCCCAGACCTGAATCCAATTGAGCACATCTGGGACATCATGTCTCTCTCCATCCACCAACGTGGATGGTGCCACGTTGCACCACAGACTGTCCAGGAGTTGGCGGATGCTTTAGTCCAGGTCTGGGAGGAGATCCCTCAGGAGACCATCCGCCACCTCATCAGGAGCATGCCCAGGCGTTGTAGGGAGGTCATACAGGCACGTGGCGGCCACACACACTGAGCCTCATTTTGACTTGTTTTAAGGACATTACATCAAAGTTGGATCAGTAGTGTGGTTTTCCACTTTAATTTTGAGTATGACTCCAAATCCAGACCTCCATGGGTTGATAAATTTGATTTCCATTGATAATATTTTTGTGATTTTGTTGTCAGCACATTCAACTGTGTAAAGAAAAAAGTATTTAATAAGAATATTTCATTCATTCAGATCTAGGATGTGTTATTTTAGTGTTCCCTTTATTTTTTTGAGCAGTGTATATATGTTTTTCCATATGGAATGTGTGTGTGTTACAGAGTAGATTCTAGACATACCTTGTACTGGAGGCTGTAAGATAATATTTTTTATTTAGTGATCTGACTGTTCTCGTGTTTATAAAATATGCCCCTATTTTGTGTCTCTGCCTCAGAGTAGAATATTTTAAGAAATAATTTAGCGAAGTTATTTTAATTTAAATATGTAAATGGGCTCGGCACAGAGGCTTTTTTTTTTTTTTACTCTAAGGAGATTTTAAGATGAGTTCATTCATTTGTCTTGGCGCTTTGACAAGGGGATAAGGAGGGTCACTTTATGCACATATTATGCATTTTGTTAGACAGCGTCATAGCAACTGTTGGTTTAGTGCCTCAAGCTGTTGTCAATCATTTCTACTGTTTCACACGAGCGGCATTTGACACTTGAATAAAATATTTGAGTTTGACTGAAAATGTCTTTCTATGCATTTATTGGGGTTGATGTAGGTGAAAAGGTCAGTCAACTAAAGGGCAATCCAGACCACATGCATGCAATGCTCTTATGAATGGCTTGTAGTTGTGTGCGCCCTGTCATTGAAGTCCGAATTGTGGCACAGTATGGGGTAGTGACCGTGCAATTGGGAGAGGGGCAGACAAAAATCAGGACAATGACATTGCTGAAGCCATATTGGGCAATCCTTCTGTATATAAAGGCCTCAAATTAAAATTAATGGATAATTGAAACTTGTATGGAGTGTGTTGGAAGTATTGCTTTTACACAGCTTACGAGAGATACCAGTTGATAGGGGTGCACAGGGTGAGAAAGTATCCTGTAAAGTAGCTTACTGTAGGCTTTGTGGCTTCAAACTGTTTACCCTTTGCCAGAGTGACAGTCTAAAAATACTACTGACTTGGTGCTCTCCCTGGTCCTGAAAGACTTGTCACTTGCTGTGGTTTTGTATGGACAGCTCCGTCTTAGCCTTGGGCTATGCCTTTCTCTCCCCACCACTTGTGCTCCCGGGCATCACTGTTATATTTGATCATTGCACATTCAATGCCAGGGCTGTACCTTGTTGACGCAGACTTCAATATGTTGTGTCCTGTGGTTGAGAGAAGTGTATACAGCATGTAGTCCAGTACGTTGTATACAAGAGGCTGCAGATTGTAGCTGTGGCAGGCAAAGCAAACGCCACAGGGGGAGACTCATTGCCCAGCAAATTAAACCATCACCTCCCCAATCTGAGTTACAGGAAATACGGAGAAATTACTCATGTTATGGCCGATGTTTAGTCACTGATGTAGCCGTATAAACAATGGCAGGCATTCATTCCCTGATGTTAATCATGCTCCTTGGTGAGACGAGGGGTGCAATTTTTGTCAGGGGATGTAGTAGAAGTTTTATTAAAAGATACACAATGCTAGACAACAAAAAAAATAAACTTCTGTTCTTAATCATTATGAGAGGATCTCATAATCTCATCTCCATTCTGAAGATTCGTCTTCATTATCCACTGGAGCGGCATTTACAGATAATGCTGCTGCCTCATTTGCTTGCTGAGCCTCCATTTTCCCAGAACGATCATGCAGCTCCTTTAGTGAGGCTCTTGTAAACGACAAGTGGAGCTATTCTCCATGTGCCCACAGGATTACTAAAGGTTAATCATCAATGTAAAGCTAATCTTTGTTAAATACCGATATAGATTTGGTGCCTGCTTGTGATAGATATAATCAGGCGAACCAGGAAGAATCCCCCTGAGCCTAAAGTAACTGCAGAATGGCTCGTTTGTGGTTTATAAGAGAGTCTGTGAAGAAGAGAACCGCATTAAAAATCCTTTCCCCAGTTCCCACCAGGCTATTGTTGTCTTTCCTATTGTTTTTAGACCTGTGGCATGTGAACTTGTTTGAGTTTGAACGTTACGCAGTTCTATGGGGCATAGGCCTACTTGATACTTTTTCTTGCCACTGTGTATGAGTAAATTATGTGAATCCTTTGGAATTCTGGATTTACGCGAAAATTGGTCACAACAACCGACAGTCTGCTTAAACTAAACACATTATTGTGTTCTTTCTTGTCTAAATTGAATACATCATTTAAACATTCACAGTGTTTGGAAAAAGTAGGCTAATTGCTGTCCCCAGTCCATCTGGCCATGCTGCTGCTCCAGTTTCAACTTCCACCTGACTGTGCTGCTGCTCCAGTTTCAACTGTTCTGCCTTATTATTATTCGACCATGCTGGTCATTTATGAACATTTGAACATCTTGGCCATGTTCTGTTATAATCTCCACCCGGCACAGCCAGAAGAGGACTGGCCACCCCACATAGCCTGGTTCCTCTCTAGGTTTCTTCCTAGGTTTTGGCCTTTCTAGGGAGTTTTTCCTAGCCACCGTGCTTCTACACCTGCATTGCTTGCTGTTTGGGGTTTTAGGCTGGGTTTCTGTACAGCACTTTGAGATATCAGCTGATGTACGAAGGGCTATATAAATACATTTGATTTGATTTAATGATTTTTTTCAAAAGCTAATTGGAGTCAGAAGTCAGCTAACCTGGAGTACAATCAATGAGACGAGATTGGAGATGTTGGTTAGAGCTGCCCTGCCCTATAAAAACACACACAAAAAAATGTAGTTTGCTATTCACAAGATGCGTTGCCTGATGTGAACCATGCCTCGAACAAAAGATCTCAGAAGACCCAAGATTAAGAATTGTTGACTTGCATAAAGCTGGAAAGGGTTATACAAGTATCTCTAAAAGCCTTGTATATAAATGGAGAAAGTTCAGCACTGTTGCTACTCTCCCTAGGAGTGGCTGTCCTGCAAATATGACTGCAAGAGCACAGCGCCGAATTGCTCAATGAGGTTAAGAAGAATCCTAGTGTTAGCTAAAGACTTACAGAAATCTCTGGAACATGCTAACATCTCTAGACTAGTCTACGATACGTAAAACACTAAACAAGAATGATGTTCATGGGAGGACACCACAGAAGAAACCACTGCTGTCAAAAAAAACATTGCTGCACGTCTGGAGTTCGCAAAAGAGCATCTGGATGTTCCACAGCGCTACTGGCAAAATATTCTGTGGACAGATGAAACTACAGTTGAGTTGTTTGGAAGGAACTCAACACTGTGTGGAGAAAAAAAGGCACAGCACACCAAACCTCATCCCAACTGTAAAGTATGGTGGAGGGAGCATCATGGTTTGGCGCTGCTTTGCTGCCTCAGAGCCTGGACAGCTTGCTATCATTGACAGAAAAATGAATTCCCAAGTTTATCAAGACATTTTGCAGGATTTCTTAAGTAGTAAGGCTATCTGTCCGCCAATTGAAGTAAATCAGAACAGAATGGCTTCAACAGAAAAAAATAAGTCTTCTGGAGTGTCAGAGTCCTGACCTCAACCCGACTTGAGATGAGCAGTTCATACCAGACATCCCAAGAATACTACTGAACTGGAACAGATTTGTAAAGAGGAATGGTCCAAAATTCCTCCTGACCGTCGTGCAGGTCTGATCCGCAACTACAGAGAACATTTATTTGGTTGAGGTTGTTGCTGCCAAAGTAGGGTCAACCAGTTATTAAAACCCAAGGTTTCACATACTTTTTCCACCCTGCACTGTGAATGTTTACACAGTGTGTTCAATAAAGACACGTGAAAATGTTCAATTGTTTGTGTGTTTAAGTTTAAGCAGACTGTGTATGTCTTGTTGTGACCTAGATGAAGTTCAGATCAAATTTTAGGACCAATTATTGCAGAATTCCAGGTTATTCCAAAGAGTTCACATACTTTTTCTTGCCACTGTAGGTGTTCAAAAATAACATTGGGATGGTTGTGATAAGATCAAAGGCAATTAGTCCTTTTATTACAGGTTTTGTTTTGTCATGAAGTCTTCTACAGATGATGATCATGCTTTGAACAGTCATAGGGACGAACACAAACCATATAAGTCCCCTTGACTACTACATATTCACTGTGGAGTGGAGATAATTATGGAGTTTGGTATATTATGCAATCAAGGCCACAATCGCTCTTCCTCACTCTGGTAGAGTAAGTAATTCAGTCAATTTTTTTCGCCAGTGATTATTCAGACACCTGGGAATAGGAGCGCCAGTCATTATTTTAGTGGTGAAAGTTGTGCTTTGCTAATTATAATTTTTAACTAACTCCTAGTCAGATCTCTGAAAGGTAACATTTGTATGGAGTTGCAATAGAATGGCCTATGATTCCAACCATTTTTTAAATTTCTGTCGAATATCATCAAACGTTGAGTATTATAGGATGTCAAGAGGGACGACTTGGTGCAGCGTGGCTAGAAAGCGAGGATGTTTGTGCCAGATGTTTTGGAGTCTGTCTGTCTGGTCATGTATGGTGGTGACATTTTTTTAATGGAATCCTAGGCTTGGCTGTTATGTTGGTGGTGATCCAAGGCTTGGTAAATGTTTTTTTTGTTTGCATGAAATCTGAGTAGTTGTCATGGCATTTGTTGTCATCTCATCTGTGTCCTCAGTATGGTCACCATGACCAACAAGGCACATTCATGTCAAGAGTAACCTTAAAATATACAGTACATGTTTTTTCCTCCATTCGTAAGCCTTTTCTGCTCTCTGGGTAGTGTTAGACAAGCGGGGAATGAGAGCAGACTAAATGAATGCCATTGTCACTAATTTGACAGACGTGTAGAATGACTTGAGCAGATAAAGAAAATTGATTAAAACTGAACTCATTCCGATACAATTCTGAAGTCTAGACAATCATGACATTCAAGCGTTGCAGAAAAGATTACCATGCTTCTCCCCAAAAATATATATATAAAATAATTTTTACAGATATTGCTGTGAGGTTACAGAGCTCCTATCTCTCCATTGAGGCTGGCAGACGCAGCACATCGCCAGACCAGGCCAACGAGATCCTTCAGATGCTGCCCTTTTCAATGGCTGTTTTTATTTGCCTGCTATGCCTCTTATGTTGGGTCCAGAAACTTCTCTAATTAAAGATTCATCTTCAGTGTGGGCTCTCAAGTAAAATGTCTCGCAGTAGAACGTGGAGTGATAAAAAGGTGTTATTGGGCATGCGACCTTCATCGCCTCTTATCTCCCATAAACACTTCAGTTGGTTTTACAGGGCCACGGAGGCGGCGGAACGATGAGCAATAAGCCAAAGGCCCTGATGACTTATTCATGGGCAGAGCAGAACAAGAGGCACAGATGAAAGTGACAGAGAAGTTAGGACGATAAAGTCATTACAGTTATGATAAGGCATCTCAAAAATACTTGTGTGCTGATTATTTAACTTTGACTCCGGGCCAACTATTGTGTCTTCACATGTACTTTATGGTAAAGTTTACAAATGATGAGCTTTTGCACTGTTCTTAAGCAATATTATTATGGACATGTTTGTATGTTTGCAAATGTATTGCTTTGGGTTGCTCAAATAGCATAGAAAGGAAAGTGAGAGTTCTGGGGCTTGGATAACTATAACATGGACTTGTAGCTCTGGCATAATAGACAACCAGCAACAGAAGGCCGTTTATTGTAAAAGATATCCCGCCCCAAGCAATTCCTGATTACACAGTTATAAGGTGATTCTGTCAGACAGTATACTATACAAACAATCACTGTAATTTCCTCTACGACAGCCTTTTATGTTTTTAAATCACATCAGATAGCTAATTCCCTCTTGGGTATAAAGTTTACTTTGAGTCAGAAATAATTACCATGAGTTTTCACACCTTCAGCTGTTTTCTGCTGTTCACCCTGCACTGATTTCAACTGATGACATGGCCACCTCCTAGATACCCTCTAAGTAAAGTGCTAGATTGTTTTTCACACTCCCAAAACCTCCCTTAAAACACTGTCCCAACGGAGAACGAAAGAGGAAGTATTAGGAGCTGAGAATGTGAGAGAACCAATAGATCTGCCATGCATCTTTGCCAATGTCTCGCTGAGGTTAAACGCTGGTCGAGCGCTCTGCTGAAGGCAGATTCTGGAGCAACGTTGCCATTCGGTGGAGATGGGCACTGGGGTGCAGCATCGTGGGCATCGCAGGGGAAGGACATGCTGGGAATAATCTAGCCCAGCTCACTACTAGGGAATACTAAGCTCAGATGCTGTTTACATCTGCCCAATCAGATATCTCTAGCACTCATCTCCTCTCTGCTGTAGAGCCAGAGCTGTGATGTAGGGAAATGGAGCTAGAGATTTTCATTATAGATAAACATTTCCCCTCCGATCTATTCCGTTTACGAGTGGGGAAATTACAAGGATACTGCAGAAAGTTTAGCTTCCGAAGGGATACAAAGTGTGTTCAGACAGCAGCTGAACAAACGCATACACTACCAGTCAAAAGTTTGGACACACTGGCTCATTCAAGGCTTTTTATTTATTTTGACAATGTTCTACGTTGTAGAATAATAGTGAACATCAAAACTATGAAATAACACACATGGAATACTATATGGATTGGAATCCTATAGGAACCAAATCTAAAATCAAAATATATTTTAGATTTGAAAGTAGCCAACCTTTGCCTTGATCCAGCTTTGCACACTTTTGGCATTCTCTCAACCAGCTTCACATGGAATACTTTTCCAACTGTCTTAAAGGAGTTCCACATATTCTGGGCACTTGTTGGCTGCTTTTCCTTCACTCTGCGATTCAACTAATCCCAAACCATCTCAATTGGGTTGAGGTCAGGTGATTGTGGAGGACAGGTTATCTGATTCAGCCCTCCATCACTCCTTCTTGGTCAAATAGCCCTTACACTGCCTGGAGGTGAGTTTGGTCATTGTACTGTTGAAAAACAAATGATAGTCCCACTAAGCACAAATCAGATGGGATGGCGTATCGCTGTGGTAGCAATGCTGGTTAAGTGTGCCTTGAATTCTAAATAAATCCCTGGCAGTGTCACCAGCAAAGCACCAACACACCACCACCTCCATGCTTCACGGTGGGAACAACACATGCGGAGATCATCCATACACCTACTCTGCGTCTCAGAGACACGTCAGTTGGAACCAACAATCTCAAATTTGGACTAATCCGACCAAATTAACGATTTCCACCAGTCTAATGTCCATTGCTCGTATTTCCTGGCCTAAGCAAGTCACCTCTTATTATTGATGTCCTTTGGTAGTGGTTTCTTTGCAGAAATTCGACCATGGCCTGATTCACACAGTCTCCTCTGAACAGTTGATGTTGAGATGTGTCTGTTACTTGAACTCTGAAGCATTTATTTGGTCTGCAATTTTTGAGGCTGGTAACTCTAATGAACTTGGGTCTTCCTTTCCTTAGGCGGTCCTCATGAGAGCCAGTTTCATCATAGCGCTTCATGGTTTGTTACGACTGCACTTGAAGAAAAGTTCAAAGTTCTTGAAATTTCCGGATTGACTGACCTTCATGTCTTAAAGTAATGATGGACTGTTATTTCTCTCTGCTTATTTGAGCTGTTATTTCTGTAATATGGACTTGGTATTTTACCAAATAGGGCTATCTTCTCTATACCAACTCTACCCTGTCAAAACACAACTGATTGGCTCAAACTCATTAAGAAGGACATAAATACCAAAAATTAACAAGGCACACCTGTTAATTGAAATGGATTCCAGGTGACTACCTCATGAAGCTGGTTGAGAGAATGCCAATGTGCAAAGCTGTCATCAAGGCAAAGGGTGGCTACTTTGAAGAATCTCAAATATAACATACTTTGATTTGTTTAACACTTTTTTTTTGGTTACTCAGTGTTTCCATATGTTATTTCATACTTTTGATGTCTTCACTATTATTCTACAGTGTAGAAAATAGAAAAATAAAGAAAAACCCTGCAGTGAGTTGGTGTCAACTTTTGACTGGTACTGTACATTATGCACAGACTTGCCTCTGCCGTGTCCCCAACAACCGGATGTTCTGGTTTTCAAGGGAAATGGAAAGAGACGCTTTTAAACGTTAAAAAGGTGACACTCCATCTTAACTCCTCCTCCACATTTCCTGTATTAACTGAACAGTGCTAAAAAGAACCTCCCCCGACCAGTTTTTCTCCTCAAGACCAATAGTCGAGGATCTAGTTTCATGCATTTATTTTACGCCTGCTACGTTAGGTTATGCACAGACAGACTTGACCTTATCCACCTTTACCTACATAAGAGCTGAGTAATTAGGTTACAATCAATATTTTATTTTTATTTAACCTTAAATTTAACTTGGTAAGTCAGTTAAGAACAAATTCTTACTTACAATGACGGCCTACCAAAAGGCCTACTGCGGGGACGGGGGCCTGGGATAAAATATATATAATACAATATAAATATAGGACAAAAGACAGCATGCATGTAGTAGTGCAACAACTATTACTTCTGGGAACTCGGCACTGGGATCGTCTTGTGAACATTTGTTTTAGCGCGTGACCTTGATCTCATGCAATGTGCAAATGAGCTTCCAGTGCCGATGTCCATACCAATCCATAGCACTTTTGATCTGCATATCTCACAGTCTAGGCTAGAATGGTTTACAGATAGGTATCTAGTGCAGTGTGTCCTAACACTCTGTGGAAAACTGGAAAATGCTTTGGATCCAATGGAGATCCCAGCTGCAGCAGCAGTCGAAGTGCTTTAGTGCTTGGCATTCGGCATCGGATCACAGAAGGGCCAGCTCCAAACCCAAGAAATGTTTGTCTGCATTGCCTGCTATGTACATATTTGTCATGACGCAAACTCTGGCGGGACTGCACTGTGTATGTCGTCCAATAGAACTCCATTGTGCCAGAGCAGGGAACGGAGTCTAATATGTGGAGAACACAGACGTATACCAGCTGTAACGTTGTAGACGATCAGAAGTTATGGCTGTCTGTGGTTACTGGTTACCCCTCTAGAGAATTTGGTAGGCCTACCTTCCAGAATGGTACATGTGAGCTGTGTTGAGGAAGTAGCAACTCCAGAACATACACAGAGTTGGCGAGTTCAGGGCCTGTATTCATAAAGCTTGTCAGGATCAGTATTTAATTTTAATCCTAATGAACAATACAGTATATGGACAGGAGAGAAGGGCCCTTGTCACAGAGTAGGAGTGCTACATGTCCATATAATCTTAGGCATTATGATCCCCAAGGCAAAACAGATTCTAGATCGGCACTCCTACTCTAAGAGCATTTATAGATACTGGCACAGATTCTACATCAGCACTCCTACTCTGAGATCGACACAGAATGGCTCCACATACTCCTGCTCTGTGCAGCTTATGAACAGAGTCCGTTGGATGGAGGATAAACAAAAAACGAAACGCATTCGCTAAATGATTCTTACTCTTTTTTTTCTTCTGTGATTTCCTGCTGCTTTGAAATCTTTGTCAGCACTAAACAGGCCCTGCTATAGTCCCCTCATTAAACTATTCACCAAAGATGAAGAGTATCCCCGAAGTTCATCACAAGATGCCCTGCTTTTTATTTGATGAAGTAATTCATCCAGAATGAATGTGCGTATTGCAGCTTGTGGGAGGCCTGGAGAGTCTGGAGCACAGGAGATTGGTGGCACCTTAATTGGGGAGGACGGGCTCGTGGTAATGGCTGGGGCGGAGTAAGTGGAATGGCATCAAATGCGTCAAACACATGGTTTGATGCTATTCCATTCGCTTCGTTCCAGCCGTTATTATGAACCGTCCTCCCCTCAGCAGCCTCCAGTGGTCTGGAGAGAGAGAGCCTGGCTCAGCCTTCCAGAGAATGAACAAGGGGAAGGAGCGATTAAGCTGAAATGTATGTTTTTAATTAAGTAGGGAGAGCGAGTGCATGTCTGCGACTCAGATTTTTAAAATTAACTTTCAGAGAACTTTGGACCAATTTACGATATGAGAACCTCAAATTGGAGATCAGACTCTTTTGAAAAGACCTAAAGATGCATGGTGCGATATGGTGTGTTTGTGTTTACGTGCTTGTGTCTCTGTCTTTGTCTCTGTGTGCCTTTTTCTTGTATCTTTGTCTATGCTTGCGTCTTCGTCTGACCGGAATGTTTTATCAGAACTGTCTGGTAGAATGAAGCTCATCTGGCCACTCTTATTGGAGCCTTTCCTCACCGTCACTATTATGTCTGACTGACTGTAGACAGATTCCATGAGTGCGTCTGCGTGGGTTCTGATAGCTGCATCTACCAATCCAGGGGTGTTGAGTAAATCGGCCTGTTTTGACTGCCAGAATGCCTCCAGGGAATTTAAACCATAGCTAGGTTTCCATCTAATTGGTGACAGATTTTTCATGCAAATATGCTAATTCTAAATGTACTTTTTCACTTACACATTTGCAATTGTACCCAATAAAAGTCTAAAGTTCAAAGTATTTTCAATTCAACCAATAGTTTTGTCACAAACCGACGACACAACAGTGGTAGGCTTGATTACCAACAACGACGAGACGGCCTACAGGGAGGAGGTGAGGGCCCTCGGAGTGTGGTGTCAGGAAAATAACCTCACACTCAACGTCAACAAAACTAAGGAGATGATTGTGGACTTCAGGAAACATCAGAGGGAACGGCCCCCTATCCACATCGATGGAACAGTAGTGGAGAGGGTAGCAAGTTAAGTTCCTCGGCATACACATCACAGACAAACTGAATTGGTCCACCCACACAGACAGCATCGTGAAGAAGGCGCTTATGGTTGCTTATGTTTATGACCCGTGATGTGTGTGTTTCCATCTGACTGCCCTTCCGTTCAGACATTTACTTATCTATTCGGAATGTCAGTACTTGTTAGGCTCAGCATTGTCATTTCCTCAGGAGGCTGAAGAAATTCGGCTTGTCACCAAAAGCACTCAGAAACTTCTACAGATGCACAATCGAGAGCACCCTGGCGGGCTGTATCACCGCCTGGTACGGCAACTGCTCTGCCCACAACCGTAAGGCTCTCCAGAGGGTAGTGAGGTCTGCACAACGCATCACCGGGGGCAAACTACCTGCCCTCCAGGACACCTACACCACCCGATGTTACAGGAAGGCCATAAAGATCATCAAGGACAACAACCACCCGAGCCACTGCCTGTTCACCCCGCTATCATCCAGAAGGCGAGGTCAGTACAGGTGCATCAAAGCTGGGACAGAAGACTGAAAAACAGCTTCTATCTCAAGGCCATCAGACTGTTAAACAGCCACCACTAACATTTGAGTGGCTGCTGCCAACACACTGACTCAACTCCAGCCACTTTAATAATGGGAATTGATGGGAAATTATGTAAAATATATCACTAGCCACTTTAAACAATGCTACCTAATATAATGTTTACATACCCTACATTATTCATCTCATATGTATACGTATATACTGTACTCTATATCATCTATTGCATCTTTATGTAATACATGCATCACTAGCCACTTTAACTATGCCACTTTGTTTACATACTCATCTCATATGTATATACTGTACTCGATACTATCTACTCTATCTTGCCTATGCCGCTCTGTACCATCACTCATTCATATATCTTTATGTACATATTCTTTATCCCCTTACACTTGTGTGTGTATAAGACAGTAGTTTTGGAATTGTTAGTTAGATTACTTGTTGGTTATTACTGCATTGTCGGAACTAGAAGCACAAGCATTTCGCTACACTCCCATTAACATCTGCTAACCATGTGTATGTGACAAATAAAATTGGATTTGATTTGTTCAATTGCAAATGTGCCGACTCTGGTCTTGGCATGGGTGCTCTAGCCAACAGCTCACAGATACAAGTGGGGGTAGGCTAATCTACATAATGAGATTATTATGGATAAAGCAAGATTTTTTTTTTCTCAAACTGCAGTCAAGCATCAATCATCATGTCACCAGAATAAGATCCTCGTCACCAGAATGATTTTCACCACCCTGTGAAGTTCATCATAATTTATTTAATCTTTAGCCTAATAAACTGCATGCTTTCACGAGTTGTAGTGGGAGGACCACACACCATATCATAGCATGACTCCAAGTTGTCTTTGATATGATGATTATTATATCAATATTTACGCATAAAGATTTTTCCACTGCCATGTCTCGCATAATTAATTTTACCGATCCAACAAGATCCCATCGTGTTGAACGAACAAATTGAGTCGCATTTTATAAAATTGTACTGAAACTTCCTGTTTCCATCAGCGGTCGTGATTTTTTTTTTTTTATATGGTATGACGTGACTCGCATAAAATCTGTGGATGGAAATGTGGTTTATGTCAGTTGATGTTAAATGTAAATCGTCAGACATTTGACAAATGTCAAAACAACTTTGGGAGTATATGGTACAGCATACATATTCTATGTGATGCAGGGTAGACCGATCATCCATTTCCATCTGTTTATCCTATATATCCATTGTTTTACAGTAAGGGACAGTGGTGGAAAGTACCCAATTTTCCTACTTGAGTAAAAGTAAAACGTTAATAGAAAACGACTCAAGTGAAAGTCACCCAGTAAAATACTTGAGTGAATTTAAAAGTATTTGGTTTTAAATATACTTCAGTATCAAAACTAGAAGTACAAATAATTTCAGATTCCTTATATGAAGCATACCGGGCGGTACGGTTTTCTTGGTATTTTTATTTACAGATATCCAGGGGTTTACTCCAACACTCAGACATCATTTACAAACAAAGCATTTGTGTTTAGTGAGTCCGCCAGATCAGATGCAGTAGGGATGACCACGTTTTTTTTCGCTTGATAAGTGAG
The DNA here is from genome assembly GCF_018296145.1 of Oncorhynchus tshawytscha. Classification (NCBI taxonomy): domain Eukaryota; kingdom Metazoa; phylum Chordata; class Actinopteri; order Salmoniformes; family Salmonidae; genus Oncorhynchus; species Oncorhynchus tshawytscha. The sequence continues at coordinate 52,167,004 of NC_056429.1, forward strand.
TGAATTGGGCTAGTTTCTTGTCCTGCTAAGCATTCAAAATGTAACAAGTACATTAGGGTGTCAGGGAAAATGTATGGAGTAGAAATGACATTTATTTTCTTTAGGAATGTAATAGAGTAAAAGTTGTCAAAAATATAAATAGTAAAATACAGATACACCCAAAAATCTACTTATGTTAAACTAATTTATAGTACTACTTATGTACTTTACACCACTGGTAAGGGATGATTCGATGGCATGGATATGTTGGGTCATATTGGCTGCCAGGGTATCTAGTCAGTTTCCAAACCCACAAAAGGTTAGTGCTCGCTGGGGGCATGCTCATTTGGGAATACTGTGCACCTTAATGTGCTGTAGACTATCCCTACAACTGCCTTCTGGCATTTAGATGGATCATCATGGATCTATGTTGTGGGCAAACGCATGTACACACACACACACACACACTGAGAACCAGCCAAGTGCTGCTATCTACAGATGGTGGATGGTAGACAGGTGTCTAATTGTGAGATGTTGCTCTCAACAGTAAAGTCCATTGTAGTGAACCGAACAAAGAGCAGAGCAAAAGATTAGAGTTAAAACGCCACAATTAGTGTCTGCGCTGAGGACGTGTATCTGAGTGTACCAGTTAATGGCAGATTACCCACTCTCGCCATCCCATAATGAATGCCTCGGCTGACAAGTGGGTTTGGATTAGGTCATTGCCTTACTCACACGCTCCAGAAATAGCCAAATAGTTTTTTCCAAGCTAGCGCTGCCAACAGCTCGCCAATTTCAGCCCAAACCAGATTTTCTACCATCGCCATTATCATTCACAATTCAGCATATGGTGTGGGAAGTCTGATGTATGTGGTGCCATAGAAATATAATCTATTCATTCTATTTGTGTGTGTTCTGTGTTCATCAAGAGAAGGACTTAAGATACCGGTTGCTTCAGAGGGGTGAAACTTGAAGACTGGGATCAAGTTAGTTGTTTGAGTTTTTGGGTCTTTCTGAATTAGTGCTAGTCTGATAAGCCAGGTTTCACATAATGGTGAATGACAGGGGTGGGTATAAATGACCAAAGGTTTATTTGTTGCCCTGTAGGTATACATTGTCCAACTCCAATGTGATGATGTTGATGAGAGAGCAGCAGTCTCCTACCTACCTCCCTTATCTCTTAAGCGCCTTGTGTGACCTTTTGAATATATGCTGCTTGCAAAAAAATGTATTCAAGGAATGTCTCAAGTACCTGGCCTGTTGAACAGGTCTGTACTTCCTATGAAAATGTACTCTTTCTCTGGCGCTTAATCATTTTCTTAAAAATAGAGCGCTATTATGGGAGGAATGGTGGAGTGACACGAAGCCTTTTTAAACATTGAAATTAATGTGGCCTTTTTTACACAGAACTCTGTTAATTGGGTTTTACTGTATTCTTAAACATGCATCATTACTGGCAATGTAGCAATATCAAGTAAACAGAGTTGTGGACTCGAGTCTGACTCAAGTCACACATTTAATTACCTGGGACTCGACTTGACAGAATATAAATTCACTTGACTTGGAGACTCGGGACTTGACTTTGACTTGAGACGGATGACTTGAAATTATCTGGCCAGGTTTTGTAATGTTTTGTCACTAATTTTGTGGCACTGAGTCTACTTGGATTACCTTACATGCCGCCAGAGATCGTAGCCACAGCATCGCCCAAACCTGCAACAGATTGCCTAGTGAAACACACACTGCACTCAGATTGGACAAGCAAACTGTCAATCAACACAGGTCAGGTGAGCTAGTGAACAGATTGCTGATTTGCTGTACAGCTATAGGATGGTGTGCAGCGCAAACATCACATTTTAGAGGGAGAGGATTGCCATGATAAATAAATGTGCGTCTCCAAAATTGGTGCTCAAGAATATGAACTGTTTACTTTGCAAGCTCACCAGCAATGGGGTAACAGTTACTAGCATAGGCCTACTGGTCTTTTGGTATGTAACAATTTCTTGAAATGTATAATTTACTTTGTAATTTGTTGTTAAAATGAATTATTACTGTGGTGAAGACACACCATAGGGGCGGAGAGTACTTTTTTTTTCTCTTGTTGAAAAGTTTGCTGTTGCTTTCACACATCTAAATGCATAGGCCATACTTGGTAAATCTATATTCCATCTATTACTACAATAATTGTTAGCATTTTGTCATTCCATCCCGTACCGTTTATCGGAACACGTAGACATTTCCGTTTAGTGTTTGGTAGGCCTACGATACATTTTCATTTTATAGCAAACCATTTTTATTTTACCTGAAATTTGCATGGTCCTCTACTTTGACAATTAATCCACAGACAAAAGGGTAAACCAAGTTAGTTTCTAGTAATCTCTCCTCCTTCAGTCTTTCTTTGAACTTTATATGATGGTTTGCAACCAACTTTAGGGTGCATTACCACCACCAACTGGACTGGAGTGTGGACCTCAGTTCATCTTTCATTCACCCATGTGGGTATATGCTCCTAAAAACCAATGAGGAGATGGGAGAGGCGGGACTTGCAACGCGTCAAATAGAACTAAGATCTATTTTACCGCCTGGCTACGCAGACACTCATTGATGCACGAGAGCAGTTTGGATTAAGTTGTTGAATAACGTCTGTGTACATTTTATTATGCAGCGCACGTAATGCGAACGGTGTGGTCAATATGTTACCCTCTGAGTGGGCACGATATGTATAGTGCACATGAATGTTCACAAAGACTAATGAGGTAGAAGTTCTGTTTATTGAACTCAATGTCTGGTTTCCTTCATATTTCCCTTTCCTGGGTTATGTCGTAGTTCACTGTCTGTTTCCGTGTTCAAAACATCTGAAAACTGGGAACTCAGAAATCTCTGACTTTAGTGTGTTCGTAACAACTGGGAACTTGGGAAAAATCGCTTTTGAACGGTCATCCAACTCGAAATTCCAACTCAGGCCACTTTCTAATGCTACGACCTGAAGATCACTGACGTCATGATTTGACCTCGTGTTTTTCAGAGTTCCCAGTTGTTTTGAATGCTGCGTAATTCCTGTCTGTCATTTTTGTTGTGCATAATAGGAGCGTGCGCGCCTCCAGTACACACAGAAATAGGCTACGTGGCCTACGCTCCATGCTTTGGAGTCAGAATGTTGAATAACAGAAAATGATAATTCTACTTTAATATTTTGTATGATATGGCGCTTTCACCTTATTGGATCACCAAGACCTGTGAATAAATCCACTCTGAGTACATCAACCTGCTTTGCCTTCTGCTGATTTCATGCCCTTATGAACGCTACCATATTTTAGAATTACAAAGGCTAACAAAGCTACAGTGCATTCGGAAAGTATTCAGACCCCTCGTCCTTTTCCACATTTTGTTAAGTTACAGCCTTATTCTAAAAAAAAAAACATTTATTCACCAATCTACACGAAATACCCCATAATGACAAAGCAAAAACAGGCTTTTGGAAATGTTTGCAAATGTTTTAAAAATAAACTGAAATATCACATTTACCTAAGTATTCAGACCCTTTACTCAGTACTTTGTTGAAGCACCTTTGACAGCGATTACATTCTCGAGTCTTCTTGGGTATGACGCTACAAGCTTGGCACACCTGTATTTGGGGAGGTTCTCACTTTCTTATCTGCAGATCCTCTCAAGCTCTGTCATGTTGGATGGGATTTTCAGATCTCTCGAGAGATTTTGGGGTTCAAGTCCGGACTCTGGCTGGGCCACTCAAGGACATTCAGAGACTTGTCCCCGAAGCCACTCCTGCGTTTTCTTGGCTGTGTGCTTAGAGTTGTTGTCCTTTTGGAAGGGGAACCTTTGCCCCAGTCTGAGGTCCTGAGCCCTCTGGAGCAGGTTTTCATCAAGGATCTCTCTGTACTTCGCTCAGTTAATCTTTCCCTAAATCCTGACTAGTCTCCCAGTCGCTGCCACTGAAAAACATCCCCACAGCATGATGCTGCTGCCACCACCATGCTTCACCATAGGGATGGTGCCAGGTTTCTTCCAGACATGACACTTGGCATTCAGGCCAAAGAGTTCAATCTTGGTTTCATCAGACCAGCGAGTCCTTAAAGTGCCTTTTGGCAAACTCCAAGCGGTCTCTCATGTGCCTTTACTGAGGAGTAGCTTCCATCTGGCCACTCTGCCATAAAGGCCTGATTGGTGGAGTGCTGCAGAGATGGGAGAACCTTCCAGAAGGACAACCATCTCCTCAGAGGAACTCTGGAGCTCTGTCAGAGTGACCCTCAGGTTCTTGGTCACCTCCCTGACCAAGGCCCTTCTCCCCCGATTTCTCAGTTTGGCCGGGTGGCCAGCTCTAGGAAGAGGCTTGGTGGTTCCAAACTTCTTCCATTTAAGAATGATGGTGACCATTGTGTTCATGGGGACCTTTTAATGCTGCAGAAATGTTTTAGTACCCTTCCCCAGATCTGTGCCTCCACACAATCCTGTCTCGGAGCTCTACAGACAATTCCTTCGAGCTCATTGCTTGGTTTTTGCTCTGACATGCACTGTCAACTGTGGGACCTTGTAGACAGGCATGTGCCTTTCCAAATCATGTCCCATCAATTGAATTTACCACAGGTGGACTCCAAGTTGTAGAAACATCTTAGGTATGATCAATGGAAACGGGATGCACCGGAGCTCAATTTCGAGTTTCATAGCAAAGGGTCTGAATACTTATGCAAGTAAGTTATTTCTGTTTTTTATTTTTATTACATTTGCAAAAATGTCAATTTTTTTGTTTTCTCATGGAGTACTGTGTGTAGGTTGAGGATTTTAAAAAACAACAACATTTAATCCATTTTAGAATGATGTAACGTGGGAAAAGGTAAGGGGTCTGAATACTTTCCGAATGCACTGTTCATTAGGCACCAAACGGAAGAAAACAGAGCTGTTTACATTCTTTTACTCTTAGGAGGGTAAATCTGGAGGTAGGCTATTCTCGTACGCTACCTACGCACAGTAGGTGGTATGAGAAAGTGGTACGAGACATGTGAAATTTGCAGCTTAACACTTCGGTAATATCCCATTTGGGCACACACTGGTTGAATCAATATTGTAATTTCAATAAAATTGCGTTGAACCAGTGTTGAATTGATGTCTGTGCTCAGTGAGATTTGTATCCGCATGTATTTTTTTTGATAACTCTCCTTAAATGGTAGTGTTAACTCTTAGTGTGGAGACGAGGGACCTACATAGGAGTAAGTCCTATGTTTCATGAAGTGCTTTTTAAGTCCTTCCTTACAATACCATATCCAAATGAAAATGTGTCATAAACCTGGAAAATAAAACAACTGAATTATTCATTGTACTTTGAATAATGTTTTGTACCCAGTTTAGGAGGAATTTGTTACATCACTGGCAGAACAAAGTAGATTTGCCTGCCAATGTAAGTGTTTTTTATATATATATTTTTTTTAAAGATATGATTCATATAATGGAACACATTCGGTTTGTGTGTGTGTGTGAGAATATTATTTGTTCTACAACATACAATTTAAGCTAGGGAAGTCATAGAGAATTTGTTTATTATACCCAGTGATCGCTCTGGAAATAATGTATCCATTATTTAAAAGCCATACTGTTGATATGGTCTCAGAGTTTGTGAAAGAGTGTGGGAAGGATAACTGGAGTGGAGTCAAATTTGTTCCACCCTGTTTATGCAGTTAAAGTATGGGATAGACGGACCGAAGAGGGGAGACAGAGGGAGCGACAGCAATTGAAAATAGACAGTTGAGGTCAAGGACTGCATTTTATCGCTCAGATAAAGGCATTGTGTGATGTGTTTGAACCCGGCCATCAGGCATTTGAGAGGGAGAAAAAGAGGGTGTTTGAAATATAGAGAAAGCTGAGGATGTCTTTCTTCTTTTACTCTAGGTAAAGGGGCAGTGGGTTTGAGGTCTAATACTCCCGAATACAAATACTCCCTATGCAGGTGACAGTGTGATGACAAAATGAATGAGATAAAGAGGGGGAGAAAGATGGAGTTATGAAGAAGGCTAGCTCCATGGCCTTACCTCACTGTGGTGCGCTTGATTGGACTTCAGTCCCACCTATCTATAATCAGCTGGGGTCCACTCCGCTAGGCCACTGCTCAACACTGTAACAAGCCCCCGTGGAACCAGGCCGAGGGCTAGTAAAGGAAAATGTACAGTGTAAGTCAGTCTAGCAGTGTGTTACAGAGCGTTTCCCCATATCACTCTCTGTTCAGCCACTGTATGTCCAACACAGGATGCTCTGCCCTAATAAGACTTTGCTTTGCTGCAGACTTAACAATACAAAGTCCACAAACTTTACTATTCAGAGAAGCTATCCATATCTCTGCTCCAAGATGGCTCCGGAACCACAACAATGAGGTCCTTGATCCCATTCCAGTCAGATTCCACTGTTCGATTAGTCTTTGCATTGAAAAGGGTATATCTGCATACCTACATATGAATAGTAATACCCCAGAGATACTTCGGGTATTTTGATGGGTGTTTCTAACTAGCATTAGCGCAATGACGAAGTCTATGGGTATTTGCTAGCATGCTAGTAGATACCTATAGACTTCCAGTCATTGCGCTAGTTAGCATTGGCTCACGAAACTACCTCTAACATCCATCATACTGGACACAGACATACAAATTGTATCCACTAGTTCATCTGACTCTAGAGAAGTAGATAAAGGTCCTCTGCCAAAATCTCAAAGTATCCCTTTAAAGGTGCAATATGCAGAAATCACTCCATTTCCTGGTTGCTAAAATTCTAATTTATATTGCCTAATTTATATTGACATTGTGTCTAGCTAGCTAAGCAGACTAGTATCACAGATTTCTGGCTAGCCTGTATCTAGTGGTTCTTATGTTGTGTAACAGCGCAATAGGTCCAGCTATGTACATGTCATTTGGTTGAGACAAATTAGTTTAGAAAATAATTCTTTGCTCTGTGTATATGTGGTGTGTAGTTGGTTGACTTAGCTATTTAGCAAGCTGAGATCTGTGCTCAAGATGGCTAATGTTAGCTATGTTGCTAATAATGTTTTTGAGGAGAACAGGCTAGCTCCCTGTAGCATCAAGACTAGAGGGGATGGGGAAGAACATTAAATGTGCAGTTGCTTCATCTGGCTGACGCAGTGCCCAGATGAGATGAGCTACCTGCTACAGAGAAAGAATCTGAGAGATCTCACTTTTTTTATAAAAAAAAAAAAATCTTGATTAACCTCTGTCAATGTTGAACCAATGCAATGTTATTCATTTTATTGGTTTGCTATATGAGCTGCTTTTTTTCAACCAACTAGCTAGCTATAATATCAGAAACGTTTTCAGGTAAAGCGTGGATAGCGCTACAGTGGTTATTCCTCTAAAAGTTAGAGTTTATGCCGCAACCATTTGTGGTAGATGGTGGCATTCTTCTGTCATTTCACCACACTATCACAAGGGAGAGTTAGAATGCTGATCTATCGGTAGTCTAAACTGGCAATTATTGGAGGAGTTTTCAGTCTGAGTCTCTCCTCTGGCGCTAGAGTCCTGCATCAGGCAACAACAACAAAAACTGTTGGTTAGTTCTGAAGCTAACAAGAGAACTTGGGTAAATAGAATGGGGTATCTCACTTGACATGTGTACTGACAAATATGATAATTTTTCTTATATATAGGCACGGAGGGCTTTTGGTTTCTCTCCCTCTAAAAACATAAATAATTATAAATAACCAACTGGCTTTATAGCCAATAGCCCGGCTCCTGTGGTTGTGAAAATCCCCCCCAACTCGCTTTTTATTTTTTTTATTTTTTTACCTTTTATTTAACTAGGCAAGTCAGTTAAGAACAAATTCTTATTTTCAATGACAGCCTAGGAACAGTGGGTTAACTGCCTGTTCAGGGGCAGAATGACAGATTTGTACCTTGTCAGCTCGGGGGTTTGAACTTGCAACCTTCCGGTTACTAGTCCAACGCTCTAACCACTAGGCCACCCTGCCGCCCCATTTGATGCTTAAGTATCTGTTGTTCAACATCTTTATGCTTTCGTTAATAAAATAATGATAAATACTTTCAAAATGCAAATGTTTATTTCAACTACTGTACAGTACATCTCAGCTACATTTTAGTTGCACTTTCCCTCAGCTCCATGACCTTGAGTAAAACCTTGCTGAGATCAATGTATGTGTTGTGTTGTATCGTCAGTTTCTCAAGTTACAGATGAATTTTTCAGAATAAAGTAGGCTAATGAAGGCAACAAATTTTGCTTACTGAAACACCCAACGTCATCCAATTGTTATAGGATTTGAAGCAATAGCCTACCCTCGTGTGGTCAACTATTTCAGCACCGTTTCGGACTGGTCTTGATAAATCAATAAAAAATATATTTTCAATTAATCTCTGTTTGGGTATTGGTTAGCCTACAATTAGGGTGTGGAAATGTTAGTATTATTTTGCTCTTAGTAGCCTACTCCCGAACGGTCACGTTGTACAGCGCCTGACTGTTGACTTTTTTTTGGAATAGAAACACCAAATTAATTAAGCTACGTTTCTTAAAATCAATCCCATATACTATGTTCTTACAAAAAAGGTTTTAAATTCTCTAGTACAGCCAATACAAAAAATTCAAAAGTCAAATGGTTCTCAAAGATGCCCTCTGGTGGTCAAACTAGCATTAATGGCAACAATGGCTGACACTTAAATAACGTGAAGCAACTTTTAAAGGAAGAACCACTGTACCTATCTGTAATAATTGTATTATTTTAAACCACCTAATGCACATCTATCTGTGTTACATTGCAAAGTATGTTTTAATGTATTTGTACTGCATTGTTCTCTGTCTCAAATTTTACAAATCATCAGCATGAAGGATACTGATTTCTGTTTGAATTGTCATTCAAATAATGTTGTGTCTCTATCATATATGCTAAGCACACGTCTGGCTCTGCTTGCCGCACAGCCACTGCCTCAGTGGTTGAGTAAGCTCCTTCATGGCTGGCCCTGTCCAGGGGTGACATTGGACAGGGCCACAGTGTCTCCCAACTCCCCTGTTTCAGTCCCCAGTAATTATTCTGCAATAGCTTGTGCCAGGGGTCTAGGGTCAACTTGTCTCATCTGGACCAGTATTCACAAAGAGTTCACACAGAGTGCTGATCTAGGATCAGTTTTTAATTTTAGATCCTAAAATGATTTTGCCTGGTGCAACCTGACCCTAGATCAGCACTTCTACTTATGTGCCCTATTTCCATATATGATTTACCTCAGTGTGTTACCTAAAAGGCTCAGACTTTTCTCTTTCCATCTACGTGGTCTGAACCGTGTCTCACTAAACCATGGTGTCTCACTAAACCATGGCTCTAGCGGACCTGCTCTCACTTGCAGTCAAAGTCAGGCCGCTGGTACTTTTCAGCCTGCATTTACCTAACAATGGCTAACTGTGAACTTGAACATCTTCCCACAAAGCAGCTGTTTTGATTTATGCAGAGGTTGATGATTCTGCTCTTCACAAGTCCTCACTGCCAGCACTAGCTATGGAAACGATTTCCCCAGTATAACACAAGGGTGTATACGCTGGGGTAACACTGTTAGTCAAAAAGCAGCATTGGATGCTTTGTGAATATTGGCCCTGGGGTAATGTGAGATCTTAGGCATGCTCCCATTGACAAGGAGGGGGGCATCCTGCCCTTCGGTTACATCGTCATCCAGCTCTTCTTAATTCTCAACAGCATCTGGTAAGAACAAGGGTCCAGTGCTGCTTTTCGACTCATACACTAGTGTAACTCTGTTTAGACCCATATGTTATACTAGGGAAATAGTTTCCGTAGCTAAGGCTGGCACCGAGGACTTGTGAAGAGCAGAATCAACAACTTCGGCATAATCCAGATTTGATTTAAACAGCTGTTTTGTGAGAAGATATTAAAGTTCACTTTTAGCCATTGTTATGTAAACGCCAGCTGAAAAGTACCACTGGCTTGACTTTGGCCCAAGTGACAGCAGGTCTGCTGGAGCCATGGCCCAGTGACACACGGGTGCCAGCCTGCATAGATGGAAACAAAAAAGTCTGAGCCTCTTGGGTAGAACTCCAGTTAAATCCTGGATGGAAATGTGCCACGAGTAGGAGTGCTGATCTAGGGTCAGGTTCCACCAGTCAATATGATATACAATTAAACACTGATCCTAGATCAGCACTCCTACTCTAAGACACTTTGTGAATACGGGTCTGGATAAGAGAAGTTGACCCGACAGCATGGCCCTGTCCAATGTCACCTCTGGACACAGCCAGCCAGGAAGGAGCTTACCCAACCACTCTGAGGCAGTGGCTGTGTAGCTAGCAGAGGTGTGCTTAGCAGATATGAAACAGAGGCACAACATTATATGAATGACAATTCAGTCCACATGACAGAATTCAGTGTTCTTCATGCTGATGATTTGAGACAGATAGCAATGTAGTACAAATGTATTAAAACATACTATGGAATGAAACACGGATACAGATGATGTGCATGAGTTTGTCAAACAGGTAGGCCTACCATGTTTTTGAATAGGAAGAATTAGGCTCTGATTCTATGATTAGGCCCATACAAGATGTTCATGCGTGCATGCACATAGAGTACCCGTCAAAAGTTTGTACACACCTACTCATTCAAGGTTTTTCTTTATTTTTACTATTTGCTACATTGTGGATTGATAGTGAAGACATCAAAACTATGAAATAACACATATGGAATAATGTAGTAACCAATGTTAAACAAATCAAAATATATTTAAGGTTCTTCAAAGTAGCCACCCTTTGCCTTGATGACTGCTTTGCACACTCTTGGAATTCTCTCAACAAGCTTCGTGAGGAAGTCACCTTGAATGCATTTCAATTAACAAGTGTGCCTAGTGAAGTGGTGGAATTTATATGGTTCTTAATGCGTTTGAGCCAATCAGTTGTGTTGTGACAAGGTAGTGGTGGTATACAGAAGATAACCCTATTTGGTAAAAGACCACGTCCATAGTATGGCAAATGCAGATAAGCAGAGAAACGTCAGTCCATCATTACTTTAAGACATGAAAGCCAGTCAATGTGGAAAATTTCAAGGACTTTGAAAGTTTCTTCAAGTGCAGTCGCAAAAACCGTGAAGCCACAGCTCTCATGAGGACCACCATAGGAAATGAAGACTCAGTTGCCTCTGCTGCAGAGGATAAGTCCATTAGTTACCAGCCTCAGAAATTGCAGCCAAAATAAATGCTTCAGAGTTCAAGTAACAGATGCATCTCAACATCGACTGTTCAGAAGAGACTGTGTGAATCAGGCCTTCATGGTCGAATTGCTGCAAAGAAACCACCACTAAAGGACACCAATAAAAATACTAAACACTATCAGTGGACATTAAACTGGTGGAAGTCTGTCCTTTGGTCTGATTAGTCCAAATTTGAGTTTTTTGGTTCCAACCTCCTTGTCTTTGTGAGACACAGAGTAGGTGAATGGATGATCTCCGCATGTGTGGTTCCTACCGTGAAGCATGGAGGAGGTGTGATTATGTGGGGGTGCTTTGCTGGTGACATTGTCTGTGATTTATTTAGAATTCAAGGCACACTTAACCAGCATGGCTACCACAGCATTCTGCAGCGACACACAGTCCCACTAAGCACAAACCAGATGGGATGATCATTTTGTTTTTCAATGGGACAATGACACAACACACCTCCAGGCTGTGTAAGGGCTGTTTGACCAAGAAGGAGAGTGATGGAGTGCTTTAAGAGTCATCTTAAAAATTACTCTGTGATAGAATTATTGCGAGTTTATGATCAATTCTTACCTTTTCAAAGACAAGTTGACTTGTCTGGCCATCCTGGCAGCAAAAGCATGCACTGCTTCTTGGAAGTTGATTTTGTAATGCACGGCTCTCCCATCTTGTGGTGCTAAAGGATTTCACTGTGAAATTGTTTCATGCTATCTTTCACGTTCCCTTTCAGCACATCCCAGCGGTGTGTAGGTCTGGATAAAAATGTGTTAACTCAGCCACCGCCAAGGTGTTTTAAACTCAGCCGTTAACTCAGCCGCCAAGCAACACGATGCTGCATCAGAGAGAACCAGGTTCAGCGAGTGCGCGCAGCATTGGCTGAAAAAAGGCCCTCGGATTGATATCCTACAGCAGCAGCACCAATGTCATCGGGTCCCAGATAGTAGGTTTTCTGCTGGCATTGTTTGGATGTGTGGCTTGGCCTGGTGCAACCAACTGTTCTTGTCCACCCAGAGAGCTGTCATCATCAGTGGAAGTGGATTTTAAAAAAATATATATTTCACCTTTATTTAACCAGGTAGGCTAGTTGAGAACAAGTTCTCATTTGCAACTGCGACCTGGCCAAGATAAAGCATAGCAGTGTGAACAGACAGCACAGAGTTACACATGGAGTAAACAATTAACAAGTCAATAACACAGTAGAAAAAAAGGAAGTCTATATACATTGTGTGCAAAAGGCATGAGGAGGTAGGCGGCTAATTACAATTTTGCAGATTAACACTGGAGTGATAAATGATCAGATGGTCATGTACAGGTAGAGATATTGGTGTGCAAAAGAGCAGAAAAGTAGGTAGGTAAAAATGGGTGGGCTATTTACCGATAGACTATGTAAAGCTGCAGCGTTCGGTTAGCTGCTCAGATAGCAGATGTTTGAAGTTGGTGAGGGAGATAAAAGTCTCCAACTTCAGCGATTTTTGCAATTCGTTCCAGTCACAGGCAGCAGAGAACTGGAAAGAAAGGCGGCCAAATGAGGTGTTGGCTTTAGGGATGATCAGTGAGATACACCTGCTGGAGCGCGTGCTACGGATGGGTGTTGCCATCGTGACCAGTGAACTGAGATAAGGCGGAGCTTTACCTAGCATGGACTTGTAGATGACCTGGAGCCAGTGGGTCTGGCGACGAATATGTAGCGAGGGCCAGCCGACTAGAGCATACAAGTCGCAGTGGTGGGTGGTATAAGGTGCTTTAGTGACAAAACGGATGGCACTGTGATAAACTGCATCCAGTTTGCTGAGTAGAGTGTTGGAAGCAATTTTGTAGATGACATCGTCGAGGATCGGTAGGATAGTCATTTTTACTAGGGTAAGTTTGGCGGCGTGAGTGAAGGAGGCTTTGTTGCGGAATAGAAAGCCGACTCTTCATTTGATTTTCGATTGGAGATGTTTGATATGATTCTGGAAGGAGAGTTTACAGTCTAGCCAGACACCTAGGTACTTATAAATGTCCACAAATTCAAGGTCGGAACCATACATGCTGGTCAGGTGTGCGGGTGCAGGCAGCGAACGGTTGAAAAGCATGCATTTGGTTTTACTAGCGTTTAAGAGCAGTTGGAGGCTGGCTCGGACTCCTCCGGTTCGCTGCGAGAACCATTGTACGGTGGCTCGTCCGTCTTGGTGATTGAACGGCCTGTCCTCGGAGTCATGTTGTTCTTCACACTGGCTGATGAACTTTACTGCATGCAGCGAATCACTTTGGTTTAGAGATTGTGCCTCTTTTCTCATTAGTTAAAAAATATATATATTCGCTTCCTGATTTAGTTTTTGTCTCTTAGACATGGTAGCTAATTTGGTTGCAAATCTCTATAGCTTACTATTAGCAGATATTATTTCCACTAGTAGCTAGCTAATGTTAACAGGCTATGCTAGGCTTCTGCCTTAATCAATAATCATCTTCCTCACACATAAACATTAAAAAAACAATACAATAGTTTAATTGGTAGATTTATTTTTATTAATGTTTCATAATTGGATAATCTCATAAAAACACACACAACCATAGCTACCAAGGATAATGGGAAGGAACATCGGGTGAAGCGGGAATGGGGTGATGGTGGGAACTGCAGCAACAGCTATGAGCTGGCGGCTGGGGCGCCGCTGGCGGTGTAGTAGCCGATCAGAAGCGCCGGAGGGCGGCAGCCAATTTCCAAAATGCCGCCCCAAATTCAAATGCCGCCATAAGCAATTGCCTAGTCTTGCCTAATTGGAGGGCCGGCCCTGAGATGGACATTTTCAGAAAAAGCAGTTCACATAGCAAGCCAATATTAATGAATATCATTGTATTGGTTCGACATTGAAATCTCACTAGCTAATCAAGATAAAAAGGTGAGATCTCTGATTCGATCTCTGTAGCAAGTAACTCTGTCTCATCTCGTCTGGGCACTGCTTCAGCCAGATGAAGCAACTGCACATCTCACGTTCTTGCCATCCCCTCTTGTCTTGATTCTACAGGGAGCTAGTCTGTTCTCCTCAAAACATTATTAGCAAGCTAGCTAACGTTGATCTCAGCTTGCTAACTAGACACTTTTCTAAATTAATGTTAGACTCAACCAAATGACAAGTACATAGCTAGACCTATTGCTCTGTTACACAACGTAAGAACCACTAGATAGACTAGCCTGAAAGCTCTAATGCTAGCTAGCTAGCTGGAAACGCTCACTTTAATTCTTCCCTTTGTCTTCCTCACTAATGCCTTGTTGTAGCTTTCAAATTCTGTCAATATCATTGAGCTAGATAGTCATTTTTACAAATTCTATCCATATTTAGCACCGCGTGCTTCTAGACCGGAACCCTATGAAACGTGAAAACACCTCGATTGGTCAGAAGAAAATGCCCTGTCCACTAGAGCTCGCATATTTCTCTGCTGCTTTCTTGCAGATTTTTTATATTTTTTAAATGTGGACTCGCGTGTATTGTGTTGGGAAGAAAATTACAATCATCACTTTGAAATGAAAATTTGGGGCTAAATTCAATCCATCCAACATTGCTGTATTGACGCAGTAGCTATTTTTCCACTGGTCAAATTAACTCAGATTGGTTTTGGGAACTGTATAAAAACCTCCTACTACCACTGTAACCCCTCTCACAGGTATGCTTTCACTTTTAAGATTCAGAAGTGTGTGGGCACGGGATGAATATTGTGAATAAAGGGTTTAAAAAAATCCCCTTGTGGGATTCGAACTCACAACCTATGAACTATAACCCAATTTGTTTAGAGGATTGGGCCACCATCAGTCATAGCAGTGAAGGGGGGGAATGGAGTGTGTTGCAATGATCACCATTGTCATCTATTTATTGTTATGATAACGTTGCTACGAATATAAATGTAGATAATCAACACAAGCCTGCATGTTTTTTTTGTTGTTGTGTAAAACACAAACATTAAGCAAAATTGTTGAACTTGGTGATGTGGAAATGTGCCTTAATGCCTTTTTTAATTTGATGTAACGTCAGTAAGGCGTTAAGGCGCGCTGTCACCTGCTTTCATAGTAAGTCTTGAGGCGGTACCGCCCAGCACATCTAGAAGTGTATTACCAAACCCCTCCCTTGAAATAACGTAGAGGCACCTCTACATCCCAATTTCAATGGTAGAGTTGAACCACTATGTGCAAAAAGAGCTAGATTTACTACTAATATATATATATCGCTTTTGTAACGAACTGTCAAAGTACAGACCAGAATTGACGTATTTCACTAAGCCTAAAACATCTGGTTTGAGATGAAAGTTACTCTTTAGGAAAACAAACTTTGCAGTACAATACCTGCTGCTCGCCACATGAGACAGAATGGGAAACCACTGAATTTTTATTTTTTTATTTTACCTTTATTTAACCAGGTAGGCAAGTTGAGAACAAGTTCTCATTTACAATTGCGACCTGGCCAAGATAAAGCAAAGCAGTTCGACAGATACAACGACAGAGTTACACATGGAGTAAAACAAACATACAGTATAAACAAGTCTATATACAATGTGAGCAAATGAGGTGAGAAGGGAGGTAAAGGCAAAAAAGGCCATGGTGGCAAAGTAAATACAATATAGCAAGTAAAACACTGGAATGGTAGTTTTGCAATGGAAGAATGTGCAAAGTAGAAATAAAAATAATGGGGTGCAAAGGAGCAAAATAAATAAATAAATTTAAATTAAATACAGTTGGGAAAGAGGTAGTTGTTTGGGCTAAATTATAGGTGGGCTATGTACAGGTGCAGTAATCTGTGAGCTGCTCTGACAGTTGGTGCTTAAAGCTAGTGAGGGAGATAAGTGTTTCCAGTTTCAGAGATTTTTGTAGTTCGTTCCAGTCATTGGCAGCAGAGAACTGGAAGGAGAGGCGGCCAAGGAAAGAATTGGTTTTGGGGGTGACTAGAGAGATATACCTGCTGGAGCGTGTGCTACAGGTGGGAGATGCTATGGTGACCAGCGAGCTGAGATAAGGGGGACTTTACCTAGCAGGGTCTTGTAGATGACATGGAGCCAGTAGGTTTGGCGACGAGTATGAAGCGAGGGCCAGCCAACGAGAGCGTACAGGTCGCAATGGTGGGTAGTATATGGGGCTTTGGTGACAAAACGGATTGCACTGTGATAGACTGCATCCAATTTGTTGAGTAGGGTATTGGAGGCTATTTTGTAAATGACATCGCCAAAGTCGAGGATTGGTAGGATGGTCAGTTTCACAAGGGTATGTTTGGCAGCATGAGTGAAGGATGCTTTGTTGCGAAATAGGAAGCCAATTCTAGATTTAACTTTGGATTGGAGATGTTTGATATGGGTCTGGAAGGAGAGTTTACAGTCTAACCAGACACCTAAGTATTTGTAGTTGTCCACGTATTCTAAGTCAGAGCCGTCCAGAGTAGTGATGTTGGACAGGCGGAGGTAGCGATCGGTTGAAGAGCATGCTTTTAGTTTTACTTGTATTTAAGAGCAATTGGAGGCCACGGAAGGAGAGTTGTATGGCATTGAAGCTTGCCTGGAGGGTTGTTAACACAGTGTCCAAAGAAGGGCCGGAAGTATACAGAATGATGTCGTCTGCGTAGAGGTGGATCAGAGACTCACCAGCAGCAAGAGCGACCTCATTGATGTATACAGAGAAGAGAGTCGGTCCAAGAATTGAACCCTGTGGCACCCCCATAGAGACTGCCAGAGGTCCGGACAGCAGACCCTCCGATTTGACACACTGAACTCTATCAGAGAAGTAGTTGGTGAACCAGGCGAGGCAATCATTTGAGAAACCAAGGCTGTCGAGTCTGCCGATGAGGATGTGGTGATTGACAGAGTCGAAAGCCTTGGCCAGATCAATGAATACGGCTGCACAGTAATGTTTCTTATCGATGGCGGTTAAGATATCGTTTAGGACCTTGAGCGTGGCTGAGGTGCACCCATGACCAGCTCTGAAACCAGATTGCATAGCAGAGAAGGTATGGTGAGATTTGAAATGGTCGGTAATCTGTTTGTTGACTTGGCTTTCGAAGACCTTAGAAAGGCACAGTAGGATAGATATAGGTCGGTAGCAGTTTGGGTCAAGAGTGTCCCCCCCTTTGAAGAGGGGGATGACTACAGCTGCTTTCCAATCTTTGGGAATCTCAGACGACACGAAAGAGAGGTTGAATAGGCTAGTAATAGGGGTGGCAACAATTTCGGCAGATAATTTTAGAAAGAAAGGGTCCAGATTGTCTAGCCCGGCTGATTTGTAGGGGTCCAGATTTTGCAGCTCTTTCAGAACATCAGCTGAATGGATTTGGGAGAAGGAGAAATGGGGAAGGCTTGGGCGAGTTGCTGTTGGGGGTGCAGTGCTGTTGACTGGGGTAGGAGTAGCCAGGTGGAAAGCATGGCCAGCCGTAGAAAAATGCTTTTGAAATTCTCAATTATGGTGGATTTATCAGTGGTGACAGTGTTTCCTATCTTCAGTGCAGTGGGCAGCTGGGAGGAGGTGTTCTTATTCTCCATGGACTTTACAGTGTCCCAGAACTTTTTTGAGTTAGTGTTGCAGGAAGCAAATTTCTGCTTGAAAAAGCTAGCCTTGGCTTTTCTAACTGCCTGTGTATAATGGTTTCTAGCTTCCCTGAACAGCTGCATATCACGGGGGCTGTTTGATGCTAATGCAGAACGCCATAGGATGTTTTTGTGTTGGTTCATTCATAATATGAATGAGACATATTTGTATCCCGCTTTATTCCACAGAAAAAGCACCAATATACATAGAATAAACAAATGTTTGCTCATTTGCGGTAATTTTTTGACATTTTCAATGGTTGCCCGAAAATGGCGCTCTACGAGCTGCTCATTGAACATCATTCAGCACTAGGTCACAGCGTGAGAGAGATTAGGCATGGTGGTTTGACGGTGAGTAGCTTGCCACAGCCATTAAGTAAATAGTGAAAAGTACACTTCACCAAGCAAGCAGCCCTGTCCTCATCACATTCTCACTTAGTTAACGTTAACTGGCTAGCTAGCCAGCAAGGTAGTTAGCTTCGCTAGCTAGCAATCTGTGCTCCTTATGTGCCAACACTGAACTGGCGCCAAAGTGAACACTCGACCATGATACAAAAAGAGCACTGTTTGGACATATAGCTAGTGTGCTTATTTAGTTTGTTCCAAAATATGCAATCTGCAAAAAGCAGTTGGCGCAGATCTATTATTGAGGCCATGTGCTTGCATTCAGGATGAGACAAGTAGCTAGCTAGCATTGCACCTAATATTATCGGCATATTTAAGAAATATATTACTTTCAACAGTGTTATCTTGTGATCAAGCCATCAACGGGTTAGCAATTAGCATGTTTTGACATTTCAGTGGAAATACTACTATCAGCTTTTTGATAAGCGGTTTAGAAAAAATATATTTCAGAGGTAAAAAGTTGGATATTAAATGTGTGGTCTGTCATGCAGTCGAATTTGACAATATACAGCGTTTCCCACAAAATGTGTATATATATATATAACTTTTTTCAAAACCTAACATGCATAAATGATTTAAACCTCTAACTGCTAGAGTGTCCGAAGTTATTCCGATGTTGGGCGGAAATTAGCTAGCATAATTAGAACATGTGACTTAAAGGAGTGTGGCAAGCATTTGCCTGCATAAATATTTTCAGTCATCAACACTTCATTTGAAGTTAAAATGTATAGCCAATACATTTTGTGTTGAATAACAGTGTAATGTACAGTAAATATGGGTTCTGTAAGAAAACATTGTCGTAATGAACCGCTAGCTTGTCATAGCATACTCTCATGGTCTGTGCTATGTGGAATCCTTGGGACGTTCGTAACGTTACCCCATTTTAAGTTTACTTTTTAAAATAGTTAAGGTTAGGTAAGGGTTAAGTTTAGTGTAGGCGTTAAGTTTAGAGTTTAGGGTAAGGGTTTCTGGTTCATCCCAAGGATCCCGCATCGCACTGACCCTCTCATTGCAAGGTTGCCATAAAGTCTTTGTTTACACAGTTTACACAGTGGCGGAGCATGGGTAAAATCACTGGGGAAGCCAAGCCATAAAAAAGCCATAGTACAAGCTATTTGTTCATATGCCTTGACACCGTGATATACAGGCCTAAGGTGGAGACAATAAGAAGACACAGTGGCAGAATAAATTCAACCACACATGTGTTTCATTACAAAACTGGAGAGAAACATCTGTCTGGTGAAGTCCACAAAACATTTTGCATGTAACAAACAGTTGCTTGACCATGCTGGAGGTCAAGTAAGGTAATGTTTCCAACACTTTCAGACTACTAAACAACTATTGCTTAGTCTCATACAGTGACAAATAAAAGATACCAAAAACAATTTAGTCCAATCAACATAAGTTCAAGTACGGAGAATTAAGTAGAACCACAAGTCCAAATCCGTATCTCCATCCATGCCAAATTTAGGAAAGGGACAATTTTTTTCTAGCTAGCCACCGGTGGACAAAGACACAACGAGATGCAACAATTCACGTTTTTTTCTGTTAATGACATTTGACTTCTGATATGTCATTGGTCTGAATCCAAACTGGCTTCCCTTGACAGTTTCTTTTTTTTTGTGCGCCAGGACCATTCACAGCTGAATTCACACTCTGTTTGCCCCAACGCTGATTGGCTGTTATTTTATTTTATTTTTTTATCAAGGGAGGTCAAATGCTCGCTGGCTTCCCTTGAATTCAATGCTATGGACGGCAACAATGTCATACTCTTTTTGGCCAGACAGCATCAGATACATATGCTACACATACTGAGACAGAGGGGTGTTGTTTCGTTAGCCTGGATGCTTTCTCCAGTGGGGTACATTCAGCCTCTTGCAAATTGAATGAAATGTATGAAACACAGATAGACGAAATACATTATTTTGTATGTTTCTTTTGTTTTTCTTGGTCAATTTTTTTGGAGAAGCCTGGCTTCCCTTGGCATTCATGTGAATACACGCCACTGTGTTTACATGACCTTTGGCTGTTTTGAAAACTGTAGGAGATCTACTCAAGGCAAATGCTGACACCTGTTATGAACGCCATGTTACTGCATTTCAATGCTTATGCTTATTTGTGAGCAGTGCAGATTTACTTTGAGACAAAGTTTAATTCATTCAGCCAACCAACCCTTGTGGTGGTTTAGCACAAAGACTTTTGGATATTTCTTATCCACTACCACAGAAAGACACATCTTTAAGTTGTACCTAAGAAGGTGCACTAAACTTGAACTGTCATATTTATAGAGGATGTAGTTTATTTTTGGTGTATATCCTGTAAACCACAAATAAAATGTTTTAAATAATGATATTATTGAAATCATCATTTAGAGTACACTATACTGTACATGCAAAAGTATGTGGACACCCCTTCAAATTAGTGACATTCTAGACGGTTCTGTGCTTCCAACTTGGTGGCAACAGTTTGGGGAAGGCCCTTTCCTGTTTCAGCTTGGCAGTGCCCCTGTGCACAGAGGTCCATACAGAAATGGTGTGGAAGAACTTGACTGGCCTGCAGAGCCCTGACCTCAACACCTTTGGGATGTACTGGAACGCTGACTGTGAGCCGGGCCTAATCATGTATATGTATTTTAATCATTTGGAGCTCAATTTATGTAAAAATAGAGGTGACTTTTGACTCCCTAAAATTGGTATTGAACCCCAAAATCACATATCGGTCGGGATCTATTCTAGACCATGCGTTAGATATAGCTGGCTGTAATTAGTGGGAGTTGGGTTCCTGTGGAACAGGAAATCTGTGGCTTCTCCCTCTGTGCCTCCTAGGATGATGAATAATCTGGTCGAACCATGAGCTACACTGGCTCAGGCTCTCCGTGATAATGCTATGAGGTAATAAGCCACAGTCTCTGCAGCCACTGACAAACTGTAAAATGTCATCACAGAAGATCAGCGCAGCGCCACGATTGTGATAGTCGTAGGTAGGCATAGCTAAATGATTGCAGATGTAAAGCATGCAGGTGTTAATGGGCATTCTGATTTCATGTCTTTGTAAAAATAAAAAAATAAAAAATGGTAAGTGTATTCAATATCTTGTTTTATTCAGCCAACTGCAATGTGACCTCTTACTTAGTTCTGGACTAAATATATTGCCAGTCTCTTGTCTGTAATCTGTCGGTATTCCGTTTCTATCTCCAATAGTCCAATATTTTTAGTTAAAGGCTCTGCCAGATGCTGAGATACTGTGCCGGGCTGGCTGTGTGATGAATGAAAACCTGAAGATATGCATCAAACCTTTGAATAAAGCAATGCGGCTCAGCGGGATGTGAAACAATGGCTCATTCCAGGTGGCGGTGTGCTGAGGGAGTGAGGGGAATTGGATAAGACAGGAAGGTCGCCTGGCTGCCTAGCTGTTAGCATTGGACTTGGCAGCTCTCTGCCATGGAAGCGCTGACAGGCAGGAGTGCCTGTCACAGCGCGTAAGTGGCTCCCTGCGCAGACATTCACAGTAGAGCACCTTTTCTTTATCCACAGTGCTTCTGGTATGGTCCAGCCCCCAGGGCTGCATCCCCTATAGCCCTAGCCCCCATACCTAGTCCATGCCCCAGCCCTCATACTTGACCCCAGCCCCAGACCTTATACCAAGCCCTCAACTCCACATCTTGGCCGAGCCCCCAGCCTTATTCCCATACCCACAGCTACCTAGCCCCTCTATCCCCATCCTTAGCCCCATACTTAACATCCACAGCCCCCTGGACCCCCTGGCCAGAGATTAGAGCTTTATGGCGGTCCAGGTATCACTCCCTTCAGTCGCAATGGGAAGACCTGATTAGAGAGCGGGGGAGGCTGGTAGTGGCACCGTGGGAACAGACAACCCTCTGGGAAGTGGGGAACAGATTTGTCCTCTGCTGTTTAGGGAGTGGGAGGCTTCATCCAGAGTGAGCTGTGACTACTGTTGTTCCTTAGCAATAGCTTTCTGTTTATTCAATCATGGTAGTGGTTGATTTAATATTGGGAAACAGCAAAGTGGAAATAATAAAGTCATATTTATAGAGCCTTACCTTGACCTTTTTGGTTTTTGTTGGATGTTTATGCAGCAGAGCAGTTATTTTGACTGTCATGGAGAAATGTTTTCCTCTTAACTATTTGAGATGACTTAAGGTCAGAAGGATTCAACTGTTCAGTATATCCAGTATTTTAAATCCTAGTCCTACCTTTTGTATATTGACTCTTCAGATTAACTTTAGACTCATGCGGGAATGGGGATGGAGAAATCGTTTTAGATGCAACGAGGGTATGTACTGGAGTTGTGCATCTTACATTACTTCAGGAAGTCTACTCTCAACAGCCCACTTCAATGCCCATGGTACTTAGCGTTAGAACTAAGGCTACGGAAACCCACTAAGGCTACTTTGTCCCAATACATAACGTCCTTCACTTGGCCTTGCTTTTGATCTTGCTTCACGTGTAATGGAAATCTAAGTTATCCAGAACGGAAAACTCCTCTTATTTCTACAGCCACACTGTGTCCTTAAAACATACCTCTGCTGTTTTGGATTGAAATGTTCCAGGGTGGATGTTAACTGTATTGATTTGAGTGAGGATTATGACCCGGTAAAACAAGATGAAGTAGTGTGACCTCTGTTTTGGCCCGCTCTCACATATCTGGCACACATTTTGTAATGAGCAAAAAAAAGTATATTCCTGTGAAATTACAGCATAGAATTAAACGTAAGTGATTCTTCATATGGGAAGGAGAGATCTGAGAGGGAGATAGAAGGACAAAATGAGAGACGAATAATGACAACCGAAGGAGACGAAACACTTGAGTCAGACATACATTCTATGAATTACTAGAAAGCTTTGTCAGATAAAATAAGAACGTGCTTTGGGCCTATGTTAGCTATTCAGATGGGCAAATCTAAGTCCATTTCTTTTCTTCTTGTCTTCTGTCTCTCCAGATGTGCTTCGGACTGGCTGTGGTTTCTCCTCCTCATCCTTCTTCTGATGTTCAATGGCAGACGAAAACCGCTCCCTTCTCCTTTCCTGTCATCTTTTGATCTCCGAGAGATGGCTCTGATCCACAGCTAAACAACAGGACATCCCTCTCTGATCTCCTCCCTCTCTGACCATCTTCTCATCACCCTCCCTCACCATGGCCTGCTTGCTGGTAGCAGTGCTCCTCCTGGTTCTCCAAGCATATGCTGCCCCACCAGATTTTGTTCAGAGTTTGGATCTAGGCCCTGGATTCACAGCTAATGACACTCTGTCTCCACCCCTGGGGACTAGTAAATGTGCCCCCCACAGCATCATCATTGGGGTGCGTAAAGGCGGCACACGAGCCCTGCTGGAAATGCTAGACATCCACCCTGAGGTCGCTGCCGCTGCCACAGAGGTACACTTTTTTGACTGGGACGAGAACTACGCTAAGGGATTTGACTGGTACCGTGAGCTGATGCCATATTCCTACCCACACCAGATCACAGTTGAGAAGACACCAGGCTACTTCACCTCTGCCTTGGCGCCAAAACGCATCCGTGCCATGAACTCCTCCATCAAGCTGCTGCTGATCTTGCGGGACCCAACTGAACGTGTCATCTCAGACTACACCCAGGTCTACTTCAACCGCCTGGAGAACCACAAGCCAGTGCAGGCCATTGAGAACCTGCTGGTGCGCAGCGGAGCCCTCAATACCCGCTATAAGGCCATCCAGCGGAGCCTCTACGACATGCACATGAGCAACTGGTTGCGCTATTTCCCCCTAGAGCAGATCCACATCGTGGATGGGGATACTTTGATCCGGGACCCGTTACCTGAGCTACAGAAGGTGGAGCGTTTTCTCAACCTGCCCCCCAGGATAATGTCCTCCAACTTCTACTTCAACCAGACCAAGGGGTTCTACTGCATCCGGAGTGAAGGGCGAGAGCGCTGCCTGCACGAGTCCAAAGGGCGTCCCCACCCTGCCGTCAATGGTACCGTGCTGCAGCAGCTACGCTCCTACCTCCGGGAGCACAACCATAACTTCTACCGGCTGGTGAAGCGCTCCTTTGACTGGCAGTAAGGCAGTTCACCCCTCTACCTATGAGGACTAGTTCTCCCTGGCCCACATATGACTGTTCAAGGACTGAATGACCAGTGTTATAGGGGGAGAAGCACTTTACGAACTCTGACACCCAAACACCCCTGTCAATCGCCTTTTACTCTGCTCTGGTGTCAGCAGAGCAGTTCCACATTTACAAAGCAAGAACTTACAAACTAACATGGAAAAATCCCCAAGATTGAAGTCATTCTCTGTACTGTACCTGCCAAAAGTGAAGCGATGCGGATTGTGGAAAAACTCATTTGTGAACCTGATTTTAACTTTTGTTTGATATTACTGTACTTGATAATAAATTGTTTTGCTTTAAAAATGTAACGCTGGAATGGGATCTTTTTCTACCTTGGTTCTTTGTGCTGCTCTCCAGCTCCTAACCTGAGTTATTTAGAGAGCATGCTAAGGTAGACTGAGGCATTAGGCTAAGAGTTTGATTCGCTGCGGTGGAAGAAGGACATTAATGCAGGGAAATGGTTTCCCTCGAGCGCCGCTTTAGTAGTACAGAAATCACTAATGGATTTGGACGTTGAAGGTAGTGCCTGCAGCAAAAGGGGCCGAATCACAAGAGTCAGCAAGCTGAAGTCAAAGAGCTCTTCCTGTATTTTCCCACTGTTCAGTGTTCAACGGTTTGATTAGGCTGTAGAAGCAGCCAGTAAATCATATGCTTACTGTAGCAGTTCTCACAGGAGTTGTGCTGTATGTAAGATGCCGTTTCACAAGTGTGATTATTCAACATAAACAGCAGAGAAACACATTACTATTTTCATCATGATTATCTCTGGTTATTATGGATGGACACTTTGTGTTTTCTTAGAACCTTTCTGTCAGATCACTTGCCATTCCATGCCACAGAGATCGGCACATTTCAGATTGTCACAGGTCATGTTTCCTCATTGATTAGGCTTTAAACAGCAGCCAAGGCTGCCTGTCTGGAGAGACCACTGGTGCTTATGTGATCTCCCTTCTGTCTGGTGGCTCTGTCAGATGCTAAAAGAGTGCTCCCGTTCTCCTGGGGGGGACAGACACCAATGCTGCCGGCTTTATCCCTTGCCAGCAGTAGGGGTGTGTTGGTCTGTCCACACTAAAATATGAAGTTCGATACAAGCAATGTTTTCACACTCCGTCTTACCATATCCTATTTACTGATACTGTATTATGTTTTATTGATGTCTCATAGTAGTTTATTCAACCGTACTTTTGTTCTACGGCTCCATCTAGCACAGGCTATCAGAATACTCTATAAACTCAGCGGTAGCACTTTACTTTAATTATAGTGTCATAACATCTAATAACCATGTCATAACCATGTCATAAGAGCTGACATAACTTGTCATAACACTGTCATGACACCTACATTTAGACCTGTTACATGTATTGAGTTATTTTATGGCTAGTTATGACACCTACATAAGGGTGTCAAAACCCACCACTCAAGGCAAACCATTAGCCATATTATTACCATTGCAGTTGCACACACATTGGTGTCAGAATTGTACCTACCCAATGCTCTGTTGCTGATGATTGGGATGAATGCAGGAGAAGTATTTGGGAGCAGGACAAGACACCCTCTTTGTGACTGATGATGACTGACACAATAGTCCAAGGGCCACCTACCAAAACTGTGTTTTTCCATGACCCAAAAAACGGAACTGCGAAATTTAAACAACATTATGTAGATAATGTTATGAACAGTAACACTGTCTGATTCCAAACTTGTAAAAGTTTAACATTTAAAAAAATCTTTAATCAAAGTCATGATATTAAGCATCGAAATAACAGCGCATTTGAGGTAGTTTCACCTTGGTTACTTTCTGTTTTCGAAACCACCTAAAAATGCGCTGTAATTTCGATGGTTAATATAAACGTTCCAACGTTGCACGTCGGTTACTTTTTGACGTACACTGACGTACAGAACACAAAACGATTTGTGCGTTTTGATTTTCGTCCTTGCCTTTTTATCGGTCTTTCATTGATCCAGATGAGCCCCTCAACGAGGAAATATGTTTGAACCTTTTGTAGTGGTTTTCTCAGTTAATAGAAGATGTTTTGGCAGATGTAATTAGCCTATAGCTTGCCAAACTAAAGACAGCACAACTTTGCTAGCTAACACAGCGCTCAAAACATTCCCGACAGCTACATAAAGCGCTGTTCTAGCATCTGAGAAAAATCTATTTAGCACGTGTCAATAGCTTCTTATCGTGTATTATTTCAGGATTCGTCCGGTACATACAGCGAGCTCCAAGTATTTGGACAGTGAAAATGTTTTGTTGTTTTGGCGCTGTACTACGTCACTTTGGATTTGAAATTACACAATGAGGTTAATCTACACGTGAATCTTCACGTCTGTTGGATGCATTTGCTCTTTTGGTTGTTTCAGATTATTTTGTGCCTAATAGAAACTCATGGTAAATAATGTAGTGTGTCATTTGAGTCACTTTTTTTTTCTAAAGAAGAATCCAGTATGTTTCTAAAAACCTCTATATTACTGTGGATGCGATCATGATTACGTATAGTCCTGAATGAATCGTGAATAATGATGAGAAAGTTAGACGCACAAATATCATACCCCCAAGACATGTTAACTTCTCACCACTACAATGACAGGGGAGGTTAGCATTTTTGGGGTGTATGATATTTGTGCGTCTAACTTCCTCTCATCATTATTCACAGTTCATTCAGGAGTATCCGTAGTCATGGTAAAATCCACATTAAACGTAGAAGTATTTAGAAACATATTCTACTTTTATTTACAATAAGAATAGAATGGATTTGAAATGACAGTGCTGGTGTACAGAGCCAAAACCACAAATATATCACTGTCACCTACTACATGTTGCTTTCTGCACGCATAGAGAATGGAATCTGTGTAAAAATTGTAACCAAGATGTAACCTAGCAACCTCTGTTGCTAGGGGAATTACCCAAAATGCGGTATGATTTAGAAATGTTACCTTTGATTTATAATATGTAATGTGCAAATTTGAAATCAGTGTTCATGTTCATAAAATGATCTACATAATGATGTTGAAACTTTGTGGATCGGTTTCCTGAAACACCTTTTCGGAAGCCTTTTTTAGTGGGTGGTGTTCATGTGGGTTTTGACCATAGAGATCCTATTACATTTATTTAACCTTAACTTACTTGCCTAGTTAAGTAAAGAACAAATTCTTAATTACAGCGACGGCCTAGGAACAGTGGGTTAACAACCTTGTTCAGGGGCAGAACGACAGATTTTTAACTTGTCAGCTCAGGGATTCGATCTAGCAACCTTTCGGTTACTGGCCCAACGCACTAACCACTAGGCTACCTCCCAAACTATGTCATCAACAAACCCTCAAAGTTCCAGAATGAAGTGAAAAATGTCAGCCACATTGGTCGAAGAGAAATCCAAACAAGTCTAATTGGAATGAATGGCAGTAGAGGCAGAATCCTGATTTGACTTATGCAGGAAAATAAAAGGCATGTGATTTATCAGAAATGGTGTAATATAATTATTGTCAACCTAAAATATTGTCATATAATTCTAAACATAGTTTATACAGGTTTTATTCACGTTCTGTATAAATGGCCTCTAAAATATGTGTAAACAGACCATAAATATCAAGGTGTTTTCTTGTAAAGCTGTAGGTGCTATTATATGATACGATATCAGAACTTGTTGCATTTACAACTTGTTTAAGTCCTGTCAATCATCAACTGATTTCAGCCAGTGTATGGCTGTGGATTGACTGCATTGTTTGAGTGGAATGTTGGCATATTGGCAGTTCACTTGAAAAATGTATGGAGCTTGCTGCCTAACAAACATACAGTGCAGATAAATTCCTCAAATTCATTATTTTACACGATCTTATCACAGCACGGGCAAACCATGGTTTGACCAACTCCCTGACAAAAATGGCTGATCTTTATCCCATAAGAAGGTTCATGTCCATTCTAGTATTCTAATTCCTAATTATATGGTTGTGCTTATGTAGGTGCCATAACAGTCATAAAATAATGCGAATGTCACACTTCTGAATGTGTGTCATGATAGTGTTATGACAATATTGACAAGTTATGTCAGCTGTTTTGACTGTTATAAGGTGTAATGATGCATGCTCTTTTGTTTTAGAGGAGATGGTAGTGTTACTAAAGTAATTTATTACAGTAATGAGCCTTAGCTATTTAACTCAACTGATTTTCTACAAAAACAAATAACACAATACAAAATAGATGGTAGCTCGTTAGCGAGCTAAATAAAGAGATTTGGAAAAGTGGTCTTACCTCGCAGTAGTGTTTGCATCCAACGTTTGCAGCATGCTCATACTACCTATATCACATCCGGCGCCGACAGAGATGGCCGCCTCGCTTCGCGTTCCTAGGAAACTATGCAGTTTTTTGTTTTTTTACGTGTTATTTCTCACACTAGTACCCCAGGTCATCTTAGGTTTCATTACATACAGCCGAGAAGAACTACTGAATATAAGATCAGCGTCAACTCACCATCAGTACGACCAAGAATATGTTTTTCGCGATGCGGATCCTGTGTTCTGCCTTACAACCAGTGTAACGGAGTGGATCACATGCAGCGACCAAAAAAAAAACGACTCAGAAAAAGAGGGAAACGAAGCGGTCTTCTGGTCAGACTCCGGAGACGGGCACATCGTGCACCACTCCCTAGCATTCTTCTTGCCAATGTCCAGTCTCTTGACAACAAGGTTGATGAAATCCGAGCAAGGGTAGCATTCCAGAGGGACATCAGAGACTGTAACGTTCTCTGCTTCACGGAAACATGGCTAACTGGAGAGACGCAATCTGAAACGGTGCAGCCAGCGGGTTTCTCCACGCATCGCGCCGACAGAAACAAACATCTTTCTGGTAAGAAGACGGGCGGGGGCGTATGCCTTATGGCCAACGTGACATGGTGTGATGAAAGAAACATACAGGAACTCAAATCCTTCTGTTCACCTGATTTAGAATTCCTCACAATCAAATGTAGACTGCATTATCTACCAAGAGAATTCTCTTCGATTATAATCACAGCCGTATATATCCCCCCCAAGCAGACACATCGATGGCTCTGAACGAACTTTATTTAACTCTCTGCAAACTGGAAACGATTTATCCGGAGGCTGCATTCATTGTAGCTGGGGATTTTAACAAGGCTAATCTGAAAACAAGACTCCCTAAATTTTATCAGCATATCGATTGCGCAACCAGGGGTGGAAAGACCCTGGATCATTGTTACTCTAACTTCCGCGACGCATATAAGGCCCTGCCCCGCCCCCTTTCGAAAAGCTGACCACGACTCCATTTTGTTGATCCCTGCCTACAGACAGAAACTAAAACAAGAAGCTCCCACGCTGAGGTCTGTCCAACGCTGGTCCGACCAAGCTGACTCCACACTCCAAGACTGCTTCCATCACGTGGACTGGGAGATGTTTCATATTGCGTCAGACAACAACATTGACGAATACGCTGATTCGGTGTGCGAGTTCATTAGAACGTGCGTTGAAGATGTCGTTCCCATAGCAACGATTAAAACATTCCCTAACCAGAAACCGTGGATTGATGGCAGCATTCGTGTGAAACTGAAGGCACGAACCACTGCTTTTAATCAGGGCAAGGTGTCTGGTAACATGACTGAATACAAACAGTGCAGCTATTCCCTCCGCAAGGCTATCAAACAAGCTAAGCGCCAGTACAGAGACAAAGTAGAATCTCAATTCAACGGCTCAGACACAAGAGGCATGTGGCAGGGTCTACAGTCAATCACGGACTACAGGAAGAAATCCAGCCCAGTCACGGACCAGGATGTCTTGCTCCCAGGCTACTAAATAACTTTTTGCCCGCTTTGAGGACAATACAGTGCCACTGACACGGCCTGCAACGGAAACATGCGGTCTCTCCTTCACTGCAGCCGAAGTGAGTAAGACATTTAGACGTGTTAACCCTCGCAAGGCTGCAGGCCCAGACGGCATCCCCAGCCGCGCCCTCAGAGCATGCGCAGACCAGCTGGCCGGTGTGTTTACGGACATATTCAATCAATCCCTATACCAGTCTGCTGTTCCCACATGCTTCAAGAGGGCCACCATTGTTCCTGTTCCCAAGAAAGCTAAGGTAACTGAGCTAAACGACTACCGCCCGTAGCACTCACATCCGTCATCATGAAGTGCTTTGAGAGACTAGTCAAGGACCATATCACCTCCACCCTACCTGACACCCTTGACCCACTCCAATTTGCTTACCGCCCAAATAGGTCCACAGACGATGCAATCTCAACCACACTGCACACTGCCCTAACCCATCTGGACAAGAGGAATACCTATGTGAGAATGCTGTTCATTGACTACAGCTCGGCATTCAACACCATAGTACCCTCCAAGCTCGTCATCAAGCTCGAGACCCTGGGTCTCGACCCCGCCCTGTGCAACTGGGTACTGGACTTCCTGACGGGCCGCCCCCAGGTGGTGAGGGTAGGCAACAACATCTCCTCCCCGCTGATCCTCAACACTGGGGCCCCACAAGGGTGCGTTCTGAGCCCTCTCCTGTACTCCCTGTTCACACACGACTGCGTGGCCATGCACGCCTCCAACTCAATCATCAAGTTTGCGGACGACACAACAGTGGTAGGCTTGATTACCAACAACGACGAGACGGCCTACAGGGAGGAGGTGAGGGCCCTCGGAGTGTGGTGTCAGGAAAATAACCTCACACTCAACGTCAACAAAACTAAGGAGATGATTGTGGACTTCAGGAAACAGCAGAGGGAACACCCCCATCCACATCGATGGAACAGTAGTGGAGAGGGTAGCAAGTTTTAAGTTCCTCGGCATACACATCACAGACAAACTGAATTGGTCCACTCACACAGACAGCATCGTGAGGAAGGCGCAGCAGCGCCTCTTCAACCTCAGGAGGCTGAAGAAATTCGGCTTGTCACCAAAAGCACTCACAAACTTCTACAGATGCACAATCGAGAGCATCCTGGCGGGCTGTATCACCGCCTGGTATGGCAACTGCACCGCCCTCAACCGTAAGGCTCTCCAGAGGGTAGTGAGGTCTGCACAACGCATCACCGGGGGCAAACTACCTGCCCTCCAGGACACCTACACCACCCGATGCTACAGGAAGGCCATAAAGATCATCAAGGACATCAACCACCCGAGCCACTGCCTGTTCACCCCGCTGTCATCCAGAAGGCGAGGTCAGTACAGGTGCATCAAAGCTGGGACCGAGAGACTGAAAAACAGCTTCTATCTCAAGGCCATCAGACTGTTAAACAGCCACCACTAACATTGAGTGGCTACTGCCAACACACTGTCAATGACACTGACTCTACTCCAGCCACTTTAATCATGGGAATTGATGGGAAATTATGTAAATATATCACTAGCCACTTTAAACAATGCTACCTTATATAATGTTACTTACCCTACATTGTTCATCTCATATGCATACGTTGATACTGTACTCTATATCATCGACTACATCCTTATGTAATACATGTATCACTAGCCACTTTAACTATGCCACTTGGTTTACATACTTATCTCATATGTATATACTGTACTCGATATCATCTACTGTATCTTGCCTATGCTGCTCTGTACCATCACTCATTCATATATCCTTATGTACATATTCTTTATCCCCTTACACTGTGTATAAGACAGTAGTTTTTTTGGAATTGTTAGTTAGATTACTTGCTCGTTATTACTGCATTGTCGGAACTAGAAGCACAAGCATTTCGCTACACTCGCATTAACATCTGCTAACCATGTGTATGTGACAAATAAAATTTGATTTGATGATTTGAAGGTTGAGGTAAGACCACTTTTCCAAACATCAATAACAACGCATGGATCATGTTTAGTACTTCATCCAACAATAATCGGTAAGATTGAAAGCTAAAACAACTCGTAAATAACCTGTAACTTTGATCGCATACATTTTACCGTTGTCTTTTGACTGCATGTGCCTCGGTCTCCATGCACCTCAGAACATGGCAACGAATACTATAGATTTTTTTCTGTCATTACATAGCCCAGGCAGAATTTGCCAAATTCTAGCAACGGACGCTAATCTAATCCCATTGTGATGCAGGGGTGGACACATTTTGGCAAGTGGACACTATTTAGCGTGACAGGCCCAGGTCTGTTAATACCCTTTGTTTTGTATTCACTAGGGGGCATATAGGTCCTTCAAGAATAACATGAGGCGATGTGTCTGGACATGCTCTTTCGAGGTTTCTACCTTTATAAGTATGTGCAGGTTAAGAGGCTGTGACAGGGATGTGACCATTGCCAAGTCCTGCCCCATCCTGTGTGTGTCATGTGTCTGGTCACCTGCCAGAAAATCCCCATCCTTCCTTACAGGGATGTGCTGTCCAGGTCACAGAGCCATCTCAGCCGTGTGTACATGCTTCCAGACCTTCCAGCACCGGCGCAGCACCCCCATTTCTGACTGTAGACACACACTCGCTGTGTCACACTTAGGGAATATACTGGTTCCAGAGTGTGAAGATCACTTTTAACAGACCATTTTTTTTGTGATGTCTCACAGCAAAATGCTACTGTACGAGGTCTGTAGTCGTTCAATACTAAGGTCCAGATATAGAACGTGTCTGGTTTTTGGAAGGGATTTAACACCTAAACAAATCTTAAACATGAAACTATATTTACATGTTTAATCTAGTATTCTTTATTCTAACTTTTTAAATGTACTTTTTTTGTTCTTAATTTTGTTCTAAACTTTTTACCTGTTGCAAATGCTTGGTAAATCCGGGTGACATGAAAAGGTACAAAAGTTATTGATGCAAATTAATTAGCACTGGATGTTTAAAATAAATCTATACCTTCCACTGTCCACCGCCAGTGTAATTAGAGGTTCCTGAATTGTGATGCATGTATAGTACTTACCATTGAATCAACGGCAAGGTAGCGTTCACTGCTAGCTAAGCTGTTTGCACACCTACCGCCACACTGTAAATGCATGATACAAGTCTAATAGTGCCGTGTCCTTCATGTGAATGAATGACCTCCATGTCAATCAAATCTAATTTTATTTTTCACGTGCCAAATACAACAAGTGTACACTTTACTGTGAAATGCCTACTTACAAGCCCTTAACTCTTCTTGAACTGCACTGTTGGTTAAGAAAAGATTTACCAAGTAGACTCAAATAAAAAGTGACACAATAGGATTAACAATAACGAGGCATAATAATAACGAGGCATAATAATACCGAGGCTATATACAGGGGGCACCGGTACCGAGTCAGTGTGCGGGGGTACAGGTTAGGTGATGTAATGTGTACATGTAGGTGGGGGTGAAGTGACTATGTATAGATTATAAACAGTGAGTACCAGCAGTGTACAAAATGATGGGGGGGTCGATGTAAAATGTACAGTGGCGATTTTATTAATTGTTCAGCAGTCTTATGGCTTGGGGGTAGAAGCTGTTGAGGAGCCTTTTGGTCCTAGACATGGCGCTCCGGTACTGCTTGCCGTGCAGTAGCAGAGAAAACAGTCTATAACTTGGGTGACTGGAATTTTATGGGCTTTCCTCTGACACTGCCTATTATATAGGTTGCTTGTTCCCAGTGATTTACTGGGCCATCCGCACTACCCTCTGTAGCGCCTTACGGTCAGATGCCGAGCAGTTGCCATACCAGGCGGTGATGCAACCTGTCAGGCTGCTCTCAATGGTGCAGTTGTAGAACCTTTTGAGGATCTGGGGACCCATGCCAAATCCTGTGTCTCCTGAGAGGAAAAAGGTTTTGTCGTGCCCTCTTCACGACTGTCTTGGTATGTTTGGACCATGATAGTTCGTTGGTGATGTGGACACCAAGGAACTTGAAACTCTCGACCCGCTCCACTACAGCCCTGTCGATGTTACTAAACTCAGCAAAAAAAGAAACATCCCGTCCTCTCACTGTCAACTGCATTTATTTTCAGTAAACTTAACATGTGGAAATATTTATGAACATACGATTCAACAACAAACATAAACTGAACAAGTTCCACAGACGTGACCAACAGAAATGGAATAATGTGTCCCTGAACAAAGGAGGAGGGGGGGGGGGTCAAAATCAAAAGAAACAGTCAGTATCTGGTGTGGCCACCAGCTGCATTAAGTACTGCAGTGCATCTCCTCCTCGTGGACTGCACCAAATTTGCAGGTTCTTGCTGTGAGATGTTACCCCACTATTCCACCAAGGCACCTGCAAGTTCCTGGACATTTCTGGGGGGAATGGCCCTGGCCCTAGCCTTCACCCTCCGATCCAACAGGTCCCAGACTTTGCTCAATGGGATTGAGATCTGGGCTCTTCGCTGGCCATGGCAGGAAATAATGCACAGAACGAGCAGTATGTCAGAACAGTCTGGACTACATAAAAAAAAAACTGCTGGTCCTGACAGTACCAAAAAAAGATGTCCAAAATACGTCGGCGTCATTCAGTGCGTGCTTACTGGGGTGTTGCCTACCATGTCTGCCTACATACCATGTCTGCCTGAATTCCCATCCACGTTAGGCCCACTGTTTGTAAAACAGGTGGATCGTGGCAGCAATGTGTCTCTCCAACAGCACCCTTGTAAGGCACGCTGGGAATGGACAAGCGAAATACATTACATGAGCATTCGTGAAGTCGGGCACTGATCTGGGCTATTAGGCCTGGCTCAAAGTCGGCGTTCCAATTCATCCCAAAGCTGTTCGATGGGGTTGAGGTCAGGGCTCTATGCAGGCCAGTTTAGTTCTTCCACACCGACCTGGACAAACCATTTCTGTATGGACCTTGCTTTGTCCACGGGGGCATTGTCATGCTGAAACAGGAAAGGGCCTTCCCCAAACTGTTGCCACAAAGTTGCAAGCACAGAATCATCTAGAATGTCATTGTATGCTGTAGCGTTTTTCCCCTTCAATGGAAATAACGGGCCTAGCCCAAACCATGAAAAACAGGCACAGAAACATTATTCCTCCTCCAAACTTTACAGTTGGCACTATGCATTCAGCCAGGTTGCGTTTTCCTGGCATCTGCCAAACCCTGATTTGTCAGTTGGACTGCCAGATAGTGAAACATGATTCATCACTCCAGAGAATGTGTTTCCACTGCTCCAGAGTTCAATGGTGGCGAGCTTTACACCACTCCAGCCAACGCTTGGCATTGCGCATGGTGATCTTAGGCTTGCGTGCGACTACTTGGCCATGGAAACCCATTTAATTGAAGCTCCCGACGAACAGTTATTGTGCTGAAGTTGCTTCCAGAGGCAGTATGGAACTCGGGAGTGAGCTTTGTAACCAAGGACAGATGATTTTAATGCGCTACGCACTTCAGCACACACCGGTCCAATTCTGTGAGGTTGTGTGGCCTACCACTTTGTGGCTAAGCTGTTGTTGCTCCTAGAAGTTTCCACTTCACAATAACAGCACTCGCAGTTCACCGGGGCAGCTCTAGCAGGGCAGAAATTTGACGAACTGACTTATTGGAAAGGTGGCATCCTATGACCGTGCCACGTTGAAAGTCACTCAGCTCTTCACTAAGGCCATTCTACTGCTAATGTTTGTCTATGGAGATTTCATGGCTGTGTGCCTCTAATTGTATACACCTGTCAACAACAAGTGTGGCTGGAATAGATGAATCCACTAATTTGAAGGGGTGTCCACATACCTTTTGTGTGTGTATATACTGTATTTTTTTGCGGCCGTGCCTTTGACGAGGTGGGCACTGCTTATCACAGGACGGCATCAGCGTTCAACTTAAGCCCATATGTCACTGGTTGAGAGAAATTCTCATTGTATTTGGGTAGAATTGTGAGGTTTTTTATGTTGTTGGAGGTGCATCTTGGTCATTTTAGCTAAGAAAATGCCACCCTCTTCAATGTTGCCCAACATGAGCTCATGGGCTCTTGCTCAGTTGTGCACCAGGGCCTCCCACTCTTCCTATTCTGGTTATAGCCAGTTTGCGCTGTTGTGTGAAGGGAGTGGTACACAGCGTTGTACAAGATCTTCAGTTTCTTGGAAATTTCTTGCATGGAATACCTTCATTTCTCAGAACAAGAATAGACTGTCGAGTTTCAGAAGAAAGTACTTTGTTTCTGGCCATTTTGAGCTTGCAATCGAACTCAAAGGCTTATACTCCAGATACTCAACTAGTCTAAATAAAGCCAGTTTTATTGCTTCTTTAATCAGGACAACAGTTTTCAGCTGTGCTAACAACTTTTTTGCAATGTTCTAATGATCAATTAGCCTTTAAAAGTGATAAACTTGGATTGGTTAACACATTGTGCCATTGGAACACAGGAGTTGATAATGGGCCTCTGTACGCCAATGTAGATATTCCAGATATTCCAGCATTAACAATGTCTACACTGTATTTCTGATCAATTTGATGTTATTTTAATGGACAAAAAATGTGCTTTTCTTTAAAAAAACAAGGATATTTCACAGTGACCCCAAACTTTTGAATGGTAGTGTATGTAAGTAAAGCGCACACCGGACAAAGGCCATGCAACCTCAGTTGCAAAGGAAATGGAGGTGTGAAAGGGGAACAGCTCAGAAGCCAGGGACCTGTAAGACAGGCATAAACTTTGGGAGCAACATCTGCATTAGGACATAACCGGAGCGAACTCCAAACAGGAAGGGTGTACTGATAGCGTGTGGAGATCTGGTTGAGAGAATGCCAAGAGTGTGCATATGTGTTATTTCATAGTTGTTGATGTCTTCACTATTATTCTACAATGTAGAAAATAGTAAAAATAAAGAAAAACCTTTGAGTATGTCAACTTTTGACTGGTACTGTAAGTCCAATTCAAAGTATGTGAAACGGAGGGCACTTCTCGAATGTGTACTCGTTTTGTTCATATTTTGAAGCATGCATCGATGCAAGCTTCAACGGAAAGTATGCAAACAAATATGATGCAACCACATTAAAAAAAATCATAGGTGCCCATTATTTGAGCTGAAGAGAGAAAAAACACTCCGACTTCGAAATGTTTCCTATACACATCTGTTGCCTGACTGCAATATTTTGTTCTGATACATTAATAAAAATATGCTGTTTATTTTGGCATGTTTACCTGCCTACTATAGATCGCAAGCCCATAATAAGTCAATAGGGCTAGCTGCGAGTACTGTTAGCTAGCCAGATAGCCACAAAGATTTGTAAGAAGAACGAAGAATTGACATCTATTTTGCATAATATCAGTTTTAGGTCATTTTTGCATGTTAAATTGTCTGGTTAGCTACATTGTTATGATTCACATACAGCTAGCTGATAGTTATGAAGTAAAACGGTTGCTTTGTGTATATCTTGCTTTGTTGTCCTGGCTGGAAGACGGTTCAGCGACTGGGTAAGTCCATAGTAAGTCAATAGGGCTAACTGGCTAGCTAGCCACAAAGAAATGGTAGCTATCCCATGAAAATGTACATCTACCTTGCATAACATTTAGTTCTTATTTTTGCCTGTTTAACTAACTGGCTTGCTAGATTATTAGAATTCACATATCTTACTGATAATTCTGAAGTAAAATGTTTGCTTTGTGTATATCTTGGAAGAAGGTTCTGTGAATGGGAAGGTGAAGCATGAGGTAATACAGTAGGGAGAGGTGAGTGCTTCTCAAATGTATTGTTTTATGAATTTGTATGTATTATGGATCCCCATTAGCTGCTGCCAAGGCAGCAGTTTCTCTTCCTGGGGTCCAGCAAAATTAAGACAGTTAGAAAATGTAGAAACATTACAATACATTCACAACACATTAAGTGTGTGCCCTAAGGCCCTTACTCTACTACCACATATCTACAATACAAAATCAATTTGTGTGTGTATAGTGCGTATTTTTGTGTGTTTGTATGCATGTGTCTGTGCATACTATATGTTTGTGTTGTTTCACAGTCCCCGCTGTTCCATAAGGTGTATTTTAATGGGTTTTTCCCATCTAATTTTACTGCTTGCATGAGTTACGTATGTGGAATAGAGTTCCATGTAGTCATGGCTCTATGTAGTACTGTGCGCCTCCCATTGTCTGTTCTGGACTTGGGGACTGTGAAGAGACTGCTGGTGGCATGTCTTGTGGGGTATGCATGGGTGTCTAAACTGTGTGCTAGTAGTTCAAACAGACAGCTCGGTACATTCAACATGTCAATACCTCTCACAAATACAAGTAGTGATGAAGTCAGACTCTCCTTTACTTTGAGCCAGGAGAGATTGACATGCATATTATTAATGTTAGCTCTCTGTACATCCAAGAGCCAGTTGTGCTGGCCTGTTCTGAGCCAATTGCAATTTTCCTTAGTCCCTCTTTGTGGCACCTGACTAAACAACTGAACAGTAATCCAGGTGCAACAAAACTAGGGCCTGTAGGACCTGCCTTGTTGATAGTGCTGTTAAGAAGGCAAAACAGTGCTTTATTATGGACAGACTTCTCCCAATCTTAGCTACTGTTGTATCAATATGTTTTGACCATGACAGTTTACAATCCAGGGTTGCTCCAAGCAGTTTAGTCACCTCAACTTGCTCAATTTCCACATTATGCAGTTTAATGAAGGATTTGTCCCAAATACAATGTTTTTAGTTCTTGTAATATTTAGGACTAACTTATTTCTTGCCACCCATTCTGTAACTAACTGCAGCTGTTGGTTAAGTTTTGCAGTCAATTCAGTCGCTGTAGTTGCTGATGTGTATAGTGATGAGTCATCCGCATACATACACAGTGGCTTTACTCAAAGCCAGTGAGATGTCGTTAGTAAAGATTGAAAAATGTAAAGGGCCTAGACAGCTGCCCTGGGGAATTCCTGATTCTACCTGGATTATGTTGGATAGGCTTTCATTAAAGAACACCCTCTGTGTTTTGTTTGACTGGTAACTCTTTATCCACAATATAGCAGCAGGTGTAAAGCCATAACACATACATAACACATATATACAGCAGCAAACTGATCGATAATGTCAAATGCTGCACTGAAGTCTAACAAAACAGCCCCGGCAATCTTTTTATCATTCATTTCTCTCAGCCAATCATAAGTCATTTGTGTAAGTGCTGTGCTTATTGAATGTCCTTCCCTATAAGCGTGCTGAAAGTCTGTCAATTTACTTACCGTAAAATAGCATTGTATCTGGTCAAACACAATTTTTTCAAAAAGTTTACTAAGGGTTGTTAAGTCTGATTGGTCGGCTATTTGAGCCAGTAAAGGGGGCTTTACTATTCTTAGGTATGGTAATGAATTTTGCTTTCCTCCAGGCTTGAGGGCACACACTTTCTAGTATGCTTAAATTGAAGATATGGAAAATAGGAGTGGAAATATTGTCCCCTATTATCCTCAGTAATTTTCCATCCAAGTTCTCAGACCCCGGTGGCTTGTCATTATTGATAGACAACAATATTTTTCTTCCACACTCACTTTACAGAATTCAAAAGAATTTCCCAAATTTCCATTTTAAGGTGCTCGAAAGCTTTTTAAAAAATCATTCTTTGTTTCATAGTGTCATTTCTTCCTCTTTTTATTCAGTTTAGTCACATGATTTCTCAATTTGTAGTATGTTTGCACGGTTGTGCAGCCAGACTTATTTGCTATTTATTTTGCCTCATCCCTATCAACCATAAAAATGTAATTCCTCATCAATCCATGGGGATTTAACCTTTTTTATAGTCATTTTCTTAATGGGTGTATGCTTATTAGTAACTGGGATAAGCAATTTTGTAAATGTGTCAAGAGCAGCGTCTGGTTGCTTCTCTTTACACACCACGGACCAACAAATTATTCTTTGCATCGACAACATAGGAATCATTCTCCACACACTCGTCCTGACAAGAACATGCTCAAGAGAATGTGGCCGGAGAATGCACTCGGAGCATGAGAGTGTGGAGCACGGTAGTGTGCATATTGAGAAACACCCTATTTTTTGAGCTGGTAGGGGAAGTGAGTTCTAGGGGAATGATGGGTTTAGGGGTAGGGAAGAACAAGGGTCCTATGAATCAAGTATCTCAGAGTAGGAGAGCTGATTTAGGATCAGTTTTTCTTTTAAGATCACAATTAATAAGGTTACATGGACAAGGGGGACCTGATCCTATTTCAGCACTTCTACTCTGACACTCCCCAGTTCTACCTCCCTTTCTGTCAATATATATGTTTTCTATCTCTTTCCTACTCTCCTTTTCTTTAGGTTCTTTGGCTGAAGCCTGTGAGGGTTAGGTTGCGATTTTCATCCTTATGACATTTAGTTAGTCACTGTCTGGATATTACACCGTCTTGGGTGTAAACAGGGTCAGATGTGGTCGGCTTTCTGTTTATATCTGATTCTGTATGGTTGTTTTTCCAATTACTAAGCTTATCCAGAAACGTGGACCCCTGCTTCTTGTACGAATGTATGAAGATATACTATGTTCAAAAGGAAACATCAATGCTTTTTGGATGATATGATAACATTTTTGGCTCCATGTAGTCTTTTTATTTTTAAAGTGAACTGTCAGTGTTTTTCCTAGGCTGGTCACTTATCCACTGGACTAGTTGGCATAGCGCTACGTTTTGAGACAGGAAATTGGCAAGTGAACAAAAGGTTATACTCTCACAGAAAGGGAGGGAAATAAAAGGTGTTACACAGGCATAAAGAACACTAATACTGACACCTGGCTGTAGACTCCATGGACGCTCCTGTTAGAAGCCATGGGAGTCTACAGCCATGTATCAGGGTTAAAATGACAAGAGGGTGTCCTAGCATTAACCTAGCAATGATCAGCGCAGAATAGTTCAGTACAGAAGACTACTGTATTACACAACCACTAAAGCACATGAGACAAACATCTAGATATTCATGGACTTACATCATACAAACAAACCCCCACTAGTTTGGTCTCATACACATCAAACGTACCCTGACATGTTTTCAACCAACAATGAATCTCAGTGTGGGTTTCACTGTCAACACAACCCAGCATTGATTGACCACATTGGTCATCTAAAAGATGAACATGTTGAACTTGATGGGAGGAAAGGAACTCAGTTTGCTTTTATAACTGGGCCAGTAGCCATCAAAGCCACCCGTTGTTGTTCCTATGACAAAATAACAGTTTCAATGTTCAGTCATTTAGCAGACACTTTTATCCAGAGTGACTTACATTAGCGGGTTGACAATCCTTGAGTTAGACCTACAAGTAAAAGGGATTCGGGGGATACTTTTTTACTTTGCTGGACTAAGTATCTATTCCTATGGAGTGAGGCATTAATTATGCAGTAGTAGATGCAATTATAGTCAGGACAGGAGGGCCCTCTAACTTTTTTTTATTTTTTTTATTTCACCTTTTATTAAACCAGGTAGGCCAGTTGACAACAAGTTCTCATTTACAACTGCAACCTTTTGGTATTGGACTAGAAATCAAGGGAGTTCTGAGCTGGCTTCGTTATTAGAACGGAGTCACTTGATTAAGTTGAAACATTCTCATGCGAGAGGTATGATTTCCTTTTTTCCACTGCATTTCAGATTACTACCCTGCTGCTCTCAGATCTCCACTCATGCATAGCTTTTTCATATACTATTTTGTACTGTTTCCCCGTGGGAATCAAAACCACAACCATAGCATTGCAAGCACCATGCTCCACCAACTGACCCACACAGGACCAAAATAAATTGCCCAAAATGTGTCCAGTGACATGAGTGTTGTCAAAACAAACTGATTTGCCCTGTTGTTTTGTCAGACCATGGAGAAGGAGGCTGTCATTTTATGTTACTAAACGTAGTGTGTGTGCGCACACACACACACACACATACACATTTTGAGAATGTTACAAAATATAATTTTCTGCATTGGCTCATCAGAATGAAAAGTAACAAAATTAAATGGTCAAATGTATGACCATAGAGACACATACACTCAGCAAAAAAAGAAACGTCCTCTCACTGTCAACTGCGTTTATTTTCAGCAAACTTAACATATGTAAATATTTGTATGAACATAACAAGTGGCCACCAGCTACATTGAGTACTGCAGTGCATCTCCTCCTCATGGACTGCACCAGATTTGACAGTTCTTGCTGTGAGATGTTACCCCACTCTTCCACCAAGGCAAGTTCCCAAACATTTCTGGGGGGAATGGCCCTAGCACTCACCCTCCAATCCAACTGGTCCCAGACGTGCTCATTGGGATTGAGATCCAGGCTCTTCACTGGCCATGGCAGAACACTGACTCCTGTCTTGCAGGAAATCATGCACAGAACGAGCAGTATGGCTGGTGGCATTGTCATGCTGGAGGGTCATGTCAGGATGAGCCTGCAGGAAGGGTACCACATGAGGGAGGAGGATGTCTTCCCTGTAATGCACAGCGTTGATTGCCTGCGATGACGACAAGCTCAGTCCGATGATGCTGTGACACACCGCCCCAGACCATGACAGACCCTCCACCTCCAAATCGATCCCGCTCCAGAGTACAGGCCTCGGTGTAACGCTCATTCCTTCGAAGATAAACACGAATCCAACCATCACCCATGGTGAGACAAAAACGCGATTCGTCAGTAAAGACCACTTTTTGCCAGTCCTGTCTGGTCCAGCAATGGTAGATTTCTTCACTTAGGCAACGTTGTTCTGGTGATGTCTGGTGAGGACCTGCCTTTACAACAGGCCTACAAGCCCTCAGTCCAGCCTCTCTCTGCCTATTGCGGACAGTCTGGTTTAACTCGGGCAGTTTTTGTTGCCATCGAGTACCTGTCCCGCAGGTGTGATGTTCGGATGTACCGATTCTGTGCAGGTGTTGTTACACGTGGTCTGCCACTACGAGTACGATCAGCTGTCTGTCGTGTCTCCCTGTAGCGCTGTCTTAGGCTCCTCACAGTACGGACATTGCAATTCGTTGCCCTGGCCACATCTGCAGTTCCCATGCCTCCTTGCAGCATGCCTAAGGCACGTTCATGCAGATGAGCAGGGACCCTGGGCATCTTTCTTTTGGTGTTTTTCAGAGTCAGTAGAAAGGCCTCTTTAGTGTCCTAAATTTTCATAATTGTGACCTTAATTGCCTAGCGTCTGTAAGCTGCTAGTGTCTTAACGACTGTTTCAGAGGTACATACATAGCAAACAGTGTTTAAACCCTTTAGAATGAAGATCTGTGAAGTTATTTGGATTTTACGAATTATCTTTGAAAGATAGGGTCCTGAAAAACGGACGTTTTCTTTTTTGCTGAGGTTATTTCCCTCATATTACACAGATCCACAAAGAATTTGAGAAACTCATATTTTTATAAACTTCCATATCTATTGTGTGAAATACCACAGTGTGCTATCGCTTCAGCAATATTTGTAACCTGCTGCCACAAGAAAAGGGCAACCAGTGAAGCACTGTCCTTTATTTGACCTAAACACTAAACTAACAACTCAAAGTTATCTATCCAAATGTAGATGTATTGATAAACCACTTCTCCAGTCTTTTTAGCCCTATAACAAAGAATAAACAGCAAACACATATGCATGATCAAATACAATTCTTAGAAATAGAATTGTAAATATTACATTGAATGAACTACATGACAAAATACTAACCCTCCAACCCAAGAAGG
Organism: Oncorhynchus tshawytscha; assembly: GCF_018296145.1. NCBI lineage: Eukaryota > Metazoa > Chordata > Actinopteri > Salmoniformes > Salmonidae > Oncorhynchus > Oncorhynchus tshawytscha. The sequence goes on from NC_056429.1 coordinate 52,210,739, forward strand.
CCTGTGGTGTTGATGGTCTCCTAAATTAAATGATAAAATATACAGACCATAAATTCCAATTGGCTATACTTAAACTCTTTAACATCGTCCTTAGCTCTGGCATTTCCCAATATTTGGAATCAAGGACTTCTTTGACCCCAATAACTACCGGGGGATATGGGTCAACGGCATCCTTGGGAAGATCGTCTGCATTATCATTAAAAGCAGACTCGTACATTTCCTCAATGAAAACAATGTACTGAGCAAATGTCAATTGGGCTTTTTACCAAATTACTGTACGACAGAGCACATACTGTATTCAACATGCACACCCTAATTGACAAAGGCAAAGTCTTCCCATGCTTTGTTGATTTAAAAAAAGCTTTGGACTCAATTTGGCATGAGGGTCTGCCATACTTATTGATGGAAAGTGGTGTTGGGGGGGGAAAACATACATTATAAAATCCATGTACACAAACAAGTGTGCGGTTAAAATTGGCAACAAAAAAAACACATTTCTTTCCACTTGGCTGTGGTGAGACAGGAACAGAGTTTAAGCCCCACCCTCTTCAACATATACAGTACCAGTCAATGAAAAACCCTGCAATGAGTATGTGTGTCAAATTTTGACAGGTACAGTATATCAACGAATTGGCAAAGGCACTAGAACAGTCTACAGAGCCAGGGGGCCTCACCCTACTAGAATCTGAAGTCAAATGTCTACTGTTTCCTGCTGATCTGGTGCTTCTGTCCCCAGCCAAAGAGGGCCTACAGCAGCACCTAGATCTTCTGCACATATTCTGTCAGACCTGGGCCCTGATTAAGTCAATCTCAGTTAGACAAAAAATAATGGTGTTCCAAAAAAAGATCCAGTGGCCAGGACCACAAATACAAATTTAATCTAGACACTGTTGCCCTAGAGCACACACAAAATGATACATAAACATCAGCACCACAGGTTCCACAAAGCTGAACGATCTGAGAGACAAGCCAATACCCGTTAATTATCCAAATCCAGAAAAGAGACATTAATTTCTACAACCACCTAAAAGGAAGTGAGTCCCAATCCTTCCATAACAAAGCCATCACCTACAGAGAGATGAACTTGGAGAAGACTCCCCTAAACACAGAGACCCCACAGAGCCCCAGGATAGCAACACAATTAGACCCAACCAAATCATGAGAAAGCCAAAAGATAATTACTGGACACATTGGAAGAAATGAACAAATAAACTAAGCAAACTAGAATGCTATTTGGCCCTAAACACTATGCCTAACCGAAAAATAAGGAAAGCTTTAACTATGTACAGACTCAGTGAGCATAGCCTTGCTATTGAGAAAGGCTGCTGTAGGCAGACCTGGCTCTAAAGAGAAGACAGACTGTGCACACTGCCCACAAAATGAGGTGGAAACTGAGCTGCATTTACTAACCTCCTGCCAAATGTATGACCATATTAGAGACAAAATATTCCCCCCCCCGATTACACAGACCCACAAAGAATTTGGGAAAACAATTCCAATTTTGATAAACTCCCATATCATTTGGGTGAAATATCAGTGTGCAATCATTGCAGCAAGATTTGTGACCGGTTGCCACAAGAAAAGGGCAAACCATGAAGAACAAACACCATTGTAATTACAACCCATATTCATGTTTATTTATTTTCCCTTAACAAGAGAGAGCGAGAATACGATACCCGCTAATGATCAAAATCCAGAAAAGAGAGCTCAGACAGAAAAACAGCTCACTGCCTGACTTTACTGTTTATTGCTGAGCTGTGGTTAAACAGGCTGTTCCCCTTCTTTATGAGCTGAGAAGAGGAGAGAATTGTGCTTATCACACCATTGATCCAGGGCCCTATCCCATCTGACAGCCGGGGAGTTTGAAGTTAGCCTCTGTTTTACTCTCCTCTGATTAATAGATACGCTTGGCAGGCTGCTGACTTCTCAACCTGATCCAGCCAGGTTGAGAAGTTACACACGCACATACATATGTGCACGTCTGCATGTACACATGCATGCACGCTCACTAAAACACGCACATGCACGCACACACAGAAAAAATAGTATTATCTGTGGTCCTATTTTAGGATGTGCTGGTTGAAGACTGCATTTTTCTCCAACCAAGGGAACTGATGGAATAAGTAAGATATGGCAGCTGTCCTTACCAGCACCTCATACTATTAGTGTGTGTGTGTGTGTGTGTGTGTGTGTGTGTGTGTGTGTGTGTGTGTGTGTGTGTGTGTGTGTGTGTGTGTGAGTGATGAGGGTACCTCTGTTTGATGTGTCTCTGTGACAGCCCTAGTAACACCTGGCCTCCCCAGCAGGAGGCCTTGTATGTAATAATGAGAGGATGTGTCAGAGAGAGGAAGCCTCCAACGGAGGGTGTTAATTCCACCAAGCCTTTCACCTACACTGTGAATGCCTCCCACCTACACTGTGGATGCCCTCCCACCTACAGTACACTGTGGATATGATATACGAGATCAACTAAACAGACAGGCACACTTTTGTTGGTTTTCATGAACAAAGCAAGAAGTCATTCCAGTTGCAGGTTTTGGTAGACATATGTGACCGTATACAAATGTAAGCAAGGTTTGAAATGATTATGTTTTAGTCAGATATTAAATCCTTTTTGGGCTTCTTGGGGTGAATTTGCAGTCAACTAATTATTTGTAATTATGTTTCGCCCCCCTGACAATCCGCTCAAGACAAAATCAGCACGCGGCTCAATTTACTAGATTATCCCTGTAGTAGAGCAATAACACACACATGCCTGAAACTGTAGCCTGTGGCTCAAACGTGGTAATTTGACAGCTCATTAACAACATTGGAAAGGGAGAAAGCATCTGAAATCAAAGTAATGTTTTTTGACAGGTTTTCAGATGCCTTACAGGTGGTGGACACAGTGAAGAACTAAACATTATCCCCATGTATACCTGGTTCTAACATGCATCCTGATTTTGTCCACAATCTAATTGTGCCCAAATATTTGGACAGGTGTAGACAATTAAATTCAAATATTTTTCTATCAATAGTTTTTTGACAAATCAGATCAGCTCTTTTGCCAATGATTGGGCAAAAAAACTGAATTGGGCTGCCTGTGTAAATGCAGCCGTTGTGTTGGGATATCTTAAGTGTAGATGGATTTGGACAGTGAAACCGTTTTATCCCGTCCTACAAAATCATTGACAGGTAGCACTACTGACTTATGGCATCAATATGTGTCTTAGAATATCTGTCAAATCATTTGCAAAATCACAATGTGGACAAGATCAAGTGACACTACATATGTTAGTGCCAGGTATAAACGAGGCTATTGAGAAAGACTGAAAGAGAACATCACACTGAGGCCGGCCTCGAGAGGTTGCTCTGTACAGGGTCTTCCTGACCTATGCTTTGACGAGCCTTGATTGGTTATGTAAGTTCACAAGTTGCTGCCAGTTGTGTATTTTCAAGGATATGGGACTGAATTTCTCAATCCAAAAGCAGATTTGAAAGGCAATGTCAAGTCTGTGCAGCGCCGCAGAAAGCGGAGGGAATCATGTTATGAACTGAACTGCAAGAGTGATCTCTCTTATTTTGTGAAACAGCCCTGATAATGTTATGTACCCACACGCATAGACACACAGGCACACACTTGGGAATGGTATCACCACCCAGCCGGGCCTGCCTACCTCTATGCACCACCAGTATCAGAGTCCCAGGATGCCCTGTTCCCTGGAGACCACCCAGCCGCACCACCTTATCTCTGCCACCTCCAGGTTCCCACCAATGATGGAAGCATTTCATAGAGAGAGAGAGAGAGAGCTTCACATCTCCCCTCTTCAACCCCAGCGCAGGAGGGAAGAGAGGGATACACTCCGAGAGATAAATATTTCCAACAACCACTTGATTGTTCTGTTGTCTTAATTCACATACATTTAGTGCACTGAACACATCTGAAACGGAACACATTTAAATAATGTACTATTAAAATGATGTTGGAGAGGGAAATGAGCGCTCAAAGGACAGGGGTGTTTGCAATATGATGTCGCTTAGTCAAAGGCTTACAGGCGGAAAGAGCAAGCTTAACTGTAGGATTTATGAACACTATTTCATTAATTAGTGTTTTTGCTTTAATTGTAGCATTACAGTGCTACTAGCAAAGATCAACCCATTTCGTCTAGTTGAACAGGATGGAACACAGGCCCACAGGTGTCATGGTGAATCTGATGTAATAGGATACCTTCACAAACTATCTATCGTTCAGTTAGATAGTACGCCAATGTAGCATGTTGAACCATGAGCGGTCTACCAGCGGTGGCACTGTTTCAGGTATTGGGCCAGCCTTTATAAGGGAAGTGGAAGAAAGCCTTTTCATATGGGAGCCTCCTGTGGTGCCATGTGCCAGAATTGTTTGTTGAATGAATGTGTCTTCTTGAAGGTAGGCATACAATTACTCATCCCAAATAAAAGGGATGAGTAATTGTATGTTTTTTGTATGTTTGTGTTCTCATTCATTTCGTAGGCCTGTGTTGGGAACCTTATGGATTAGCATTAGCGTTAGCGTCAAGGCTGTATCACATCCGGCAGTGATTGGGAGTTCCATAGGGCGGTGCACAATTGGCCCAGCGTCGTCCTGGTTTGGCCCGGGTAGACCGCCATTGTAAATAGGAATTTGTAACTAACTTGCCTAGTTAAATAAAAATGTATAAGCATTTTGGAGCTTCCCTTTGCTCTTGTGTAAACCAAGGGATGGTGTAGACCGGCTACTGTCTATCATTTTACACCAAGTAGTCACATGTTCACACTTCGCTACACTCATGACAAGGTTGTTCCCGTCTCTCACCCTATAGCATAGGAGGCTCTTGTTCAATCGCAAAAAGGCATGTTGGATTAAATCTCCTCAAAAATATGTCTACTGTGTGAAGCAAAAACTGTCGTGTAATTGAAAAAATTTCTCACTGCACAGGAAGGACGATGCTATTGAGTTCTTCCAGAAATCTGGTCACAAGTTTTGATTGAATAATACATTAGATAAGAGACTAAAACCTCACATGTACTTTATGGTCAACGTGACTTTTATACAGCAATCACCGCTATCAATCACATAATAAAGATGTTGACTATTCAAATTGTCTCCACATTTTATTTCTTGCTGTAAAACGTCAGACATATTCCATGCGGAACAGTACAATTGAGATGTTATTCAAGTCATACAGAATAATTCGGTGTGCTCCTGTTTCCATCTGAGAGTCTTTTGTTTTGGATGGGGACCGATTGATGTGCCACAGGGGTGCCAAGGCACTCCTCAGCATTGTTGAACAGTGGGAGGAGATAGACAGTGTACCGAGCCTTGTGCTCCAGGTGAAACCTGGGGACCCACTGCCTTTTGAAGAATTAATTTGCCCGGGAGGGAGGCGGCTAAATTTAAATGTCTGACTGGTGACTGACAAGTGTTGTCTGTCTGAACCACCTTTGGGCAGGAAGTATGAGAAAGGCAAGCCGCCGAGCTGCTTTCACAACATCCTCCACCAAATTGAACACAGTTGGACCGATAGGCTACAGACAGGGAATTGGTTTAGTCTGGTAGTGGTGGTGAGGACCAAGGTCAAGTGAATGAGCCAGAAACCAAACTTGACCATGACATTTCTAAATGAGGGCCTGCAAATATTTTGCCCTCAGGCAAGGCCTTTGGTTAAATTAATATTACATGTAATGTGTCTTACAGCCTTGGGTAACAATGTTTGTTAAGTAAAGAAAGAGAGGAACGGAGGAGGAGAAGGAAAAAGGAATAGGGGTATTGTGGGTGAGAAGTAGTAACATTAACTCAGCCAGGAAGAAAGGATGTCTTGTCTGCAATGTTAGCAAGGGGAGTATACAGTATCACAGTGTTGCTGATATCATGAACACAGCCAGGGGTTAGACATTGCCTTATTTTGACTTCAACATGAAGTGAACTAATGTGGCTCAGTTGGTAAGAGCATGGCCTAGCAAGGTTGTCGGTTCAATTCCCACGGGATCACATAACAAATTAAAAATGTACTTTCCTGGAAGTAGCTTTGGATAAAAGCTTCTGCTAGCGGCATAAATTCAATGAACTACAATGAGGCCAACAGAGAAGTGTCATGAAAAAGGACAATTATTTATAAGAAAGCAGCTACATTATTAATATATTAAGTCAGTGACCCATTCATCAGACTCTATAATGAGTTTAAGAACGGTTCACTCGAAAGGCCGAGCTATGAGAACACTGTGCTATAACCCATTACCACCCCTAATTTACTTAATTTCATGAGGTCATGAGTTTCAGCTTAATCACAGAAGCTTAGCCTAAAGTTAGAGGTTGAAATGTTCTCCTATTGATCTTTGACCTGAGTACAATTTCTCTCTCTCTGAACAAGACTTCAAGAAGAACAATGTTTGACTCAGGCACCCTAGGCCCTGTCCACTCAACTTTTCCCTCTAAGCGCTATTGCAGGTGTCTCCTTTTTTTACCTTTATTTAACTAGGCAAGTCAGTTAAGAACAAATTCTTATTTTAAAGGACAGCCTAGGAACAGTGGGTTAACTGCCTGTTCAGGGTCAGAATGACAGACTTGTACCTTGTCAGCTCAGGGATTTGAACTTGCAACGTTCCGGTTACTAGTCCAATGCTCTAACCTCTAGGCTACCTTGCCCTCCACCCCACTGGGGGGCCTACCTTGTGGCTCACTCCCCAGAGCAGGCAGGGTAAGGTGTGTACCTCTTTCAGCTTGGCACAGGAATTAATTTCACATCCAAAATGCACTAAAACTACCAAAACACTTCATACATGTCTCAAATCAACACACTCTTCCACAACACTAGCAAAGGTTGTCACCCAACAGGCACACTTTGTCACTCATAAAACAATGACCTAAAAAACACTAACAGGTAGCAATACACAATATTTTCTTTTGTCAAATGTCTTTACAAAACAAGAATGAAACCTCTCTACTGTTTAGAATTCACTGCAGTATATGTTACAGGAATGAATCAGACATGATGCAATATGCTTCAATATGTTTTATGGCATTTTTTGTCATTGACGGATTCCAAAATACAAGAATTTGTATATACACCATCTACCGATACAGATACAGTAGCAATGCTAGTCAACCCTGTCTTCTGCATTTGGCCACAAGTTCTCATCCACATCACATGTCATCTTGGGCAATACACCTAGGAAATAATCTTTTGGCGTGCCTGGTCATTCCTTGGCAATCTTTTGCAGATATGTCCAGGCATCCAGCATTCATTGTGCCCAGGAGTACATTTGATCATGTGGATGGTGGCCAGAAACCTTTCACCACCATGAGGAAAAGTGACACCATCCTAGGATGGGCTGCATACCATTCTGTGACTGCACGGGAGTGGTGAAATGCCACATTGTCCCATACAATTACAAACGTTTGCCAATTTCGCCTCACTGCAACCCTTTCCTCACCTGGCACAACCCTTCCATAGAGGTCATCTAGGAATGAAATGAGACACTCGGTGGCCCAATTAGCGGTTTGTGTAACAGCAATCCATCAGAGGATATTACTGCACACATTGTGATGTTGGCACCCTTCTGGCCCGGGACATCCACTGTGGCTCCTTTTCCCAGTCACATTCATTCCTCGCCACCATGTTTTGGCCAAGTTGAAACCAGCCTCATCCACAAAGATGAATATGTGGGGTGTTTGCCTGGCTTCAATCTCCGTGACTCTCTAAAATAAATCCACAAGGCAACATAAGCGTTAGGCTATTATAGTAGTTTACATTATACCTAAAAACATGCCATTGTGTGCCTCTGCCCTGTTTGGTTTTGTTCAAAACCAGTTCTGTATTTTATAGTCATCTTACCTGGACATATTGGTTCCTGAGTTGCTTGACTCGTTCAGAGTTCCTGTCAAAGGGGACAGTGTACAACTGCTTCATCCTGACCTGATTTTGTTTCAGGACTCTAGAAATAGTTGTTATGCTTATTATTGTGAATATTTCCAAATGTAATGTTGTCTGCCATCACTCTGTCCCGATTCTCTGTGAGTTTTATGCCACTGTTTCTGATGACCATATCAACGATTGCAGTTTCCTGCACAGCAGTGAAAATCCTACCTCTCCCGCTTATGGGAGGTAACCGTTGGGTCCTAAGCCTAAATGCAAAAACAATTACACACAAGTGGGTTTGGAGCAGATGTAATGTAGCAGATTGCTGTCTTATTCAATGTTGTGTTATGTTAGGTTTTGAACTTAAGTTTAACAGTTTTGAAAAGAGTATGTAAACATGTGCAAATTAGCATGTAGGTACATAGAGTTTTTGTGGTGGTTGTGTCTGAATCAGAGAAGAATTCATGAAATTTGAAAGATGTAGTCATTGAAAGCATTTTGTGCAATGAAAAAGGATCCACAGTTTAGCTCAGATAGACTGCTGTTGTGCTCGCTGTGTGAAGAGTTTTGAAAAAGTGACATAAGTATTGAGAAATGGGTCCTAGCGATTAAAAAAAAAAAAAAAAAAAAAAACTGGAACGCTGCAGTTTTTCCAGAGAATTTAACACTCGGCATAAGAGCAATGCTGTTATCCAGGGCTTGAAACTGCTGCCCCCCAGTGGTGATTGTGGAAAGCTGTGTCAAAGGTTGAACATTGCGGATGGTGGAGATTGAGTTCAGCCAACTGGTTTTCACAACATGGTATATGTGTCTTATCATGGGTCTTATTAAGTTCCTGAGTAGACTGATACATTCATATCTGACAAGTTCAGATACAATGTAGGTGTATTATTCTATATGGGGATATTTTCCCAGCTTGTCATGATACACACAAATGTCCACCGTGAAATCAAATAAATCTACACATCACTACAATAGGCCTTAATATATTGACTTCAAGTCATGATATGCCCATAACTGTTTAAACCCTGTTCTTAGTCTGACAGAGTTCATTCTAAAGAGTTCCCCACACTGCGATTCAGAAGCTAAACTTGGACATACTTTACTGGACTGGTTAGGCAAGTGTATGGTCATGTAAGGATATGGCCATGTATGACAGGACTTCCTTTACTTACTCCTATGATACATGACTACCTCCCTTAGTGGAAAATCAGAAGAGGCGTGTGGTTTCACACAGTTTAATTTCTAGCTGGTTTGTACCGGCCTCTGGCCTTGGCGTGCCAGAACATCCCACTTTTACAGTGTGTGCGTGAGAGCCTCAGTGCGTGTGCAATGCATGTGTGTCTGTGTATGCTGGAGTGTACATTTGTCTGTGTGTGTCTGTGTACGCTTGTGTGTACTAAGTTGGTGCGTGAACACACACTCATGTGTTTGTGAATGTCTCACTTCAGCACACCCTGAGAGTCCTTGTCTGAAGACCTTGAGGAGGCTAAAGCATGGGGCCCCTCCTGGGAGAGGGAGAGAAAGAGACCCTGAACCGATAAGAAACTTTTCCGCGGTAGGAACTAGGTGTACTAACTTTTTCCCTCTTTCCTCGCTGTGCTGTTGACATCTGAGAAGAAGATGGCAGCTTATTATGTAGCGAGTTCACCCTACGCTACAATAGTGAGCAACGACAGCCAATCAACCTTAGCCAAGACACTGAGGCTTTGTCATGCCTGTTGCTGGTTACTTTAATGTTTTTTTTGTGTTTTTTTTAGAGGGTTTTGCGCCGGCCCCTGCAAGTGCATGTTATGCCATGGCCTGAAACCAAGGAGGTGGGCTGAGTGCTGACAGAGAACGAAAAAACAGATACTCCGTCTTTCTCAAACATCTTCAAGGTCTCTGGGGAGGAATAAATGCCCCTCAGTAGGTGATGGGTTTAGGGAGACAACTCTGGAGCTGTACAGGGTAAGTCCGTTTTTTTTTACAGGATCTTCACATGATACATTTTATAGAACTAAAACCTCAAACAGGCTCACGCAGAATATAAAGTCTCTTTCATGTTTTTCACATTTTCTGTTTAGCAAATCATTTTTTTAAGTAAGAATTTGTCAATTGCAGTTATTGTCTTAGCCAAATGATTGAAGTCCTGAAAATATTGTTTAGTGTATTCTAAAGTATGTTACTTGTGCAAAATCAGCTGTACATGATAAAATAGGAATCACTTGTTTTTATGTTTTTCTTTAAATACCATTGTGTAAGGTTTAATATTCAAAGTGTTCATTCTGTGAGGTTGTCCGTGTCTCTCCCTTCCAGGTCCACAGAGCAGTGGACTCGAGAGGGGTATCTGCACTCGCTGTTCCTTTTTCCTATGCATATACCGCTTTGAGATCTAGCTTTAAAGAGGCATAAGGCATGGGAAAATGGGGCTGCAGAGGTATTTCACCGACCAAACTACCCCTGGTTGTTCAACTACCACAGCCCTGAGTTCTCCCTGTTTCCCCATTTTGGACCTCGATCTAGAGGACCTCAACAAGACCACACCCTGAACTCAGTGGAGAGACCATACCTCGTAAGGAGAGACTGGATTTTACAATGTCCCGATGGCTCCTTTATTTATGATGATAATGCATAATGCATGATGATAATGTACATTTCGTAGCTGTCCAAGCTGTTGCTGTATTGCTGGCTTTTGATATTGATTCATGTTTTGCAGTGTTTGTTGTCCACCTAGCGGGTGGAATTGTCTGTCTGTTGTTGTTCAGTAACAAAGTGTGTAAAAAAAATCAAAAAAATAAACATTAATGATCTTCAAATGTTTGTCTTACTTTCTATTATAGGACAAATGTATCCCTTACACTGAATGACCATGAATAGTTGGTGATAATAACATCTTTAAAAGATTTACATTGAAGTTATTCTATGACTTAAAATTAAATACCACCATACGACCTTGTATTTAAAGCATGCAGGAATTACGATATGAGGTTTTTAAGAGAACATTTCACCGAACAAGATTTCAAAGAATGGCAACCCTTTTAAGGTCAAGGGCTTGGCAAAAGATGGTTTAGATCCCAGTAAAGTCCCCCATTAGCTTAGCTATGGAAAGGTTACACTTGAATAATGAAACATTTTTCCTCAATCCTATGAGATTTTAGGAAGCATATCCACATAAAGAGATAATGGTAAAGAGACACGTTTGAAATAGTGTGGTTCTGATCTTATCAGTCACATTTCCCACAAAACAGGAATTTCAGTGATTTGCCAAAATGATGTGAAGTTCTAAAAACTATGCGAGGCCCTAAGAACTATGCATGGGTTCTAATAATCTTGCCTTTTGATTCTGATAATTCCGATGGAACTACTTGATTGTACTTGAAGAATGTCTCCTGTATCAGAGCATCTGTAGCCTAGGATAAGATCGAAGAGTGAATGATGGAAAAAGGACAAAAGTGCACATTATGCAGCAAAGAGCCATTGGGCTTTTTATTTTGCCCCTCCTCAGTCCTGTCAGCTCCACTCTGTCTGCAGCCACTCAGCCACAGAGCTCTTAGCAGGGCAGTTATCACATCCTCACCTGATTGCCACTCACTGTTCCCTGAAGAAAAAAAAGGTACAGTAATCCCTATTTCCCGTCCACATGTATGAAGGCATACATTAGGCATGTTTGAATAACAACTGGGGGACTTTACTGGGCTCTAAACCATCTTTTGCGAAGCCCTTGACCTTAAAAGGCTTGCCATTCCTCGAAATCTCAAATAATATGTCAATGTTAAAAACCTTAAGGTCATTTCTGCATGCTTTAAGTACAAAGGTGGTATGGTGGTATTTTAACTACAATGTATTGTCTGATTACTCCCTAACTATGGATCCCTGAAATAGTTGTTATTCGAACATGCCCAATGCACGCCTTCATACATGTGGATGGGAAGTACGGACTGCCATATATTTTATTCAGTGTAATGCTGTGCACTAATCTGTCAATGAGTTATGTAAAATTGTGGTCAACATGTCCCTGCTTGGGGGGGTGAAGGGCAGTTTGTAGTATCTGTCATTACTATATTGTAACGTGTGTGCAGGGTTGGGGAGTAATGGATTATGTGTAAGGGATTATTTATTCTGCAATAGTTTGTGTCGGGGGGGCTAGAGTCAGTCTGTTATATCTGGAGTATTTCTCCAGTCTTATCCGGGGTCCTGTGTGAATTTAAGTATGCTTCCTCTACTTTTCTCTCTCTTTCTCTTTCTGATTCTTTCTCTTGGAGGACCTGAACCCTAGGACCATGCCCCGGGACTACCTGGCCTGATGACTCCTTGCCATCCCCAGTCCACCTGGTCATGCTGCTGCTCCAGTTTCAACTGTTCTGCCTGCGGCTATGGAACCCTGACCTATTCACTGGACGTGCTACCTTGTCCCGGACCTGCTGTTTTGGATTCTCTCTACCACAGCTGCTGTCTCTAGCTCTAAATGATCGGCTATGAAAAGCCAACTGACATTTACTCCTGACGTGCTGACATATTGCACCCTCTACAACCACTGTGATTATTATTATTTGACCCTGCTGGCATCTATTTTGAACGTTTGAACATCTTGGCCATGTTCTGTTATAATCTCTACCTGGCACAGCCAGAAGAGGATTGGCCACCCCTCAGAGCCTAGTTCCTCTCTAGGTTTCTTCCTAGGTTCTGGCCTTTCTAGGGAGTTATTCCTAGCCAACGTGCTTCTACATCTGCATTGCTTGCGGTTTTAGGCTGGGTTTCTGTACAGCACTTCTGTACAGTGACTTTGTGACATCGGCTGATGTAAAAGGGCTTTACAAATACATTTGATTGATTGATTGATTGATTGATAGAAAAATACGGTAACTGTATCCGTTACGTTACCAGCATAATGTTGTAATCAGATTACAGATACTTTAGAAAAACTTGATTATTTCGAGGATTACTTTTAACTTCAGAAAGGATGTTTGGGGGAAAAAATCTTTGACACTTCTGTGTTTTCTCAGTGACATTCAAATCAGCATTGAAAAAATCCAGAAGTTTAGATTAGTTTCACCTGAGCGAGTCTTACCACAAGTCAGAGACCACTATGATGACACACCAAATGTGTTTGATGGATCATGGGAAAAGAGCAGGAATAGACTTTTGTAAGGTACAGTCCAAGCTATGTCTTCCAATGGTGTGACTGCTGTCGGCCTCCAAAGATTATCCAACTTGAATTAACGCTTGGAGGAGAGGATGACAGCAGTGGTGTGGTCTACGTCGATACGGAAATCACTTATTATTGATGTCTACATAGCACATGGATCTGAATCACACTGCTGCTCTCTCATTTAGCTATTTGCGCTTTACGGATTGTGGTTGTTGTGGACGGCTATTCACAAATCTTAATGTGTATTTGAACCCAATGATGGTTGAATTCAAGTAGTTTAAGCTGCCTATCAATTGTTGTTTTTGAAACCAGTGGACAGCCAGTGAAAAATGCGCTCTTGCAACAGCTGCATAGTGCGGATCCCAGCATATGGAATAAAAGTGGGGATTTTATTGCTCAATCTAATTAATGCTGATAAAATAAAAAAATCCATAGGCCTAATGGACAATGCTCAAACCACACACTTTTGATAGACTTAAAAGGGGCAATCTGCAATTATAAGTCCATTATTGGACTTATATATATATACACACACACAGTTGAAGTTGGAAGTATCTCTAATTTCTATTCATATGACAAGGATTGAAAATTATTTTCCAGTAGATTGTCGACTTGATTCATGGTGACGACTGCTAGCTTGCTAGCTAAGATAGTGAAAGTGTGATGTTGACATGTCCAGTCCAATCAAAGCTACTGTAGATATAACGTGATTTGATGTCATTCTGTGGCCAATGACCTTGAGCCTTCTTGGATGGGCACTTCTAATTTAACTCTTTGAGCTCTAACCTTAGACAATGGGGTGACAGAAAACAGAGCCAATCATGACAAAAAACTGACCCAATCATGACAAAAAACAACGCTCTGTATTTTCTGCTGGCCAGCCCCACCACAGAAAGCACTGAGCTAGGCTGAAAAACCTGCCTTACTCAAGAAAGCAAAAAAAAGAGACCATGTTTGTATGAAGCTTTATTAACTCAATGGCATTTTATTTTTTACATTGTTTGCAAACTGATATGTGACATATATTAAAAAGTATATATTTTTTGTATAATCTTTACCTACAATTGTGGGGCTCAAAATAGGTGGGGCCCTGAATGACGGGTCGCCACTGGGCCTATAGCAAATGCAGCATATAGCATTCATTTTTCACATGTAAATAGCACTTTTCTTGCCATTCCATGAGCGCAGCATTTATTTTTCAACTCGAATCAATGAGCCTAATTAGTCATTCATGACAACAAAATCATAAACAACAAAGTAGGGCTGGCTAATAAACCCTTAGTTTAGGGGTTATGCTCAGGTAAAACAATTTGGCTAATCTATACTTCCATATTTCCAAGTCCAATTCTTGAAGATCAAGGGGTATAACATGTATTGGGATGTCGGGAATTCTGTTTTTTAATGTGAATATATAATTTAATCGTATTATTATATTTAGTAGAAAGCGATGAGTTAGAAGAAGCCTACATAACCAGCCCATAAAGTAAAATTGTACATCCATACATGGCCAGCTATGTGAACTTTAACATTGATTTATCCTGCAATAGATGTCGGTCAATTGATAACATACATTTTTGTCTTCTAATTCCTCTTAAGGGTAATGTAATCCAAAAGTAACTGAATGTAATCAGATTATGTTACTGAGTTTGGGTGATCTGAAAGTTAGGTTACTGATTACAATTTTGGACAGGTAACTAGTACTGTAACGAATTACATTTAGAAAGTAACCTACCCAACCCTGCATGTGTGCGTAACACAATTGTATCTAATCAATTTTATCAAAACTAACAATACAAATACAGTCACTTTTATTTTAACATAAAGGCCTACACTTTCCATTTAGCCTATACAATACTATGATATTTTATGGCTGAGAATGAATGTCAATCAAAGTTACTTTCAGTAACTAGCCATTCCTTGAGTGCCGCAACACCACTCTCATCTGCAGATCACAATTGCCATTTTAGTCATGTACAAAAATAGTTACTCTGTCGACAGACAAGGGAAAAGGAACAAAAGATTGACTCATTGGTTGTTATCTGTGCCAGTCCAAACGAATGCAAGAAGCTGAACTATAGAAAACTGTTTAGGAGATTTTTTTGCAGAGCCCAATACCAGTCTTGTCTTTAATGGCCCAATATCCAACAGCAATAGGTGTCAGTATCCCTCAGATCCATCAATGGTTTATGCAAAAAATATAATTTAGGCCTATTGTTTGGAAACATGAAACTCAACGTGTCTTTGTTTAACTGAGTGCACAGTCAGGGACTCAATACCAGAGCTGTGATTTTGCAGGATTGCCCACTTGTCCATATCATCATATGTAGACTACAATATGCACAGTGCATTCGGAAAGTATTCTACCACTTCCCTTTTTCCACATTTCACTACATTACAGCCATATTCCAAAATATATATTTTTAAAACCTCATCAATCTACACATAATACCCCATAACGTCAAAGCGAAAACAGATTTTTAGAAATGTTTGCAGTTATTAAAAATACAAAAAACTTAAATATATTATTTACACAAGTACTCAGACCCTTTGTTGTGAGACTCGAAATTGAGCTCAGGTGTATCCCGTTTCCATTGATCATCCTTAAGATGTTTCTACAACTGGATTGGAGTCCACCTGTGGTAAATTCCATTGATGGGACATGATTTGGAAAGGCACACACCTGTCTATACAAGGTCCCACAGTTGACAGTGCATGTCAGTGCAAAAACCAAGCCATGAGGTCGAAGGAATTGTCGGTAGAGCTCCGAGACAGGATTGCATGGTGGTGGCAGCATCATGCTGTGGGGATGTTTTTCAGTGCCAGGGACTGGGAGACTAGTAAGGATCGAGTGAATGATGAACGGAGCAAAGTAAGAGAGATCCTTGATGAAAACCTGCTCCAGAACACTCAGGATCTCAGACCGGGGCAAAGGTTCACCTCCCAACAGGACAACGACCCTAACCACACAGCCAAGACAATGCAGGCTCAGGACAAGTATCAATATCCTTGGGTGGCGCAGCCATAGTCAGACTTGAACCCAATCGACCATCTCTGGAGAGACCTGAAAATAGCTGTGCAACAACGCTCCCCATCCAACCTGACAAAGCTTGAGTGGAACTGCAGAGAAGAATGGGATAAACTCCCCAAATACAGGTGTGCCAAGCTTGTAGCGTTATACCCAATAAGACTCAAAGCTGTAATCGCTGCCAAAGGTGCTTCAAAGTACTGAGTAAAGGGTATGAATACTTATACTCTACGGGATTGGTGTCCCTAACCTGGGACAGTTGTTGCTCAATATGTGATAATGAGACTAGAATGATATTGTAAACAACAGCCAACTTTACGGGAAATAGACATGTATTTTATGGGCAGAAAGCATAAATCCTTGCTAATCTAAGTGCAGTGTCTAATTTACATTAGCTATTACAGCAAAGGAATACCAAGCTATTGTATGAGGATAATGCAGAACAACAAATCACTTTTATCATGGAAACTGGTTTGATATATTCACCTCTGAAGGTAAATAATGTACTTGAATATGTAATTCAGTAATCTTGCTCTGAGGGTATCAAGGCACAAGGCGAGACCCAAATGTAGAAACAGGAGGCAGATGGTTGAAGTCTTACAATGTTTATTAATCCAAAGGGGTAGACAAGAGAATGGTCATGAACAGGCAAAAAAAGGTCAAAACCAGATAAGAGTCCAGGAGGTACAGAGTGGCAGACAAGCTCATGGTCAAGGCAGGCAGAATGGTCAGGCAGGCGGGTACAAAGTCCAGAAACAGGCAAGGGTCAAAAACAGGAGGACAAGAAAAAGGAGAATACAAAAAGCAGGAGAAAGGGAAAAACGCTGGTTGACTTGGAAACATACAAGACGAACTGGCACAGAGAGGCAGGAAACACAAGGATAAAAAACACTGGGGGAAATAAGCGACACCTGGAGGTGGTGGAGACAATCACAAGGACAGGTGATATAGACCAGGGCATGACAGAGGGTCCCAGAGATAAAATGTAGTGTAGTTCTGTTTTTTTTAAATCCATTTGTATATTCAAATGTAGGAACTGTGTTCTACAGTTTGACCCCACTGCTGTCTCTGGCTCCACACCCACCCCGCACGGCCATCTAGATGTGTGAAGGTTAGTGTCTTTTCTGTGGAGAATCTGTCTCTTCAAGACAGCCCAGATGTATGCAAGATGGCATCGGAGAACAAGGTTGACATTTTGCCTATTCCTAACCACTTCTGTGTTTTTTGTTAGTTTCGTTGCGTTGTTTGTAACTTTTTAACTTATTTTGTACATAATGTTGCTGCTACCGTCTCTTATGAACGAAAATAACTTCTGAACATGAGGCCGAGGAACAACTACACAAGGCATTCGAGACCTTGTTATGCCATGTCTGCCATGTTGTCTTCCTTCTTCGATGTCCACTTGTTCCATTGAAGTGTAAAAACGTTGAGATAGCCATTCCACTGAGAATTTCGCCATGGTGTGCGGCGTGCGCTCTAGTTAGCTCGCAGGTGGTCTGTTGTAGGCCTCTAGACTCGGGACTTCGCTCTATATAGGAGACACCCCACTGTATTTGCATAAGTAAAGGGGCCTCAACGGAACGATACAAACTTAGTCGGTGTAATTGAAATGAATAGATGTTGCAGTTGTGTTTTTTCACATGTTCAATAGCCTCGTTGATATGTCCCGGCGCCACCATGTCCGAGTAGGCTATCAAACTCCGTCTTGCAGGTATGGCCTCTTAGTTGCCAATCCGGTAATTACATTATTTATGTATGTCAATCATTTATTGAAGAGTATGACTTCATTATAGGTCTATACGAGATTAGAGTAGACTGGGGTGAACCAAGCTGTATGTGATTATAATATATTGTTTTATTTGGAAAAAGTAAATAAAATATGTCAATATCATTTTTTGCGACTTATTGATAGGCTACATTCATCTTGTTTTTATAGGGAAGGTATACCCATGCCATGCAAATATCACCTAAAATGCATTGATTCATGTGACATACCCTTATGCTGCCATATTGACTTTTTTTCTATACGTTAAATTCTCTGTTGCGACTGATATTCTATGGGACCAGGCCACTGTAACTATAATTTGTGAGACCATTGTTCCAGATGTAGACAGAAGCGCTCAGCGGTATGCTCGCCACAACGTGAAGCTGATTGCCGATGAAGACCAATTGACAAAGTCTGACAAAGGGGGTGTGATTGCTAGCAGCACGCCTAAACGGAAAGTGAGAGAACGACATTTGATCTCTGTTTACTTGTGAACTTGAATAGGCATTTGCTATAAGCCCCTGGCACATCGTGAAACTGGTGACCATGTTCCATAGCAGGATTTAATGCAGTTCCTAAATTTAATTAATCGCCGGTCTCATCAGGAGACCAAAATCACTATAATGTTTCATAATTGCATGATATAGCCTACTGTATTTGCCCTCCACATTTTAGCTATATGTCAGTATTTATCTGTATGGGTGGTTTTGTGATCCTTAAAATGAACACACTTTAATTGATCCGTTCATGGTCAACTAGACAATGACTGGTTTTCACATTCATTTATATAGACAAAGGTGTCCTATCAATTCCCCATTTCAAGGCACAGGGGCTCAGCAATCATATCACATAATCAAAGTGTGTCCTCGGGCTGAACATCAAACCCGAGATCTGGCTCTGCAGAACACAAAACCCCAGACTCTATGGATCCGGTCCCTATGGCTCATGTGGTAGACTCATCAATGACCGGCTTAATTAGAACTAATTGTTGAGCATGATCTTCCCGTTAGCTAACCTTTGAAGTACCGCATTGGAGACAAACAGACACACACATTAAAGCGCAGTACGGTGCCACTGCTGTGGTGGATGAGAGGAAGGAGACGTGCACGCACCCACATCCAGTAGAGTTTGTGGGGTTCTGTCTGCGCATGTGTCAGGAAGGCACAAATGTAGCATATATAATTGGGTGCTTACATCACTAGGCTATTGCATTGGATTGTGAATGATTGTTCACGATATAGGTATAGAATGTAAAGCATATTGTAACGATCCTCGCTATATTTGTCACTTTAATTAGCAATGTTTACATATCTTGCATTACTCATCTCATATGTATATACTGTATTATAGGCTATTCTCGGTATCCTAGCCACTTAATATTTACATATCTGGCGTTACTCATCTCATAAACTCAGCAAAACACATCTCATAAACCTCTCACTGTCAACTGTGTTTATTTTCAGCAAATTTAACATGTAAATATTTGGGGGGGGTCAAAATCAAAAGTAACAGTCAGTATCTGGTGTGGCCACCATCTGCATTAAGTACTGCAGTGCATCTTCTCCTCATGGACTGCACCAGATTTGCCAGTTCTTGCCGTGAGATGCTACCCCACTCTTCCACCAAGGCACCTGCAAGTTCCCGGACATCTCTGGGGGAATGGCCCTAGCCCTCACCCTCCGATCCAAGGGGTCCCAGATGTGCTCAATGGGGTTGAGATCTGGGCTCTTCACTTGCCATGGCAGAACACTGATATTCCTGTCATGCAGGAAATCATGCACAGAATGAGCAGTATGGCTGGTGGCATTGTCATGCTGGAGGGTCATGTCAGGATGAGCCTGCAGGAAGGGTACCACATGAGGGAGGAGTATGTCTTCCCTGTAACGCACAGTGTTGAGATTGCCTGCAATGACAACAAGATCAGTCCGATGATGCTGTGACACACCGCCCCAGACCATTTATTTCCCTGGCCACGTCTGCAGTCCTCATGCCTCCTTGCAGCATGCCTAAGGCACGTTCACGCAGATGAGCAGGGACCCTGGGCATCTTTATTTTGGTGTTTTTCAGAGTCAGTAGAAAGGTCTCTTTAGTGTCCAAAGTTTTCATAACTGTGACCTTAATTGCCTACCATCTGTAAGCTGTTAGTGTCTTAACGACGTTCCACAGGTGCATGTTCATTAAATGTTTATGGTTCATTGAACAAGCATGGGAAACAGTGTTTAAACCATTTACAATGTAGTTATTTGGATTTTTACGAATTATCTTTGAAAGATGTTTATTTTTTTGCTGAGTTTATGTATATACTGTTTTCTATACTATTCACGGTATCTCATTCACTTAATAATGTTGACATACCTCGCATTACTATTCTACTGTATCTTAGTCTTGTGTGTATTGGGTATATGTTGTGTAATTTGTTAGATAGTACTTCTAGATATTACTGCACTGTTGGAGCTAGAAGCACAAGCATTTTGCTACACCCGCAATAACATCTGCTAATCACTTGTATGTGATTTATAAAATTTGATTTGATTTGATGAGCCACGTTACAATGTCACAAGTGGGATTTTTTTACTTCAGTTTTATTAATTCAGGAGACCAGGGTCTCATTTAAAATGATGCCATGAAGACAACAATGCAAACATAATCTAAACGATCAATACAAATAAAATAAACTACAAATTACAGATTCAACCATACAGATTCTAACACCACAAATACAATTATTTACATTAAATTCCAAACATTTGTGATTCTCATTCATTGAATTCAACATTTGAGTACTAAACTGCCCTAAAGGCACCAGCGCGTCAAGATGTAGTGAGTTTTGTAGGCTATTCCAAAAATGCGGGGCACTAAAACTGAAGGCCGATTACCTAGATCGGAACCCCGAGTTAACCGTCCCAGTGAACGCGTTTGGTGTCTCATGTTTAAGAAAATGAAAAGTGAAGTGAGGTTGGTCGGAATCTACCCGAATCCTTTCTAATCATCAGTTGAATGACAACGGTCCAGTCATCATGAAACGTGCTACATATGGTCTGAGTTCCATGATTCAAATAAGGCGACAAATTATTGCACAACATTAGCCTAATATGATCCACTAATGCTAGCAACCCTCAGGAACAACTACACAGACTTGACAGAGGAAAGAAAGGTTAACGGAATGGAATGATGGCGAATGTAAGCTACAAATGGAAGAATACTAACATTAAAGTGACAGCTATAAATGTGTGTGGGTACTACTGACGGTGGTTCCCGATAATGGTTAATACTGAACATAAAACGTTCTGAAGCACAAACATCAATTTGGCAGGTTCAGCTCTAAAGAAGCCTATAGCTTGGGTCTCCAATTGTCATCAACGCAAATGATCAGGGGAGACAATTCATATTCGGGAATAATGGCACAACTATTTATAGCCTACTTCACTGTGTAAAATGGGCAGCAATTACATATCACGTTGATATGATATATGATTTTCAGTTTGCGTCCATATGGCTGGTCTCACATTCCTGACCAGGGATCATAAGGAAAAAGTATCTAAAGCCATTGCTATGTGCATTTAGAAACGCCTTCCCCAAATGGATTACTAATTTACCTAGCTCTTATCAATAGTTCTTATCAACATATTTACAGTTCATGAAGAATGCTATTATTTCTATCATAAAAAATAAAGTAGATACTTTTCCCACTTAGAACAGGCATGTCTGCTCAAACTTATTCATGGTCCCTCCATGTCTAAAGGTGGTGGAGTTATGAGGGAAATAAGTCAAGGTCACATGACTGGGAGTACAGATATGCAACAGATACCTGAACTCAAAGGTAGGGGCGTGGATCAGAAAACCAGTCAGTATCTGGTATGACCACCATTTGTCTCATGCATCACGACACATCTCCTTCCATAAAATTCGTCAGGCTGTTAAATGTGGCTTGTGGAATGTTGTCCCACTCCTCTTCAATGGCTGTGCGAAATTGCTGGATATTTGCGGGAACTGGAACACGCTGTCATACACATCAATCCAGAGCATCCCAAACATGCTCAATGGGTGACATGCCTGGTGAGTATGCAGGCCATGGAAGAACTGGGGCATTTTCAGCTTCCAGGAACTGTGAACAGATCCTTGCGACATGGGGCCGTACATTATCATAAAGTGATGATGGCGGATGAATGGCATGACAATGGGCCTCAGGATCTTGTCACGGTATCTCTGTGCATTCAAATTGCCATCAATAAAATGCAATTGTGTTTGTTGTCCATAGCTTATGTCTGCCCATACCATAACCCCACCGCCACCAAAATTATATAGCCCTTCTTACATCAGCTGATATCAAAGTGCTGTATAGAAACCCAGCCTAAAACCCCAAACAGCAAGCAATGCAGGTGTAGAAGCACAGTGGCTAGGAAAAACTCCCTAGAAAGGCCAAAACCTATGAAGAAACCTAGAGAGGAACCAGGCTATGAGGGGTGGCCAGTCCTCTTCTGGCTGTGCCGGGTGGAGATTATAACAGAACATGGCCAAGATGTTCAAATGTTCATAAATGACCAGCATGGTCAAATAATAATAATCACAGTAGTTGTCGAGGGTGCAACAGGTTAGCACCTCAGGAGTAAATGTCAGTTGGCTTTTCATAGCCAATCATTGAGAGTGTCTCTACCTGCTGTCTCTTGAGAGTTGAAAACAGCAGGTCTGGGACAGGTAGCATGTCCGGTGAACAGGTCAGGGTTCCATAGCCCCAGGCAGAACTGTTGAAACTGGAGCAGCGGCACGGCCAGAGAGCAGTCTATTCACAACATTGACATTAGCAAACCGCTCTCCCACACGACGCCATACATGCTGTCTGCCACCTGCCCGGTACAGTTGAAACCCGGGATACATCTGTGAAGAGCACACTTCTACAGCATGCTAGTGACCATCAAAGGTGAGCATTTGCCCACTGAAGTCGGTTACAACGCCAAACTGCATTTAGGTTAAGACCCTGTTGAGCATGCAGCTTTCCTTGAAAAGGTTTCTGCGGAAATGTTTCAGTTGTGCAAACCCACAGTTTCATCAACTGTCTGGGTGGCTGGTCTCAGACGATCCAGTAGGTGAAGAAGCCCGATGTGGTGTGGTTACACATGGTCTGCGGTTGTGAGGCCGCTTGGATGTACTGCCAAATTCTCTAAAATGACGGAGGCTTATGGTAGAAAAATTAACATTAAATTGTCTGGAAACAGCTCTGATGGACATTCCTGCAGTCAGCATGCCAATTGCACACTCCTTCAAAATTTGAGACATCTGTGGCATTGTGTTGTGTGGCAAAACTACACATTTTAGAGGGGCCTTCTATTCTCACCGACACAATGTGCACCTGTGTAATGATCATGACTGTTTAATCAGCTTCTTTATATGCCACACCTGTCAGGTGGATGGATTATCTTGGCAAATGAGAGATGATCACTAACAGGGATGTAAACACATTTGTGCACAAAATTTCAGAGAAATTATATTTTTCTGTGTATGGAGCATTTCTGGGATCTTTTATTTCAGCCCATGAAACATGGGACTAACACTTTACAAGTTGCATTGATATATTTGTTTAGTGTATTTCTACTACTTTACATTGTATTTTAGTTAAACTGTATTGTACACGCAGCATATGTATTTATATACTGGATTGTTGACATAGCTCACTCTAATCGCTCTTGCACTGGCTCTATGCACACTCACTAGACTCTACCCACACACTCACACATAATACACTGGCACTCCAACACACACTACATACGCTCAAACACACAATACACACTCACACATGCATATCGACGCCACACACAAACACACACACTTTTCACATATGCTGCTGCTACTCGTTTATTATTATATCCTAATTGCCTAGTCATTTTTACCCCTACCAACATGTACATACAGTATTACCTCAATTACCTGAACTGCCTCCTACCCCTGAAATATCGACTTGGTACTGGTACTCATTGTACATAGACTCGTTACTGTTATAGTATGCCGATGTACATACGGACAAGCAATAGGTTACATCTAAACCACACCATTTGTGTGCATAAGCTAATTGTTCAGCTGGAAGTTGTTATGCAGTGTTGTAACATTAAATACGATTAAGGCTAAATAGAAAAGAAAGGTTGTGATATAATATATACTTGAATGATAAAATTGACTTTAATCTCTGCACATCTTTAAAGAAATGATTTACAAACATCCCACCCAAGATATATAAAAAAAAACTGGATTGCATTTTGGATTTGTAAGTGTTTGAGTCGAAAGTTCAGCCTGTAGTATATAGTCTTTAGTAGAAATGTGTGTTGGACATCATTGGGTGGGGGTGCTGATGATAAGAAACCATCTGTTGCTGGGGGAACTGTTGCACCATGTACGGGTACATCGCGTGGTTGGCAGCGGTGTATGATAGGTGCCTTCCACCGAAGCCATGGTACTGAAATGGGCTTATGGGCTGGAATATCATCGGTGACTGGGCGGGAGCGAGGTAATCAGCGCGGGAGCCTTGGACTTCCCGTTTCTGTTTCATCCTCCCTGTTCTGAAACCAAGTTCTCACCTGAAACACGAAACACACATTTTTAACACAAGATAAAAACCATTAGAACCAAACCAGCACTAGTATAATCAAATTAAATAGTCCTGCAGCACAATGTATAATGTGCATAAATTACATTTTGTAATGAGTTTTGTATTCTATCCTTACCTGAGTTTCAGAGAGGTTTATCATACCCCGAGGAGTACTCACTGTTTTCGGAAACTGTGGAAAAAATATCAGTCAATAAAATGCTCTTCAATAATAAAAAAAAACACGATTTAAATGTGTTGCAACACCACGTTTTAACATGTAATATTAATATAATTGTTAAAGTATAGTAGCCTACATTTAACTTACGATTTGGGGAAGGGCAGCTTGACGGATGCAGAGGTGAGCTCAATCTGGATTCCAGATTTGTGGGTTTCTCAGTGGAATTCGTGAATTCAAACCTTGTGATCTTTGACTTTGGCTGGAGGTAGACCTTGTTATAAGAGGTTGGAGGTCGAGGCTGGACCATGCAAGGGACATGGGGTTTGAAGTGGGTTAGCATAGTATCCACAGGTCCAGTGTCCACAGGTCCTTCTTTCTTGATGGTGTCGTGAGGGCTCTTCGCCAACCAGTCTACAGTGAAGTAATTGAATATGTTTGCTTCCATGAGCTCAGCAAACTATCCGAGGATGGTCAGAGAATATGTGAGATGGCCCGCCATATATAGACCTGGCCCTCTCCAAGATTTGCAAAAGCACGTTAACGCCTGATCGATTCCCAATGATTAGGTCCTAATGGGTCCTTACTGAAGTCTTCACATACTGTGAGTGTGTGAAAGCCTGGCGCCACCAAGTCTGTGAGAACCAGTAGAGCTCATCTCATTGGGCGAAGACGTCAGTTCAACGACTAGTTTTGATTTATATTTGGTTGTGTAGTCAACTAATGTGAAATCAACTAGTAAAACAACGTTGATTCAACCTGTTTTTGCCCAGATGGGTTACATTTGTCCACCCCAGCTGAAAATATACAGAAACGTCACATTAAGAGTCCACCTCTGCTTCAGAGTTCTTAGGTTATGACATGTTGAGGCATATAGGCCTACAATGACTTGACGTTTAAATTGTAGCCTATTCCATAATGAAGAAGATTACACTGAAAACAGCAGACCAATTAAAGCCACTTTCTAATCAAGATAACAGGCTTTGCCACAGACCTACTAAAACAGAAACCTAAATATGACTAAACATGTAAAATCATGCTGCAGCATGTCAGTGTCTATATCTGTACACTCTTATATCTGTACACTCTTAAAAAAAAAAGGTGACATCTAGAACCTAAAACGGTTATTAGGCTGTGCCAATAGGAGAACCCTTTGAAGAAACCTTTTTTGGTTTAAGGTAGAACAATTTTGTTTCCAGGAAAAAAACAACTTTGTTTTCCATATAGAACCCATTTCACAGAGGGTTCTACCTGGAAACAAAAAGGGTTCTAACTTTGAACCAAATAGGCTTCTCTTATGGGGACAGCCAAATAACCCTTTTGGACCCATTTTTTCCATGTATACCTTGTGATAATTGGCCTAAACTTAATTTCCAGGCAATGACTGTCTGTAGCCTCTATTTACCATCGATTTAGGATTGGAAGGAATACTATTTTATTGTAGTTGACCGTCCTGATATAATAATCAACATTGCCAAGCTTGTATAACCCCATTATATGGAGTCTGATCATCTGCATGATGCCTTTTTAAATGTAAGCCCTTTCCCCGACATTAAAATCAAATGTAAAATAAAGGCAAGTACCACACTGCTCTTATGGTTTAGTATTAACACCTCTTTGATACCCCGGTGAGCACTGGCGCCACTGGCCCAACAACCAGCATTTGGCGCAGTGGGTTGAAACATAACAGATCAAAGGTATTACAGTAGCAACACCATTGTTTGCCAGTTGAAATGTAAATCGTGAAGCGCAAGCTGTAAATAAGTCTGAGAAACAGCTATAATTGCCACATGTTTGGTTATGCATACTACTGAGTAAAGCATCCCCAAATAGGCCTATCCAAAATGGCATGTTCTGGAAAAAGAATGTGTCAAAAAAAAAGAAAGAAAGAAAGTTGGTCAACCCAAATGATCCAACCAGGCCAACGTTGCCGGGTGTCCTTTCTCTGTACGTGAAACCTTTCAAGTGTTTCAGCCTGTTCAGATGGAATTCCCCCAGCAGCTGTCAGACAATAACCCTAAAAGGATCGCTTAGCTATGACAATGCAGATAAGGATATATTAAATGTCTCCTTTGTCGATGATCTGACTGTTCCTGTGAAGGTTTGGGTTCTCAAGCCTCCCAATTACGGCCCTATATTTATAATGCGGTATTTCTATAAATGCATACAACAACATAAGAGCAACACTTCTACAATACATCATTTTAATAGATTGAGTTTGCAACACATTTTGAGCATGGTAGGCCACATCCTTGTCCTTGGTTGATTATTGATACAACATTGTGAAAAACAAATTTACGTCAGAAAATATATGAACATATATGGAAAAAAACAACAAATAAGCATAATCATACAAACATATTTAACACATTGACATCTTATTAAGTTACATTGATTGCCATTAAAATGATGTATTTAACCTATTTGGTAATTAGGTAAGTGCAGTAGTTACAAATGCATGCCTCCTTGCACAATGTCAAGGATTACAAAAATGTAAAGTAATCTTTGATGTTTCAGACAATTAATTGCAATTTGTTTACAAATCACACAAACGTCATCTTTGCAAGCGTGCCTATTCAGCAGTTTGTAGCTTATACTGTAGTTTCATTCCAACATGAACACAGTTCGTTTTAGAAAAACTATAGCAACTATTCAGGCATTTGTATTCATTTAGTCCAGGGATGGGCAACTTTGATGGGGGTGGGGGCCACAAATAATCTGAACTCGTGGCTTGAGCACCAACATCCAAACCCACACATGTAGTCAGTGCTGTCTTTAGCCGTCTTCTACACATTTTGCTATAGGGTGGAGAGAAATGTTTGCAGTTTTTAATATATTTGAGTTAGAGTGAATACAAAAATCAATAGCTGGCCACAACTAATTTACCAATCACATTTTTGGGGGGCTGACATGGGTTAATTGAGTGACTGTCAGTGACTGAGAAAAACTGCTGATACACAACCAATTTTTGAAATTGAACTTATCTTATCTACTATTCTAACTCTCAGCAGTAACCAGAGACCCCAAATGAGTTCCAATATATACAGTATTCCAGGGTTTTTCTTGATTTTCTACATTGTAGAATAATAGTGAAGACATAAAAACTATGAAAGAACACATATGGAATCATGTAGTAACCAAAAAAGTATTAAGCAAATCAAAATCTATTTTATATTTAAGACTTTTCAAAGTAGCCAACCTTTGCCTTGATAACAGCTTTGCACATTCTTGGCATTCTCTCAAGAAGCTTCATGAGGTAGTCACCTGGAATGCATTCCAAATTAACAAGGTGTGCCTTGTTAAAAGGCAATTTGTGGAATTTCTTTCCTTCTTAATGCGTTTGAACCAATCAGTTGGGTTGTGACAAGGTACCATAGAAGATAGCCCTATTTGGTAAAATACCAAGTCCATATTATGGAAAGAACAGCTCAAATAAGCAAAGAGAAACGGCAGTCCGTCATTACTTAAAGACATGAAGGTCAGTCAATCAGGAAAATTTCAACAACTTTTAAAGTTTATTCAAGTGCAGTCACAAAAACCATCAAACACTATGAGGAAACTAGCTCTCATGAGGACCGCCACAGGAAAGGAAGACCCAGAGTTACCTCTGCTGGAGACGATGAGTTACCAGTCACAGAAATTGCAGCCCAAATAAATGCTTCACAGAGTTCAAGTAACAGACACATCTCAACATCAACTGTTCAGAGGAGACTGTGTGAATCAGGCCTTCATGGTTGAATTACTGCAAAGACACCAATACTAAAGGACACCAATAAGTTGAAGAGACTTGCTTGGGCCAAGAAACACGAGCAATGGACATTAGACCGGTAGAAATCTGTTGTTTGGTCAGATGAGTCCAAATTTGATATTTTTGGTTCCAACCTCTGTGTCTTTGTGGGATGCAGAGTAGGTGAACGGACGATCTCTGCATGTGTGGTTCCTACCGTGAAGCATGGAAGAGGAGGTGTGATGGTGACACTGTTAGTGATTTATTTAGAATTCAAGGCACACTTAACCAGCATGGCTACCACAGCATTCTGCAGCGATATGCCATCCAATCTGGTATGTGCTTAGTGGGACTTTCATTTGTTTTTCAACAGGACAATGACCCAAAACACACCTCCAGGCTGTGTAAGTGCTATTTGACCAAGAAGGAGAGTGATGGAGTGCTGCGTCAGATAACCTGGCCTCCACAATCACCCAACCTCAACCCAATTGAGATGGTTTGGGTTGAGTTGGACGGCAGAGTGAAGGAAAAGCAGTCAACAAGAGCTCAGCATATGTGGGAACTCCTTCAAGACTGTTGGAAAAGAGTTCCAGGTAAAGCTGTCATCAAGGCAAAGGGTGGCTTCTTTGAAGAATCTAAAATCTAAAATATATTTTGATTTGTTTAACACTTTTTTGGTTACTGCTTGACTCTATATGTGTTATTTCATAGTTTTGATGTCTTCACTGTTATTCTACAATGTAGATAATAGTAAAACTAAAGAAAAACCCTTGAATGAGTTGGTGTGTCCAAATGTTTGACTGGTACTGTATATATACTTAGAAATTGATCCCGGAACTACAAAAGGGGTGCGGCACGCGACCCGCCAGTTTGCCCATCCCTGATTTAGCCGTAATAGCATATTACATCATGAGTTTGATCCATTTTTAATATCCTGAAATACTGTAATTATCATGTCAAGTAGCTATTGGCAATGCCAATAAATGGTCATTTAGACCATTTAGATGGTGCTCCGGAGAGTTGAAAATGGTAATCACCTATCTGTGGTTATATCAAAATATCTCACTTTTCAAATCTAATTGAACTATAATACACGACGCTCAGTGAATTAAAGACATGTCATCTCATTATGAAACATTATCATTATTATGTTGTCTTAGAGACTAGCAATCAAAATGGTGTACATGAGAGAGAAATGTGATCCATATGCCTCCTCCAGTGCTAGATAAAGATGTTGTGATATATTCAAAATCATTCAGTCTGTTGTTGACATTTTTCACAAGTAAAAAAGCATATCTGTTCTTCCCCTTAAAAAGTCCATTACTGTTTTCTCCTCTTCTCACTCTAATAACAAAAGAAACAATTATATTTTTCAGATGACTTTGTACTCTACTTTGGAGATAATCAAGGAGTTAGAGGTGTGCAGTGCGTTGTCAGGCTATGGGGTGCAATGTGGGGGATTGAGCTGGACTGCTCGCTGTATAAAAGTCAAAATGAACCACCTTGGATGCCTTCATATGGCTCTGTCATTGTGTTCAAATAAGACCGTCGTCATGATGTCTAATCAAAGTTATTACCAATAAATAGAGACACCCACACAGTCTCTGCTACCAAAGTAACTCAGTGGGGTATGGGGGGTTTGGGGTCTGTTGACTAGTTGTCTGACCAGGGCCCAATTTCATAAAGCATTATGAGTACTGATCTAGGACCAGGTCCCCTTTGTCCATATGATTGTATTCATTATGATCTAAAAGGCAAATCCGATCCTAGATCAGGCAAGGCTGTAGCTCATTGGAAGGTGGCCTTCACCCTCTTTAGTGTGTCCTGGATCCTGCGGGTGTGTCGCTCAGTGGGGGTGTGGTGGAAGTTGGCCTCGTTGTCTGCAGCCAGCAGGGGGATGTCACAGCCGCTGAGGTGGGCGATGCGTAGTCTTAGGTAGGCCTGCAGCTCCAGGTCAGGAGTGAAGGAGTACACTGTCTCCTGGAACGCATGTACCTGACTCACCACCTTCGCTATGGTCCTGGCGAGTGAGGAAGGAGAGAGCAGGAGAGAGATAAAGATATAGGGCGGAGCAGATGGAGCGGTAAAGGAGGGAGACAAGAAAGTACATAAAATTAGGACAAAAGCAGAGATTGGAGTTGGAGGACAAGACAGAGAGAGTGAAAATGAGAAATAGGAGTTTTCTATTGTTAATCTGCGGCAGGAACATACTCATAATTTGGCACCACGTTACTAAACACTTACATCATATACAGTACAATAAGTGACCTAGGGTCTGTCATAACCAGCTGTGACACTGCCTCTCACCGTGACCCTTTATGACCCCCAGCATCTGTCAACATCAATGCATCTCAGAACACCTGGCGTGCCACATCTCCACACCATCTGGCTGTGTGCTAGCTTTAGTAGAGGAACCCAAATCCTACACGACTGCCATGGAATGAGCAGCTGTGTCATTACAGTCCACCACAACTTTCTGTGAACCCAGCATCTGGCCGCCATATTTGAGTGGGTAGAAGGACACAGGGAATCTCATTTGGTGGCAACTTGGCCCACTTCATTACATCAAGGGAGAAAGTTAATATCAAGTTTACAACATTAAAGAATGAGTGTCAGGTTGATATCCATGTCATTGCAAAAGGCGACCAGAGTAGATTCATTAAATCTCAATTGCAGATAAGTGCAAATGAATGCTATAGGCCAGTAGTTGGATGAGTGTATAAGCCTAGTGTAGGCTATAAGATTTTCCAGACCCAAATCACAATGCATCTCAGAGTAGGAGTGCTGATCTTAGGATCAGGTTCTCTCTGTCCATATAATTTACTTTGGTTCATTGAAAATAGCTATATACACTACATGACCAAAAGTATGTGGACACTTGCTCGTTCAACATCTCATTGCAAAATCATGGGCATTAATATGGAGTTGGTCCCCCCTTTGCTGCTATATCAGCCTCCACTCTTCTGGGTAGGTTTTCCACTAGATGTTGGAGCATTTCTGTGGGGACTTGCTTCCATTCAGCCACAAGAGCATTAGGGCTCCCGAGTGGCACAGCAGTCTAAGGCACTGCGTCTCAGTGCTAGAGGCGTCGCTACAGACCCTGGTTTGATTCCAGGCTGTATCACAACCAGCCGCAAAATTGGCACAGTGTCATTGTAAATAAGGGACGGCAGGTAACCTAGTGGTTAGAGTGTTGGACTAGTAACTGAAAGGTTGCAAGATCAAATCCCCGAGCTGACAAGGTAAAAATCTGCTGTTCTGCCCCTGAACAACGCATCTAACCCACTGTTCCTAGGCTGTCATTGAAAATAAAATAAAAATTCTTAACTGACTTGCCTAGTTAAATAAAATAAAAAAATAAGAATTTGTTCTTAACTGACTTACCTAGATAAATAAAAGTGAGGTTGGGCACTGATTGGGCGATAAGGGCTGGCTCGCAGTCGGTGTAACAGTGTTCAATGGGGTTGAGGTCAGGGCTCTGTGTAGGCCAGTTAAGTTCTTCCACACTGATCTTGACAAACCATTTCTGTATGTATCTTGCTTTGTGCACTGCTGAAACAGGAAAGGGCCATAACCAAACTGTTGCCACAAATTTGGAAGCTCAGAATTGTCTAGAATTGCTGTAGAGTTCAGATTGTCCTTCACTGGAACTAAGGGGCCTAGCCCAAATAATGAAAAACACCCCCAGACCAATTTTTCCTCCTCCACCGAACTTTATAGTTGGCACTATGCATTGTGGCAGCTAACATTCTCTTGACATCCACCAAACCCAGATTTGTCCGGGGGACTGCCAGATGGTGAAGCGTGATTCACCACTCCAGAGAATGTGTTCCCACCGCTCCAGAGTCCAATGGCGGCGAGCTTTACACCACTCCAGCCGAAGTCTTGTGTGCGCCTGCTCGGCCACGGAAAACCACCTCATGAAGCATCCGACGAACAATTCTTGTGCTGACATTGCTTCCAGAGGCAGTTTGGAATTCGGTAGTGAGTGTTGCAACCGAGGACAGACTATTTTTACGCTCTACGCGCTTCAAAACTCGGTGGTCCCGTTCTGTAAGCGTGTGTAGCCTACCACTTCGCGGATGAGCCATTGTTGCTCCTATACGTTTCCACTTACAGTTAACCGGGACAGTGCTAGCAGTACAGAAATTTTACGAACTGACTGACTTGTTGGAAAGGTGGCATCCTATGACGGTGCCACATTGAAAGTCACTCATCACTAAGGCCATTCTACTGCCAATGTTTGTCAATGGAGATTGCATGGCGGTGTGCTCGATTTTATACACCTGTCAGCAATGGGTGTGGCTGAAATAGCCAAATCCACTCATTTGAAGGGTTGTCCACATACTTTTGTATATATAGTGTAAGTCACATTTTTTTATATTATTCATTATGATCTAAAAGGCTACATTTATCCTAGATTACCACTCCTACTCTGAGATGGTTTGTGAATACAGGCCCAGGAATTTATGTGCTGGTTTCCGCGGACTCTGAATAAGCCTAGTCCTGGACTTAAATCACGTACAATTCTCCATTCAAATTCTCCATAGAATATCCTTTTGACTCCAGGACTAGACCTAAACTCTTCACAGACAACTGGCCCTGAGATGTTGCATTACGCTCATTCACCTAAGTTTTGGCCACTTATAGGCACCGCTGGTCAGAGTGAAGGCTCCTATCTCCAGCTGCTGGATGTGCATGGCCAGGATGTGGGCAGCCGGGAGGGTGGGTCTCCTCCTCACATGATCTCCTCCCATCAGACACAGGTTATCACTCTTCAGAAAGACCTGACAAAGAGGGAGGGAGAGGTGAGAGATAAAAAATGAGGGATAGAAAGAGAAAGTGGGGGAGAGATAGAGAGATGTCTTACTCTTCCCTTGATTTATAGCATCTTGAAAGTTTCATCAAAAAACAAGCTATGAGATTTAGCAAATTACTTTTCCTCATCTTTGCAAAGTCGGCATGTGTGTTCTTTGAGAATATATTGCATCAAGTTTGGTTCTACAGTTGAAGTCGGAAGATTACATTCACCTTAGACAAGTACATTTAAACTCGAACTTTTTCAAAATTCCTGACATTTAATCCGAGTAAAAATGCCCTGTTCTAGGTCAGTTAGGATCACCTCTTTATTTTAAGAATGTGAAATGTCAGAATTATAGTAGAGAGAATGACTTATTTTAGCTTTTATTTCTTTCAACACATTCCCAGTGGGTCAGAAGTTTACATACACTCAATTAGTATTTGGTAGCATTGCCTTTAAATTGTTAAACTTCAGTCAAATGTTTCATGTAGCCTTCCACAAGCTTCCCACAATAAGTTGGGTAGATTTTGGCCCATTCCTCCTGACAGAGATGGTGTAACTGAGTCAGGTTTGTAGGCCTCCTTGCTCGCACACGCTTTTTCAGTTCTGACCACACATTTTCTATAGGATTGAGGTCAGGACTTTGTGATATGGCAATTCCAATATCTTGACTTTGTTGTCCTTAAGCCATTTTGCCACAACTTTGGAAGTATGCTTGGGGTCCCTTTGGAAGACCCATTTGCGACCAAGCTGTAACTGATGTCTTGAGATGTTGCTTCAATATATCCACATAATTGATCTCCCCCTCATGATGCCATCTATTTTGTGAAGTGCACCAGTCCCTCCTGCAACAAAGCACCCTCACAACATGATGCTGCCACCCCCGTGGTTCACGGTTGGGATGGTGTTCTTCGGCTCGCAAGCCTCTCCCTTTGTCCTCCAAACATAATGATGGTCATTATGGCGAAACAGCTCTATTTTTGTTTCATCAGACCAGAGGACATTTCTCCAAAAAGTACGATCTTTGTCCCCATGTGCAGTTGCAAACCGTAGTCTGGCTTTTTTATGGCGGTTTTGGAGCAGTGGCTCTTCCTTGCTGAGTGGCCTTTCAGGTTATGTTGATATAGTACTCATTTTACTGTGGATATAGATACTTTTGTACCCGTTTCCTCCAGCATCCTCACAAGGTCCTTTGCTGTTGTTCTGGGATTGATTTGCACTTTTCACACCAAAGTATGTTCATCTCTAGGAGACAGAACACATCTCCTTTCTGAGCGGTATGACGGCTGCGTGGTCCCATGGTGTTCATACTTGCGTACAATTGTTTGTACAGATGAACGTGGTACCTTCAGGCGTTTGGAAATTGCTCCCAATGATGAACCAGACTTGTGGAGGTCGACAATTTATTTTTCTCAGGTCTTGGCTGATTTCTTTTGATTTTCCCATGATGTCAAGCAAAGAGGCACAGTTTGAAGGTAGGCCTTGAAATACATCCACAGGTACACCTCCAATTGACTGAAACGATGTCAATTATCCTCTCAGAATCTTCTAAAGGAATGACATCATTTTCTGGAATTTTCCAAGCTGTTTAAAGGCACATTCAACTTAGTGTATGTAAACTTCTGACCCACTGGAATTGTGATACAGTGAGATATAAGTGAAATAATCCGTCTGTAAACAATTGTTGGAAAAATGACTTGTGTCATGCACAAAGTAGATGTCCTGACCGACTTACCAAAACCATAGTTTGTTAACAAGACATTTGTGGAGTGGTTGAAAATAGAGTTTTAATGACTCCAACCTCAGTGTATGTAAACTTCTGACTTCAACTGTATGTAGCCTCCAGCCGTTCTCAAAAGAGAATACGGTGTGTTGCCTGGCAACATAATTTTAAAAAAGCATATAACAAAATGCTGGCCAGCTGTGAGTGTGTCACAGAATTTCACACACAGATGTGCTGCTTGAAGGTGTTTTTCTTTTGGCATATTTTCCTGAAGCCCCACACGTGTCTCTGGTACAGAAGGCACTCACACACACACACACATGCCTTACCTGCACGGCTCGCAGCTCCTCTAGGACCTCACACACCTTGGTAGACAGATGTTTCCAAGCCTATCAGCAAGAGAGGAGGTGTTTAATTTTGCAAGAACCAATACATCTGTCTCACGCTTACGGAAGCTTTACTTCCGTTAAGAGTTTTTTAGTATTAATTTGGTGCAACTTTCACAAGCACGTGGTACATTTTCACAGCTCTTAGTACACAACTCAAAACAGATCATCAAAAATGCAGTTGTTTCAAAACTAAGCACATTTTTAACCCGTGTGTGGTGTTAATGTTTTTGTTATTCATCCAATGTTTGCGGGTCAGATGGACCCACAACATTATTGAGTTTTTAAAACAATAGAGCCATAACAATGTATGTAAAAATACCAAACGTATTTTTGCGTGGATTCCGCAGGTGCTAGCTGGCTGTACTACAGACACCTGTCGTCATCCTGGGAAAGACTCATTGTTATCTTTTCGTAAAACAACTGGTTGCAGTAAAGAGCCAAACTGGATACTAAGGAGATCCTGAGGGAAATCGAAGAGTACCAACAGCTTTACGCTATGGAGGAACAACATATTTCATCATGGAAAGATCCGACTACCTCACAAAATAACTTTAACCCAACAAAAAAAAGAAAAACAAATTAATCTACAGACACGGACGATTTACTTACTGTTGAAGTAGAGGCTAGTGCTCTGGCTGGAATACATGCAACACTAGAAAAGTTGTGTGAGGAGGTAGCAGGGCTGAGGGGGAGTTTGGAGTTTAGCCAGAGGGAAATTCTCACGCTCCAAGGAGAGAACAAGGCACTCACAGCCAAGGTTAAAATCCACGATTCCAACATGGATTGTCTACTCAGGGAAAACAGGGTGATGAAGGAGTTGCTAAACATAAAACATTTACTAAACATAAAAAGTCATAGCATGTGTGAAAATCTAATTATTTTCTAGGATTCCTGAGGACGCATCCAATAATCCAGAGGGCGCGATCAGAGAATTCATGCCATCTACCTTGAAACTTCCTATAGAGACTGTAAACAAGGTGGCTTTCCACCGAGTACACAGACTTAGAGCTCAGAGCGACAAGACCAAGGGTCCCCAACTGATCATCACAACATTTGAACACTACCAACAAATGTAGCTGATCAAAAGCAGGGTAACAGAGCTAAAAGGGACCAAATTCGGTCTCAATGACCAATTTCCAAGGGAGATAAACAAACGTTGTAAGAGACTGTATCCGGTACAGAGGCAACAGAGGGAGAACGGTAAGCATGCCTTTCTCATTGTGAACAAATTATTTATAGATGGACAGCTATTCCGAGACAGCTCCATAACACCATGGCTGTACTAAATTCTACAGGGACTTCAGGTTAAGAAAGCATGGGAACTGTAAAAATATCTGAACACTATGAAGTGGATATGAACACACACATACTCAATTACATGCTCGCTTACACATGGATTTATACATACACACACACCTAATCTCACTCTATTCTCTCTCTCACTCTCTCTCCCTCTCTTCTCTTCCTCTATTGTCGAGAAATGTTTTATAATTTAATATGTTTCTTGTTTGTCTATATTTTTTATGCATTTGTCTACAAGCTTATATATGTTTACAACAAGCAAGGGGAAGATATCAGAATAGGGGCATTGGGAAATAATAACATATTGTACGGAATACATTTGTACTGTGGTAAAGCCGTCTCTAAAGTAATGCAAGGCCTCTTTCATGATCACGTGAAACATCAATTGCTATGGAAATGCTGGGATGTGTTTTTTCAATAATGTAATTATGGTGCAACTTTGACGGTGATACGATATGGATACAATTATCATCATTAATATTAAGCCTATACGCACTACATGTTACACACATAGACACTCAACCATGCAAATTGGCAGAGTTATTATTTATTTAGACAGCACACATTACTCTTATACAGACATCGTACACACTCTCACTAAATCACATCCAGTATCATAGACATCAACCTAATCAGATTTCCTACACACATAATACCTTGTCTCAATTTGCTAACATCTGTGGCAGTGGCTCACAGGGAAACAGGCAAGGGAATAAAACAAATATTGCTAGAACCTATTTGTTGAATTCTAAATATCAGACATTTGAAAGCTCAAATTTTGACCATCATAATACCTCTGATGGCAGTAACTTTACAAGCACTAATTATGGTCAGTTTAGGCTGAGAATAGTATCTAGTTAAGGCAAGGGGTGAAATAAGTATAGCCAGTTATAATTGTAACGGATTAGAAGGTTATAAAAAAAGACGATCAGTCTTTACGTGGCTAAAAGAAAAGGAATATAACATACACTGTATACAGGAAACTCACTCTACATCCTTAGATGAAGTTGCGTGGAAAAAGGAATGGGGTGGTGAAATAATTTTCTGTCATGGACAAAGGAACTCAAAAGGTATGATGATATTAATTAACCAAAAATTCGATCTGAATGTGCAAATAGTCAGGAATGATTCGCAAGGAAGGTGGATCTTTTTGAATATGAAAGTGGACGGAAAAGAGATTAGGCTCATCAATCTATATGGTCCAAATCAGGATGATCCACACTTCTTAAAAAATATTTACACCAATTTATGAAACTTACAGGCAACAAATGATCAAATCATTATGGTAGGAGACTATAACACAGTGTTAAGTACCTTAAAAACCTCTTAAGGAGGCTGCGAATTTTCAGCGTCCTGCTACTCATGCCAGGAATATAGTATATGCATATGATAAGTGTGTGTGTATAGAAAACACCCTGAAGTCTCTAAAACTGGTTAAATCGTGTCTGTGGCTAGAACATAACGTGTTTAGGAGTCAAAATCCTTCGAAAAACTGCTCACCAAAAACACAAAAATAATATCCATCCGCCAGTCAGTATTGTCTAAGGCTGAAGAAAATACATGTCAAGCCCCTGTAAACGCCTACAGCTTCCACACGATGTCGCCAATGCTGTCATTTAGGGGCTGCTTTATCCTTGGTTT
This sequence comes from Oncorhynchus tshawytscha, assembly GCF_018296145.1. Taxonomy (NCBI): domain Eukaryota; kingdom Metazoa; phylum Chordata; class Actinopteri; order Salmoniformes; family Salmonidae; genus Oncorhynchus; species Oncorhynchus tshawytscha. The sequence goes on from NC_056429.1 coordinate 52,248,848, forward strand.
GGAAACGTGACGCATTTCCTTTCTTTGGGCTCACCACAGGATGTTTTGAATGTGAAAACATGGACGATGATTTCAAGACTTGCTGCTATCGAATACAGATCGCCCGTGATCAATTTAATAGACTATTAACGTTTATTAATACCTAAAGTTGGTTTAGAAAAGTAATTTGAAGTGATTTGTAAAAGTATATCGTTAACTTTTGTAATTTTAAAAAGTGACGTTGCGTCATGTAAAGGGGCATTTTTCTGGATCAGACCGGTCTTCAGCAAATCACATTTTGGGTATACAATGACTGATTTAATCGGGAAAAATACCCAATTGTGATGTTTATGTGACATATAGGAGTGCCAAGAAAGAAGCTCGTCAAAGGTAATGAATGTTTTATATTTTATTTCTGCGTTTTGGGTAGCGCCGGCTACCGCAAAATCTGTTGTTTTGTTGACGGTCTGGTATTCTGGGGGGTGCATGCTATCAGATAATTGCTTCTCATGCTTTCGCCGAAAAGCATTTTACAAATCTGACTTGGTGGCTAGATTCACAACGAGTGTAGCTTTAATTCACTACCTTGCATTTGTGTTTTAATGAAAGTTTGAGTTTTATCGAAAACAATAGGTGGCACTCTAAAATATCCGCTGATTTGATCCCGCCACAGGAACATCCTCCCTAACAAGTTTGGACCGTAAAGATAATCACTCTACAAACTATCATCACTGCGCCCTTAAGGAAATCACAAATATTATGGACACATTAGAAATAGTGGATATTTGGAGACTAAAAAACCCCAACCTAGTGAGATATAAATGGAGGAGACTTAATCAAGCTAGTCGTCTTGACTACATTCTTGTCTCTTTCATCAAAGGTTAAAAAAGTTTTAATAGGAGACAGAATGTGATCGGATCATCATCTAATTGGCATTCACATAACTCTTATAGAATTTCCACATGGACTGGGATATTGGAAATTTAATCAAAGTTTACTGGAGAACAACTTATTTTTAACAAAGACAAAATCATTTATAACTGAATTTTTCCAGTATAATATACAGTTGAAGTCGGAAGTTTACATACAACTTAGCCAAATACATTTAAACACAGATTTTCACAATTCTTGACATTTAATCCTAGTAAAAATTCCATGTCTTAGATCAGTTCGGATCACCAATTTATTTTAAGAATGTGAAATGTCAGAATAATAGTAAAGAGAATTAATTTATTTCAGCTTTTATTTCTTTCATCACATTCCCAGTGGGTCAGAAGTTTACCTACACTCAATTAGTATTTGGTAGCATTGCCTTTAAATTGTTTAACTTGGGTAAAACGTTTCAGGTAGCCTTCCACACGCTGGTGTAACCGAGTCAGGTTTGTAGGCCTCCTTGCTCGCACACGCTTTTTCAGTTCTGCCCGCACATTTTCTATAGGATTGAGGTCAGGGCTTTGTAATGGCCACTCCAATACCTTGACATTGTTGTCCTTAAGCCATTTTGCCACAACTTTGGAAATATGCTTGGGGTCATTGTCAATTTGGAAGACCCATTTGTGACCAAGCTTTAACTTCCTGACTGATGTCTTGAAATGTTGCTTAACTATATCCACATTTTCCATCCTCATGATGCCATCTATTTTGTGAAGTGCACTAGTCCCTCCTCGAGCAAAGCACCCCCACAACATGATGCTGCCACCCCCGTGCTTCACGGTTGGGATGGTGTTCTTCGGCTTGCAAGCATCCCCCTTTTTCCTCCAAACATAACGATGGTCATTATAGCCAAAAAGTTATATTTTTGTTTTGTCAGACCAGAGGACATTTCTCCAAAAAGTACGATCTTTGTCCCCATGTGCAGTTGCAAACCGTAGTCTGGCTTTTTTATGGCGGTTTTGGAGCAGTGGCTTCTTTCTTGCTGAGTAGCCTTTCAGGTTATGTTGATATAGGACTCATTTTACTGTGGATATAGATACTTTTGTTTCCTCCAGCATCCTCACAAGGTCCTTTGCTGTTGTTCTGGGATTGATTTGCACTTTTCACACCAAAGTATGTTCATCTCTAGGAGACAGAACGCATCTCCTTTCTTAGTGGTATGACGGCTGCGTGGTCCCATGGTGTTTATACTTGCGTACTATTGTTTGTACAGATGAATGTGGTACATTCAGGTGTTTGGAAATTGATCCCAATGATGAACCAAAATTGTGGAGGTTGACAATTATTTTTCTGAGGTCTTGGCTGATTTCTTTTGATTTTCCCATGATGTCAAGCAAAGAGGCACTGAGTTTGAAGGTATTGTCACGGTTTTCTTCCTCCTCTTCCTCTGAAGAGGTGAAACAAGGATCGGACCAATACGCAGCGTGGTAAGTGTCCATGGTTTTAATAGGAAAACTCAAACATGAACACAACTACAAAACAAGGAACATGAAAACCCGAAACAGTCCCGTGTGGCACGAACACTGACACAGGAAACAATCACCCACAAAATACCCAAAGAATATGGCTGCCTAAATATGGTTCCCAATCAGAGACAACAATAAACACCTGCCTCTGATTGAGAACCAATCTAGGCAACCATAGACTTACCTAGACACCTAAACTGAACACAACCCCACAAATCTACAAAAACCCCTAGACAAGCCAAAACACATAAATCACCCATATCACACCCTGGCCTATAACCAAAATAATAAAGAAAACAAAGATAACTAAGGCCAGGGCGTGACAGGTAGGCCTTGAAATACATCCACAGGTACACCTCCAATTGACTCAAATTATGTCAATTAGCCTCTCAGAAGCTCCTAAAGCCATGACATCATTTTCTGGAATTTTCCAAGCTGTTTAAAGACAGAGTCAACTTAGTGTATGTAAACTTCGGACCCACTGGAATTGTGATACAGTGAATTATAAGGCAAATAATCTGTCTGTAAACAATTGTTGGAAAAATTACCTGTGTCATGAACAAAGTAGATGTCCTAACCGACATGCCAAAACTATAGTTTGTTAAAAAAAATATTTGTGGAGTTGTTGAAAAACTAGTTTTAGTGACTCCAACCTAATTGTATGTAAACCACCACAGTCAGAAGCTGGCACTAAGACAGCATTGAATGAGCTGTATCCGCCATAAGCAAACAAGAAAATGCTCACCCAGAGGCGGTGCTCCAAGAAGCCAGAGACTTTAATGCAGGGAAACTTCAATTCGTTGTACCACATTTCTATCAGCATGTTAAATGTGCAACCAGAGGGAAAAAAACCTCTGGACCATCTTTACTCCACATACAGAGATGCATACAAAGCTCTCCCTCGCACTCCATTCAGCAAATCTGACCATAATTCTATCCTCCTGATTCCTGCTAACAAGCAAAAATTAAAGCAGGAAGCACCAGTGACTAGATCAATAAAAAAGTGGTCAGATGAAGCAGATGCTAAGCTACAGGACTGTTTTTCTAACACAGACATGGAATATGTTCCGGGATTCCTCCGATGGCATTGAGGAGTACACCACATCAGTCATTGGCTTCATCAATAAGTGCATCGATGACGTCGTCCCCACAGTGACCGCATGTACATACCCCAACCAGAAGCCATGTATTACAGGCAACATCTGCACTGAGCAAAAGGCTAGAGCTGCCGCTTTCAAGGAGCGGGACTCGAACCCGGAAGCTTATAAGAAATCCTGCTATGCCCTCCGATGACCATCAAACAGGCAAAGCATCAATACAGGACTACGACCAAATGGTACTACACCGGCTCTGATGCTCATCGGATGTGGCAGTGCTTGCAAACCATTACAGACTACAAAGGGAAGCACAGCCGAGAGCTGCCCATTGACATGAGCCTACCAGACGAGCTAAACTACTTCTATGCTCGCTTCGAGGCAAATAACACTGAAACATGCATGAGAGCACCAGCTGTTCCAGAAGACTGTGTGATCACGCTCACCGATGGCCGATGTGAGTAAGACCATTAAATAGGTCAACATTCACAAGGCCGCAGGGCCAGACGGATTACCAGGACGTGTACTGCGAACATGCGTTGACCAACTGGCAAGTGTCTTCACTGACATTTTCAACCTCTCCCTGTCCGAGTCTGTAATACCTACATGTTTTAAGCATTACCCCCATAGTGCCTGTGCCCAAGAACACTAAGGTAATCTGCCTAAATGACTACCGACGCATAGCACTCATGTCTGTAGCCATGAAGTGCTTTGAAAGGCTGGTCATGGCTCACATCAACACCATTATCCCATTATCCCAGAAACCCTAGACCACTCCAATTTGCATACCGCCCCAACAGATCCACAGATGATGCTCTCTCTATTGCACTCCACACTGCCCTTTCCCACCTGGACAAAAGGAACACCTATGTGAGAAGGCTATTCATTGACTACAGCTCAGCGTTCAACTTCATAGTGCCCTCAAAGCTCATCAATAAGCTAAGGACCCTGGGACTAAACACCTGCCTCTGCATCTGGATCCTGGATTCCTGACGGGCCGCCCCCAGGTGGTAAGGGTAGGTAACAACACATCCGCCATGCTGATCCTCAACACAGGGCCCCCTCAGGGGTGCATGCTTAGTACCCTCCTGTACTCCCTGTTCACTCATTACTGCACGGCCAGGCACAGCTCCAACACCATCATTAAGTTTGCCAATGACACAACAGTGGTAGGCTTGATCAACGACAACGACTAGACAGCCTATAGGGAGGAGGTCAGACACCTGGCGGAGTGGTGCCAGGACAACAACCTCTCCCTCAACGTGATCAAGACAAAGGAGATGATTGTGGACTACAGGAAAAAGAGGACCAAGCACGCCCCCATTCTCATCAACGGGGCTGCAGTGGAGCAGGTTGAGAGCTTCAAGTTCCTTGGTGTCCACAGCACCAACAAACTAACATGGTCCAAGCACACCAAGATATTTGTGAAGTGGGCACGACAAAACCTATTCCCCCTCAGGAGACTGAAAAGATTTGCCATGGGTCCTCAGATCCTCAAAAGGTTCTACAGCTGCACCATCGAGAGCATCCTGACGGGTTGCATCACTGTCTGGTATTGCAACTGCTCAGCCTCTGACCGCAAGGCACTACAGAGGTTGTGCGACCGGCCAAGTACATCACTGGGGCCAAGCTTCCTGCCATCCAGGACTTCTATGCCAGGCAGTATCAGAGGAAGGCCCTAAAAATTGTCAAAGACTCCAGCCACCCTAGTCATAGACTGTTCTCTCTGCTATCGCATGGCAAGCGGTACCGGAGCACCAAGTCTATGTCTAAGAGGCTTCTAAACAGCTTCTACCCCCAAGCCATAAGACTCCTGTACACCTAATCAAAGTAGTCATAGTCACTTTAAAAACTCTACCTACATGTACATATTACCTCAACTAACCAGTGCCCCCACACATTGACTCTGTACTTGTATTTAATATTGCTTCATGTGAAAACAGTGTAATATACTGTAATTTACAGTACTGTAGCATACTACATTCAAGGGGCAATTTTGAAACACATATCTTACATTTTTTGCTATTGATTTAACTGGTTGTTAAAATTACTAAATTGAGAAGATATCATTTAAGTTGTGTTTTGGTGATTAAACCAATCTACTCATTATATTTCACAATTAACGCACAATGAATAGTTTTTAATGTAAGACTGGCATACTCCTTTAAAAGACCTTCGCTTGAAAAACGAGAAAATAGCAGCAATATTACTGTTTGTCCATTTTGAGACGCCGTAGCCAGTATATACTAATCTCAAGAAATAGATGACTCAATATATCTGTCATTAATTTTGACATTTTTGCAGAAGAGATCTTCGTCTCACAATTTTACTAAGATGTTTGGTGCAGTCTCTCATTGAATTAAAACAAATAATTTATTGAAGAATCCCTACTGTTGACCAATCACTGACAAAGGGGCATAGACTTCGGCTCTAAACTTCTTGTGCCCGAACAGCCCAAAAACCCTTCACCGAAGTCCAAAAATAACAGAAATGTCACAATGTCACATAACATGTCACATAACGAGCTATACCAAACTGTTTTGACTGAGAAGCATGCGAACACCTTAACAAGTGTTACCAGTTTGGAGTTTTGTACTAATAGTTTAGAAAATTCACCACATACTTGTGAAAATAGTACCAAATATAAAAATATAAAATATAAAAAAATATTATATAAAAACAACCTCTAAGTTCAGTAATGACAAGAACAGGAAGAGTATTATTAGAACATGGACAAACAACAAGAACACATCATTTCAGTTGTTACACTTTATGACAATTCATAAGGTAAGCACCCATTTTAGGTGCTGTTATGTCCTCCCCGAAATTTGATTTGAACACAAATTCTGATGTTCATCTAGCACCAAAAGACATTTCACTTAAGGGCCTAAGAGTATGTTATTTATTTCATGGGTGCTCCCTACATGACTCTGGTCAAAAGTAGTATACTACAGTATATAGGAAATAGGGTGCCATTTCAGATGCAGGCATGCAGACTTACGGGTAATTGCCTGACAAAAACATTCTCCAGACCTCCAAGGACCTGCATGGCCGTGGCGAAGTCTCTCGATTCATAGCAGTGTTTGGCAATTAACAGAAACTTGGTGAGCAAAGCCGCTTGTATCTGCAGCAAGAAAAGAAGAGGAGATATTCTATGGTCAAGCATTCACACAAATCCTTGTAGAAATCAATTAAAACATCATAGAAGTGCATCTGATGGCTTTCACGTAATTCGATTTAACAAACAATGACTTTGAAAATAAATGTAATTAGTGTTTTCAAATCAAATCAAATTGTATTAGTCACATGGGCCGAATACAACCTTACAGTGAAATGCTTACTTACGAGCCCCTAACCAACAATGCAGTTTAAAAAAATACAGACAAGAATAAAAGATCAAAAGTAACAAGTAACTAAAAAGCAGCAGTAAAACAACAATAGCGAGACTATATACAGGGGGGGTTGAGGTAGTATGTAAATGTAGGTAGGGTTATTGAATGATGCATAGATGCATAGATGGCAAAAACAGAGAGTAGCAGTGGTGTAAAGAAGGGGGGAGGCAATGCAAATAGTCTGGGTAGCCATTTGATTAGATGTTCAGGAGGCTTTATGGCTTGGGGGTAGAAGCTGTTGAGAAGCCTCTTGGACCTAGACTTGGTGCTCCGGTACCACTTGCAGTGCAATAGCAGAGAGAAAAGTATATGGCAAGGGTGGCTGAAGTCTTTGACAATTTTTAGGGCTTTCCTCTGATACCGCCTGGCATAGAGGTCCTGGATGGCAGGAAGCTTGGCCCCAGTGATGTACTGGGCCATTCGCACAACCTACTGTAGCACCTTGCGGTCGGAGGCCAAGCAGTTGCCATACCAGGCAGTGATGCAACCAGTCAGGATGCTCTCGATGGTGCAGCTGTAGAACCTTTTGAAGATCTGAGGGCCCATGGCAAATCTTTTCAGTCTCCTGAGGGGGAAAAGGTTTTGTCGTGCCCTCTTCATGACTGTCTTGGTGTGCTTGGACCATGTTAGTTTGTTGGTGATGTGGACACCAAGGAACTTGAAGTTCCCAACTTGCTCCACTGCAGCCCCGTCGATGAGAATGGGGGGGTGCTCTGTCCTCTTTTTTCCTGTAGTCCACAATCATCTCCTTTGTCTTGATCACGTTGAGGGAGAGGTTGCTGTCCTGGCACCACTCCGCCAGGTGTCTGACCTCCTCCCTATAGGCTGTCTAGTCGTTGTCGTTGATCAAGCCTACCACTGTTGTGTCATTGGCAAACTTAATGATGGTTTTGGAGCTGTGCCTGGCCGTGCAGTAATGAGTGAACAGGGAGTACAGGAGGGTACTGAGCATGCACCCCTGAGGGGGCCCTGTGTTGAGGATCAGCATGGCGGATGTGTTGTTACCTACCCTTACCACCTGGGGGCGGCACCGTCAGGAATCCAGGATCCAGATGCAGAGGCAGGTGTTTAGTCCCAGGGTCCTTAGCTTATTGATGAGCTTTGAGGGCACTATGGTGTTGAACGCTGAGCTGTAGTCAATGAATAGCATTCTCACATAGGTGTTCCTTTTGTCCAGGTGGGAAAGGGCAGTGTGGAGTGCAATAGAGAGAGCATCATCTGTGGATCTGTTGGGGCGGTATGCAATTGGAGTGGGATAATGTTCTTGATGTGAGCCATGACCAGTCTTTCAAAGCACTTCATGGCTACAGACGTGAGTGCTACGGGACGGTAGTCATTTATGCAAGATTTCTTTGTGTTCTTCGGCACAGGCACAGGTGGTCTGCTTAAAACATCTTGGTATTACAGACTCGGACATGGAGAGGTTGAAAACGTCAGTGACGACACTTGCCAGTTGGTCAACGCATGTTCGCAGTACATGTCCTGGTAATCCATCTGGCCCTGCGGCTTTGTGAATGTTGACCTATTTAAAAGGTCTTACTCACATCGGCTGCGGCGAGAAAGATCACAGTCTTCTGAAACAGCTGGTGCTCTCATGCATGTTTTAGTGATATTTGCCTTGAAGCGAGCATAGAAGTAGTTTAGCTCGTCTGGTAGGCTCGTGTCACTGGGCAGCTCTCGGCTGTGCTTCCCTTTGTAGTCTGTAATGGTTTGCAAGCCCTGCCATATCCAACGAGCACCAGAACCGGTGTATTACGATTAAATCTTAGACCTGTATTGATCCTTTGCCTGTTTGATGATTCACAAACAAGGACATTTCTAAGTGACCCCAAACTTTTGAACGGTAGTGTACATACGGTCACTATGGGGACGACATCATCGATGCACTTATTGATTGAGCCAATGAATGATGTGGTGTACTCCTCAATGCCATCGGAGGAATCCCGGAATATATTCCATGTCTGTGTTAGAAAAACAGTCCTGTAGCTTAGCATCTGCTTCATCTGACCACTTTTTTATTGATCTAGTCACTGGTGCTTCCTGCTTTAATTTTTCCTTGTGAGCAGGAATCAGGAGGATAGAATTATGGTCAGATTTGCCAAATGGAGGGCGAGGGAGAGCTTTGTATGAGTCTCTGTGTGTGAAGTATCGGTGGTCCAGAGTTTCTTTCCCCTGGTTGCACATTTAACATGTTGATAGAAATGTGGTAAAACGATTTAAGTTTCCCTGCATTAAAATCCCCGGCTAGTAGGTTTGCTGCCTCTGGGTGAGCGTTTTCTTGTTTGCTTATGGAGGAATACAGCTCATTCAATGTTGTCTTAGTGCCAGCCTCTGACTGTCTTGTGTGTGTGTGTGTGTGTGTGTGTGTTGAATAAATGACATACATATAGATATAGAGATCAAACAGTAATGTCCAACAGAGTTGTATCCCCATTACTAGCAGATCTCACCTTTATCGAATCACAGATGACAATTTCAGCAGAAACCCAGTTGGAGACACTGTCAGCATATCTCAGTAGCTGTTGGAGGTAGCTGTCCTGTGGCATCTCATTAACAAATAAACTGCTGCCATCTACTGGAGGTATAGAGTGTGACACATGTCTGTGGGATAAAAGAGAGACAATCAGACTTGAGATTGAGCTGTGAATGAACAGTTGATTTTATGTCAGAGATTGTCAAGGATGCAATGTCACATACGTCTCATAATCTAGCAGGTGATGCTTGTTTCAGATGATGCATTCTGGTATATGTCACTGAAATATTTGAACCAAAGGGAATATTCACTCACTTGGTGACACTAAAAGCTTTGTCCCCGACTCCTTGAGCTCTAGAGTTGAGGAAATTATTGGGGTGACAGCCTTGAAACATTTCCTGCATAAAAAAAAACAAGAGCTTATGTTTCACATTTATATATACAGTTGAAGTCAGAAGTTTACATACACTTAAGTTGGAGTCATTAAAACTTGTTTTTCAACCACTCCACAAATTTATTGTTAACAAACTATAGTTTTGGCAAGTCGGTTAGGATATTTTTACAATTGTTTACAGACATATTATTTCACTTATAATTCACTGTATCACAATTCCAGTGGGTCAGAAGGTTACATACACTAAGTTGACTGTGCCTTTAAACAGCTTGGAAAATTCCAGAAAATTATGTCATGGCTTTAGAAGCTTCTGATCGGCTAATTGACATAACTTGAGTCAATTGGAGGTGTACCTGTGGATGTATTTCAAGGCCTACCTTCAAACTCAGTGCCTCTTTGCTTGACATCATGGGAAAATCCAAAGAAATCAGAATATTTTTTATTTTATTTTTTTAGACCTCCACAAGTCTGGTTCATCCTTGGGAGCAATTTCCAAACACCTGAAGGTACCACGTTCATCTGTACAAACAATAGTACGCAAGTATAAACACTATGGGACCACACAGAGTTCATACCGCTCAGGAAGGAGACGCGTTCTGTCTCCTAAACTGCCCTCCCAAGCAAAAAGGCAGTAACTGCTCATAGAGTGGAACTGAGAAAAATGGCTTCAAAGTTTTTTAATTGTCCAGCCAAATGAATTCTAGGGAGATCATTGGAGATGTAATGATCTGTTGCCTTACTATAAGTACATTTCTTTTATTCATGTTGACCCTGACTTCTGACATGAACTTTGACCCTTAAACGGCAGTTACTGCCTTCTTCCTTGGCACGATATGTTATACATTTTCCTGCCATTTTCATTTGTTAGTTTACTATACTTCTCATTTATGCTATTAATACAAGAGCAGTGTATTCAATGACAGTGTAACAGAGTTGAAACTGCATCCTTTGTGTGTCTTCCACTAAGATACCAGTTGCATTTACATAGAGATGTAGGTAGTCACATTACATACTGTGTGACAAGTAGCCCATGTCTTGTTATAAGAATAAATGTGAAAAGCAGCACTGAAATTGTTTGAATTACATGAAATGATTACCTGTCTTGTAATATATAATGATGGAACATAATAGAAGTATGACGTAGAGTAATACAAAATATGAAAAATGACCATGAGATTGCTAATAAAAAAATTTAAAACATATTTACATGTTCATATTCATAAGAGTACCCAAATGACATTTAGCTAAAATTGATAAAATGCTGAGTAGTTACATTTCATTTTTGAGTAAAACTTCTTAAGTGCTCTTCCATATCACTCCTCATCCTTAGCAAAGTTGTTCACAGCCAAGGCATTCCAGAACTGCCTTCGATTTGCAGGCGTCAGAGGACACAGCTTGGTGATGATGTCCACCTTCTTGGACTCTTCTATCCTTCTATCATGTGTAAGTAGTGTCGAGGGTGTCTCTAGAGTGACTTTCTTCATGATAAAGTCGAGCTCTGTGAAGCCCTTTTCTTCATGAAGACTTTTTAGAAGTGGCTCCTGGATCCACGCCTCAACTGGATCTCAGCCATCTCTGCCAGCTTTGGTGCTGCTGCCTTCTTCAGCTTGACGATGGAATGGCCAGCTTTCCATGCCAGGATATTTTCCTTTTTCATTTCGACCACCTCCACCTTGCCTGCATTGGAAGTGGCGACCACATGGAGGAAGTCGTACACCACACCTCCAGGTCGAGCTTTCATTTCCTGTTCCACGCCATAGTGGAAACTGTCTGCACTCATGAAGGTGTGTCCTGGCTCAAAGAACTTGAGGGTGATGGCCTCCATCAAAGTTGAGTCAGCATTGACAACACTCACCAGTGATGTTAGGAGGCACCCGTTTTTGTTTTGAGAAGTGCAGTTATCCACCCACTGCATGCTTGACATCTCTCTCTCTCTCCAGTGCTGTTACATAAGATGAAGTAATCCCCTCTGCCTTCCGACCAGCTGTTCCTTCACACCATACCACTGAGATTGTTTTCTTCTTCATTTGAGACTTCTTTCCAATGGTGGTGAATGTCTCGCGATAGGCAATGATTCTTCTTGTGAACAATGCTGTTTTCACACCTTTCATGCGAGGGAGCATGATGACTTTTTGCATATCAACGCTCCTCACAGACCAGTCCTCAGGCCAATCTTTCTGTGCATCAGCCTGGTAATGGCTTCTGCTCTGCCCTGCGGACTTCTTATTTTCCTCATATTTCCTACATTGCATGCAGTCAGGGTTGGGGATGTTGAATTCGAGTGCTGCATGGCTGTTGTCTTGGCAGGCTTGGGTTTCCATGGCCTCATTCTCCCTGTGCTCCATCTTCAGATGATGACCCTACACCAAACAGAGCTTGCACTCCTCCTCTCCAAGCTTCATAAAGCTGATGTTCGTAACCGCAGCTGGCATCTTTGTTCTTCTCCTTGTAGTCATTATGCATGAACCGAATATTGACGTCACTAGAGAGGTAGATTTGTTGATTTTATCTTGTGCAAACATTATCATAATAATTTTCACTGTCATAATTCAGTTCATCTATTCATTTCATAACTGCTCCCAAAAAGGCTCTTAAATTTACAAATACAAAAAAATTACATGGATGGACATTAACAGGAATAAAACCTAGCATTGACGTGGGTGTACTGTCCTAATACACCCTCACATGGCAACTTTGATCCACATGGATACTAATCATCTAGACCACAGGGATTGGTGGAAGTCAGGCAAAACTGTTTATTCTGCATTCATGTAATGATGGCACTGAAGCAGACACATTGAGCACACATTTGGCATGTCAAAGCTTGTACTAATTACATATGCCACCAACAAAGGTGGTGGATACAATTTGGTATTTTAACTTTCAGTCGGGACAGTCACGCAATACTGGAATATAAAAAAGAACCATAAACCCTGAACATGTGAGTAGATATAGAATTAATGAGCTAGCAATGCTGTGTGTGCGCTCATCCGGAAAACGAGTGTGCGTGGCATTTGACAATTCAGTATGGGGTGTTTGTCCAACTGACCGTCAGCTGCTAAGAAGTCATGTGTGTGGTGTAACGTTACAGATTCAAATAACCCATGGAATGTCAGAATACAACTAGCGATTATATTAATTTGTCTCTTATGTGACCATGTAGCACAAATCTATTGCTTCATGCTAATGCTAGCTAGGTAGATTTTGACGTTTTGGTAGGGGGACGTCAGTTTTAGCTAGGTGGCTGTCACTGGCTAGAAATCGTGTGCATGTTGTACTGATTCAAAGAAACCAACAGATGAAATTTCAGAATATAATTCATTCTATGGCTAATAGATTGAAGTTAGTATCAATTGCAGATCTCCTCTCATGAGAGCAGGTAGCATTGTTAGTCTATGCTCGCTAGCTAGTTAGATAGCTTGCTAGCTAGCTAATTAATTTTGATCTGAGATCTACTTGGCTAGTTAGTTCTTACCAGTGTCTGGATGTTGGCATTTCAGAGCAAGTTCAACCATCATTTTCCCCCGGGAATGCTGTGCCATGGTGTTGTATCCCTAGATTAGCATTGTATGTGTGTGTGTAGCTGTCAGTCAGTGTCATACAGGTTCGATTGCATCACTATCAGAATAAAATTATATGAAACCAAGGTAAAACGCAGTAACTGCAGCCAAGGGCAGGTTGAAAACAAGCTAAAAGGCAGTTACTGCCACTTACCTTGGTTTCACAGTAACTTTTTTGCAGATACTGCTAATACGACCCCCATTCTCTCCAAAACACAATACGAGGCAGGATACTTGTCCACATGATTAAGCATGCATTTAATGTAACAAAAATGACATTAACTCATTTTCGACCAAATGAGCAGTTACTGCCTTTTTGCTTGGGAGGGCAGTAAAGATTAACGTACTTTGGTGCGAAAAGTGCAAATCAATCCCAGAACAGCAGCAAATGACCTTGTGAAGATGCTGGAGGAAACAGATACAAAAGTATCTATATCCACAGTAAAACGAGTCCTATTTCGACATAACATGAAAGGCCGCTCAGCAAGGAAGAAGCCACTGCTTCATAACTGCCATAAAAAGCCAGACTACGGTTTGCAACTGCACATGGGGACAAAGATCATACTTTTTGGAGAAATGTCTTCGGGTCTGAGGAAATTAAAAATAGAACTGTTTGGCCATAATGACCATCGTTATGTTAGGAGGAAAAAGGGGGAGGCTTGCAAGCTGAAAAACACCATACCAACCGTGAAGCACGGGGGTGGCAGCATCATGTTGTGGTGGTGCTTTGCTGCAGGGGGGACTGGTGCACTTCACAAAATAGATGGCATCATGAGGCAGGAAAATTATGTGGATATATTGAAGCAGCATCTGAAGACATCAGTTAGGAAGTTAAAGCTTGGTCGCAAATGGGTCTTCCAAATGGACAATGACCCCAAGCATACATCCAATGTTGTGGCAAAATGGCTTAAGGAGAACAAAGTCAAGGTATTGGAGTGGCCATCACAAAGCCCTGACCTCAATCCTATAGAACATTTGTGGGCAGAACTGAAAATGCGTGTGCGAGTAAGGAGGCCTACAAACCTGACTCAGTTACACCAGCTCTGTCAGGAGGAATGGGCCAAAATTCACCCAACTTATTGTGGGAAGCTTGTGGAAGGCTACCTGAAACGTTTTACTCAAGTTAAACCATTTAAAGGCAATGCTACCAAATACTAATTGAGTGTATGTGAACTTCTGACCCACTGGGAATGTGATGAAAGAAATCAAATCTGAAATAAATCATTCTCTCTACTATTATTCTGACATTTCTTAAAATAAAGTGGTGATCCTAACTGACCTAAGACAGGGAATTTTTACTAGGATTAAATGTCATGAATTGAGTTTAAATGTAGTTGGCTAAGGTGTATGTAAACTTCCACCCTCAACTGTAGGTCTGTGAATTTGTTTTCAGTTCATAAAGTAGTGATTTGTCCCCCCCCCCAGTGTCTATGAATAACAATGTGTTTGTTAGTGAGTGTGAATGCATGAGAGAGGGAGAAATTGTGCAAGTCTGTTTATCTGTTGCTGCAGGATGATTTGGTGCGCTGTGTGTGTGTGCATGTCAGTGTGTGTATGCACGTTCGTGCGTGCACATGTTTACCTGCTGCAGTAGAGTGAGTTGCTGTGCCGTGTGTTGGGCGCTGTGTTCACTCTGACTAAAAGGGTGTCTTTCCTCGCTTCTGAGGCAGGCACTGGAGATGTCATCCATAAGGGAGGTGTAGCAGGGCCGCGGCAGGGCTGCTGCTAATGAGTAGGCCTGGTCTTTGGTCTGGGTTGCCTGGGGCTCCACCACCCTGGATATTTTCCACTGGAAACTCTACAGAGATAAATCAACTTAGAAAGGTTCCGTCTATGAATACATATACTGAACTAAAATATGAACGCAATATGCAACAATTTAAACGATTTCGCTGAGTTACAGTTCATTTAAGGAAATCAGTCAATTGAAATAAATTCAGTAGGCCCTAATCTATGGATGTCACATAACTGGGCAAGGGTGCAGCCATGGTCCCACTCAATCAGAATATATATTAGTGTAAATGGGTTTCTTTTGAGCCAGACAAACTTCCCGTACTTTGAACCAATCAGATGATTTTTGGTTCAGGTAAGACAAACAACATCACCAACATAATAGTACACGTATAATAATGCTTATATGGACCTTCTTTCCAGAGTCCTCAACATGTGATTTTCTGCATATGGTATGAGAAGACAATGTATCATCTTCTTCCTGCATGCTGATTGGGCTCCCACAGCTTTGGCTCCACCTCCTCCTGGGAGAGCTCTGAAGAGTGGTCAGAAGCCTCTCTCCTCTGCTGTCTACTGGAGACACCTAAATAGGAACCAGACCATTACAAAAACATTGTTTAAGAGTATTGTATTTATAAATACTCTGAAAAATCGACAACAAAAGCAACCACAATGACATCAACAAAAACAACTATACTGCTACAGATTTAGCTGGTCAGTTGAGACATTTATTTAATGATGAATTGACTTGCTTGAGTGATTGGTTTTATCATTCGATTGCTTTGTCATTTAATTGATGATTGATCTTTAATTACTTCATTGGTGAGGAAGTTTTCCAGTGTGATCAGCAGGATGGACTTGGGGCTGAAGTCCACCAGTCTGCAGTCAGTCAGCCAGGTTTGCAGCACATCCAGACTCCGGTGGTACACCTTAGCACGGTCCCCTGACACATTTGGACCACCTCTGGTAGAAAAAGGATAACCACAAATAACAGCAGAAATATAATTACTAGACCTGACATTCAAATTTCACAGATTATGAGGTGAAAAATTAAATTTAGCTATATTCGAGCCTAATATATTTAAATGTTTGGCATACTTTTACTCTCTCGGACATAGCTCAGTTGTGGTTTTTGAGAGATTAAAAAAGCTGTCATTTTTACAAAAGAGTAAAATAAATTCAGGACAGTTATTTTTCAGAATTCCTCTGGAAGTTTTGATTTTTGATTTTCATCCAGGGTCACGCCTGATATTCTGAGAACTGATTTGGGCCTGGGCTTGGATTATTCGACATCATTGCATGTTTGGAGACCAACGCTACTGTAGTAAGAAATAAATGTGTGACTGTAGCCTATCGCTCTCCCTCTCTGTGCTAGACATGAGCCTGCAACTCTCTCTCCAGCTATCCATCCAGCCCAGAACCCAACTTCCTGTAGAGCAGCGTTTCTCAATTCATTCCAAGGGGTGCAAATTTTTTGTTCTTATCTATTCCAGACCAGAACCCCATCAAGCTGGCGTCGCTATTGTCCGTTTCCGGAGTTAAAACTATGTAGAATAGACTCCCTCCATGTGTGGTTCCCACTAAGAACAAACCAGATGGGATGGCGTATCGCTGCAGAATGTGTGTGTGTGTGGGGGGTTTTAGGGATATCTTGTCTCATCGCGCACCAGCGACTCCTGTGGCGGGCAGGGCACAGTGCAACGCTAACCAAGGTCGCCAGGAGCACGGTGTTTCCTCCGACACATTGGTGCGGCGGGCTTGATTGGGTTGTGTTTCAGAGGACGCATGGCTTTCGACCTTCGTCTCTCCCGAGCCCGTACGGGAGTTGTAGTGTTGAGACAATATAGTAACTACTAATAATTGGATACAACGAAATTGGGGAGAAAAAGGGGGGTAAAATTTTTAAAAAGGTAGCTTTCATGCCAATATAATTTTATGTGAACAAAAATGTGATCCTCATTTATACAGGCCCATGTTTACAGTTTTCTTACTTGACAGTTATAGTCACTTTGTTTTTGTTTTTTTATACAAGTGGCCCTTCATTTTCTTATTGTTTCTGACAAATGCCAATTATATTATCTCAATTAACATTTTAACATAGAACCAGAATTACTTGACCAGACATTATAATTCCACAGAATCAAATAACCATAGAAATAGAATGACTAGAACGGACACCATCCAAAGAGCATGAAATTAATTTGTGTTTTATGTCTGTCTGTCTTTTATTTCTGCTACAGTAGCCTTACATACCCTGCTGCTACAGCACTGGTGAATTTTTCCATCAGGAACTGAAGGAGTTCTTGAGGGGTGCAGAAATAGCGGTATGTGTACAGGAACTGTTGGATGTAGCCCTCCAATAGAGCATTTCTGTCAAATGAGATAGAACACAGAGTTTAGTTTGGTATCTGTTGAATGTGATCTCACTACACAACATGTCTAGAAGAATTAGGACAAATCACAATGAAACACATTTGGGCACAAATCTAAATAAACAGAAATGTCTCTTTGTGCCATATGTAGGATATCATGTAAAATGTTCTCAGCAATCATAGGCATGATGGTGGACAGTAAAATGTGGTGCTCAGATTAATAACACATTGTCCACTAGAGGGACACTATTTAAACCATACGTGCTGATACACTGTTAATCACACTCATGGGTTTAATAGTTCATGTTTTACTGTAACCTAAACGTGTTAATGTAAGCTAATATATAGTGCATTAGTGTTACCTGGCATAGAGGTAGGACATGAGACCCAGGGGTGTGGCGGCCTGCAGGCTGCTCTTCCCTCTCTCTGCCCCAGACAAAGATACCAATCCCAGCACGGCAGGCTCCTCTGAGGGCTGGAGATCCAGAGGGCTCCCTGGACCAGATGCTGCCAGGGAGGGGAGGAGGGACATATCCATACCCCACTGATCCACACTCAGAACCTGACCAAACCAACCAGGCAGAGATGCACACTAAAAACAAATGGTTCCATAGAGTGCCAAATAAGGGTTATGTGGCTTGCAACCATAGCGGAAAACCTTTTAGTGCTATATGGAACTTTTTTAAAAGTTCTATAAAGAACCATGCTTATAAGGTTCTAAATGGAACCTGTATGTTGCTGTAAAGAACACTTTCCTAAGGTTCTCTAAAAAAACATAAAAAAAGGTTCTATACTCCGCTATGGTCACAACCCTTTTTGGGGCTGTATAGAATATGCTACTTTATAAACATTTAATGGAGAATGGTTCTATAAATCTCAAAGGTTCTTTGTAGAACCATACATGTTTTTTTATTCTGGTTTAATAGCCATATTATATTGTTAAAATTCCATAGGTTTTATTATTGTGTTTATTAACAATCTAATGATGGGTCATTCGCTCCCTGATATGTATACTGCTACTACCGTTTTTATAGCTTAAAACAACGTTTTTCTCCAGATAACTTACAAAGTAATTCTCTAAAGAGGGTGAATCCTCACTGCAAAACAATAAATAGTGGGGAGAGCAGATCAATCTGGTCCACGTAGATTGTTTCAGTGCGTTTTTAAAATTATTTTTATTTATTTTTGCAGGCCATCTAATAATTAGATGGCCAGGTAAAAAAAAGCATTTAGGCTTTACATTGGAGATTTGCAATTTTTTCATGGTTGTAGGTTGATTTTTAAGCATATTTTGTTTTAACTAAGAGCTGTTGGGGAGTCAAATGAGCCGGCTCTTTAACGTGAATTAAAAAATCATCTGTTCAACCTGTCCGCACCTCAAGATATTTCTTTACACAGTCTAGGAACTCCACTTTGGACCTCAACTCCTCAAACTGGACCTTGAGTTTGGACAGCATCAATCTAGCCTCCGAACCTTCAGAAGAAAAACACATAGACATATTGCATTTCTTTCTCTATTTATCAACCAATAGTAGACATTGGGAATATAAAAGTGATGAGGGATTGATTTGTACCTTTATTTTTTCTCTCTTGGTGGAGCAGCTTTTGGTAGAAATTTCTGGTCTTTTTCAGATTCTTCATCTCGATCATGCGCTGCTGTTGAAGCTCCTACAAGGAGAAAATGCAATACATAAAATATAAAGTAGACACCAAGCCATTCAGATCACACACTCTATAAGGCGCCACTCGCCCACCCACTAGTCATTCGCAAAACATCTCTCTTCCTTGCGCACTGCGAGAACGGAAATGTGGTGATACATCTCACTCATATACTGTATGACCCGATTCAGGAAACTAGGTGTATGTCGCAAGTCACGACTTCACAGGAGAGCCGTTTGAACGTAAAATAGATTTTTGTTTATCAAAATGTGTTTTTTGGCAGAAATACCTTCTCGAACATGTGAACTTTCATGTGCCTTAATAACAAACATGTATGCCACCTGTAAATATGAATAAAATCATTAAATTACGAGCCTTGTTGGTTTAGCCACGGAAAAAGTCAGCAGCCTTCCCACTAGCCATGATTGGCTGAGATAATGAGTGGGCTGGACATGCCGAGAGAGTAGTGCGGATTGGTCTGCCATATAGCGGGCTTCTGTCTATTTGAGTTGGTCAGTCTGTGTTGGTAATCTGTCGAATGTATTGTGTAGTGGAGCTGCAAAAGTGATGCTCTCCACTTTCTGGAGGATCAAGTTTTGAAATAAGTGGAATAGAGTATGATAGCTAAAGAGATGGAGAAAACACGTCTCCAGATTACATCTTCAAACTAAGGGCAACCGTGGCATGGCATTGGTGACAGGGAGACGTATGTAGATGACGTATACAGGTAAGATAGTCTATTGTTAGCTAGCTACATTTTCAGATATTAAACATTTCTAATTTTGACAGAAAGTGGTTTCATTTGTAGCTAAAGTGTACTGTTAGCTAGCTAGCTAACATTAGCTGTCTGGCTTCCTAGCTGACGCTATTATTTGTATCCTAGAGCAATTTGCTTTTCTAGCTAGAGCCTAATGTTAGCTCCCAGCATATTCATGCAGGGTAGTAACGACATGATTTAGCACTGTGTTCATTGTTGTTTAACTAGCTAACGTTAGCTGGATGGCTCGTTAGCCAACGTTAACGCAACGTGGGTGATCTTACACAATGTTTACCTAGCTAGGTTAATTGTTTAGCTAGCTAGCTACATGTCTTAATCTAAAGTGTACAACACAAATTGAATATGACCGGTGTTGGTAAACGTCTGCAAAAAAGCGTAATGAAATTGTTGCCAACCTTGCTGGTTAGGCTGTTTTCATGTTGTCCATAGGTAAACAAATCATCGGCCAGAGCATCAAGTGTGCACTCTGAACGCAAAATGAGATGGGTGGGGCTAAAGCTTAAGAGGGTGTGAACAATGTAGAATGGGTGTAGACAAAGAGCTCCTCACTAGATACTAAAACATTCAAAGGCCATTTTCTCAAAAGTGAGTTTACAAGTTTATCAACTTTCAAAGCAGAATTACTTTCCCATTGTTCCTCAAAAATGCAGTGTATGATATACCATTTTGTAGCTCTGAGTCTCTACTTTTATCCAATGTATAAAACAACATTTCAAATGTTGCTACCTAAGACCGAATCCAAGTGGTGAGTAACATATCATATAACTGGGGTTAGGAAATTAACCTTGCGTTCTATTTCAAATATTTGTTGAGATGTATCACTTCTGGTTTATGGCCAACGCTCGTATCATAGACATGCCTTTCGAACACAGCTAGTCATCCAACACATTCCTCCCTCAGAGACTTTGACACTGAGGACATCATGCACCAACAAAGGTGCAGTGACATCCAGTCGGTAAAACTTAATAAAAGTATGAAGGGTAGCCCAACAAGCCATATCCCAAATACCTTTAAACAGTGCCAAAGAGGTAGCCACGCCTCTGATGGAATGAGCACTCAGGCCCTCCAGGGGCTGTAAGCCTTTGCTATTACAAGCCAATATAATAGCCTCCACTATCCGATGGGATAGTCATTGAGCCTTGAGGGGGGAACCCAGGAAACAAAGAGCTGGTCGCTCTTGCGTAGTGCTCTATATCTATCCAAGTAAATGCACAACGCGAGTACTGGACATAAATGGTGTGAAGGGCGACGGGTGGAAAACCACAAGCTCTAAGGCGAGACAATTCCGCTTTGCAACGTAAGGGAAATCAGTAAAGCAGTTTATACAAAAGATATTTCATCTCCATGATTTCCAGCGGTTGCTGTGAAATAGCCTCAAACACAATTAACAGGTCCCAAGATGGGCCTAAAGGTTTGGAAACTGGGCGTAAGCAACTTGTTCCCCTCATAAAACGACATAACAGAGGGTGCTATGATCTTGTATAAGCCTATATGGCAGACCGAGATAGCGGCTAAACAGACCATTGTAGTGGAGAAAGCTTTCCCTCTGTCCAAAAGGTCTTGCAAAAAGCATCAAATCATGATACAAAGCACTGGTAAGGAATTACAGTTGAAGTCGGAAGTTTACATACACATAGGTTGGAGTCATTAAAACTAGTTTTTCAACCACTCCACAAATTTCTTGTTAACAAACTATAGTTTTTGCAAGTCGGTTAGTACATTTACTTTGTGCATGACAAGTAATTTTTACAACAATTGTTTACAGACAGATTATTTCACTTAAAATTCACTGTGGGTGAGAAGTTTACATACACTAAGTTAACTGTGCCTTTAAACAGCTTGGACAATTCCAGAAAATGATGGCATGGCTTTAGAAGCTTCTGATAAGCTAATTGACATAATTTGAGTCAAGTGGAGGTGTACCTGTGGATGTATTTCAAGGCCTGCCTTCAAACTCAGTGCCTCTTTACTTGACATCATGGGAAAATAAAAAGAAATCAGCCAAGACAGAAAAATAAATTGTAGACCTCCACAAGTCTGGTTCATTCTTGGGAGCAATTTCCAAACACCTGAAGGTACCACGTTCATCTGTACAAACAATAGTATGCAAGTATTAACACCATGGGACCATGCAGCCGTCATACCGCTCAGAAAGTAGATGAGTTCTGTCTCCTAGAGATGAATGTACTTTGGTGCAAAAAGTGCAAATCAATCCTAGAACAACAGCAAAGGACCTTGTGAAAGAGCTGGAGGAAACAGATACAAAAGTATCTATATCTACAACGAGTCCTATCAACATAACCTGAAAGGCCGCTCAGCAAGGAAGAAGCCACTGCTCCAAATCCGCCATAAAAAAGCCAGACAACGGTTTGCAACTGCACATGGGGACAAAGATTGTACTTTTTGGAGGAATGTCCTCTGGTCTGATGAAACAAAAATAGAACTATTTGGCCATAATGACCATCGTTATGTTTGGAGGAAAAAGGGGGAGGCTTGCAAGCTGAAGAACACCATCCCAACCGTGAAGCACGGGGGTGGCAGCATCTTGTTGTTGGGGGTGCATTGCTGCAGGAGGGACTGGTGCAGTTAATAAAATAGATGGCATCAATGGCTAAAGAAAATTATGTGGATATATTGAAGCAACATCTCAAGACATCAGTCAGGAAGTTAAAGCTTGGTCGTAAATGGTTCTTCCAAATGGACAATGACCCCAAGCATACTTCCAAAGTTGTGGCAAAATGGCTTAAGGACAACAAAGTCAAGGTATTAGAGTGACCATCAGAAAGCACTCACCTCAAGCCTATAGAACATTTGTGGGCAGAACTGAAAAAGCATGTGAGAGCAAGGAGTCATACAAACCTGACTTAGTTACACCAGCTCTGTCAGGAGGAATGGGCCAAAATTCACCCAACTTATTGTGGGAAGCTTGTGGAAGCCTACCTGAAACATTTCACCCAAGTTAAATAATTTAAAGGCAATGCTACCAAATACTAATTGAGTGTATGTAAACTTCTGACCCACTGGGAATGTGATGAAAGAAATAAAAGCTTAAATAAATCACTCTCTACTATTATTCTGACATTTCACATTCTTAAAATAAAGTGGTGATTCTAACTTACCTATAACAGGGAGTTTTATGAGGATTAAATGTCAGGAATTGTGAAAAACTGAGTTTAAATGTACTTGGCTAAGTGTATTTAAACTTCCGACTTCAACTGTATCTGTCTCTGGTCACACCACTTCTCAAAAACACACCACTTGATTCAATACAGTGAGCATGTAGAAGGGGCTCTTACACTAGCCTCAAAGCCTGTTGCATTCAGATTCATCCTTTCTCGGGCCAGACCCGGAGGAACATGTTTACTGGGTTAGGATGGAAAATCTTTCCATTTGCTTGGGTCATCAGGACTCTGCGTAACATTAGTTTCTCTGACTCTAGAGGGGCTACCAGATTGAGGGATAAGCCTTGGTCACTCGCTCTGATCAAATGCCGACCATATTATGTCTTTGGTTATTGTCACAGCCGCGTATATCCCCCCCTCAAGCTGATACCACGACGGCTCTCAAGGAACTTCACTGGACATTATGAAATCTTGAAACCATATATCCTGAGGCTGCATTTATTGTAACTGGGGATTTTAACAAAGCAAATGTGAGGAAAAGGCTACCTAAATTCTATCAGCATATCGACTGTAGTAATCTCGCTGGAAAAACACTCAACCATTGTTATTCCAACTTCCGGGATGCATACAAGGTCCTCCCCCACCCTCCTTTCAGCAAATATGACCACAACTACATTTTGCTCCTCCCTTCCTAGAGGCAGAAACTCAAACAGGAAGTACCCGTGCTATTCAATGCTGGTCTGACCAATCGGAATCCACGCTTCAAGACTGTTTTGATCATGCGGACTGGGATATGTTCTGGGTAGCTTCCAAGGTTAATATTGACATGTATACTGAAACGGTGACTGATTTCATCAAGAAGTGTATGGGAGATGTTGTACCCACTGTGACTATTAAAACCTACCCTAACCAGAAACTGTGGATAGATGGCAGTATTAGCACAAAACTGAAAGCTTAAAACACAGCATTTACCCATGGCAAAGTGACTGGGAATATGGCAGAATACGAAGAGAGTAGTCATTCCCTCCACAAGGCAATCAAACAGGCAAAACGTCAATATAGAGACAAAAGTGGAGTCGCAATTCAATGGCTCAGACACAAGACATATGTGGCAGGGTCTACAGAAAATCCCGGACTACAAAAGGAAATCCAGCCATGTCGTGGACACCGTCGTCTTGCTTCCAGACAAGCTAAACAAGTTCTTTGCCCGCTTTGAGGATAACGTTTACATATCTTACAACAAAAAAAGGAGCTGATTGTGGACTACAAGAAACAGCAGAGAGAGCACCCCCCCATCCACATCGATGGGACAGCACTGGAGAAGGTGGAAAGTTTTAAGTTCCTTGGCGTACATATCACTGACAAACTGAAATGGTCCACGCACGCAGACAGTGTGGTGAAGAAGGCGCAACAGCGCCTCTTCAACCTCAGGAGGCTGAATAAATTTGTCTTGTCACCTAAAACACTCACAAACTTTTACAGATGCACAATTGAAAGCATCCTGTCGGGCTGTATCACCGCCTGGTACAGCAACTGCACCGCCCACAACTGCAGGGCTCTCCACAGGGTGGTGCGGTCTGCACAACACATCACCGGGGGCTAACTACCTGCCCTCAGGACACATACAGTACCCGATGTCACAGGAAGGCCAAAAAGATCATCAAGGACAACAACCACCCGAGCCACTGCCTGTTCACCCCACATTAATAATGTCACTTTGAGTAATGCAAGATATGTAAACATTATTATCTCATATGTACACTACCGTTCAAATGTTTGGGGTCACTTAGAAATGTCCTTGTTTTTGAAAGAATAGCATTTTTTAGTCGATTAAAATAACATCAAATTGATCAGAAATACAGTGTAGACATTGTTAATGTTGTAAATGACTATTGTAGCTGGAAAGGACAGATTTTTTATGGAATATCTACATTGGCGTACAGAGGCCATTATCAGCAACCATCACTCCTGTGTTGCAATGGCACGTTGTGTTAGCTAATCCAAGTTTATAATTTAAAAGGTGAATTGATCATTAGAAAAGCCTTTTGCAATTATGTTAGCAGAGCTGAAAACTGTTGTCCTGATTAAATAAGAAATACAGCTGGCCTTCTTTAGACTAGTGGAGTATCTGGAACATCAGCATTTGTGGGTTTGATTACGGGCTCAAAATGGCTAGAAACAAAGCACTTTCTTCTGAAACTCGTCAGTCTATTGCTATTTTGAGAAATGAAGGCTATTCCATGTGAGAAATTGCCATGAAACTGAAGATCTCGTACAATGCTGTGTACTACTCCCTTCACAGAACAGCGGAAACTGGCTCTAACCAGAATAGAAAGAGGAGTGGGAGGCCCCGGTGCACAAGTGACCCCAAACTTTTGAACGGTATATACTGTATTCTATACTATCTACTTCATCTTAGTCTATGCCGCTGTAACATTGTTCATCCATATATTTATATTTTCTTAATTCCATTCCTTTACTTAGATTTGTGTGTATTAGGTATTTGTTGTGAAATTGTTACATATTACTTGTTAGATATTACTGCACTGTCGGAACTAAAAGCACAAGCATTTCGCTACACCCGCAATAACATCTGCTAAACACGTGTATGTGTCCAACAAAATTAGATTTGATTTGAGTGTGGAGTATTGGACATAGGGGAGGGAAAACGCAGAGCCGCACTCCTAGCCGAGGTGTGCGTTTGTTTTTACCAGCGCAGAAAACGACACTCAGTGTTGTGATGCAAAGAGATCTATGGTGGCTTGACTGTGATCCTCCCAGATCTGGTTCACCTCTTAGGGGGTCTCCGGTCCCCGTATAGAAAATTCCCTCTGTACATCAAGTCCATTTCCACAGTTAGTAGGCCTGGGACCTGAGTTGCGCGTAGGAAGAGTAGGTGTGCTCTGCTCCCTGTGTAGATGCAGAGCGTGAGTGCCACTTTGGCAGTTGATGTATGCTACCACGGTTGTATTGTCTGTCCTGATCAGGATATGACAATCTCGAAGGAAGGACTGAAAGTGTTTCACTGAGTGGAACACTATCAGCAGCTCAAGGTGGTTTGACTGAGGAGGAGGGGCTGTGGGAACCACAACCTGTCTAAAGCTCTTTCCTCGTAGGCTGCACCCCCTCCTGTGAGTGGTGCACCTGTCGTCACCACCTTCCTCGTTGACACTGCCCCCAGGCGAGTGCCAGGAACAAATATCAAGGGGCTCCTCCCATGATAGAGTGCCCAGAGACAAACTGAGGTTGTTGTTATGTAAAGATAGAGTTGACGTCATTTTCACAGACCCAATGCTGGAGGTCTCTCATCCTCAGTAGACCCATCTGTGCTACTGATATGGTGGATGCCATCAATCCCCACACTTAGGGACTGAGCGTGACCGAGCACCTCCTGTGGAACAGGGAGAGGCACTGTCGGAACAACATGATGCGATCGTCAGATAATATGGTACGATAGGAGAGAAAAACCAGCTTGACTTCTGGATATTCTATTCTCTGTCTCGGCATTAAAAACCTTTTTATTTGGTTGATCTTGAACCCTTACTTGATGAGGGGGGTTACAAGGGAGGCTGTGACTTGTACCGCTTGCTCCTGTGTCATGGAGCAACGCAGGTATGACGACAGATTGCTTATGTGATGACAGAAAGCTTATGTGAAAATAAGTGTTCAGTTGGTCGACTGAGGTGAATTAGTCACCTTGACAAGTGAAGCGAGACTTCACATTGGGCGAAGCGAGACCCCCCCACCCAGGAACCAGGAACTGCCGGGAATAGAAGCCGACAAAGTATTCTGACACTGGTATTACTCTGATTGACCTGTTGCTCAATAGAGAGGTTTTCTCCTCTCCCATGCGAACTGAGTCGCCACTTGCTGTTGAAGTTAAAGTCCAGTTAAAAACGGGTGTGTTAAGGACTCCCGAGTGACACAGTGGTCAAGGCACTGGTTCGAGTCCAGGTTCTGTCACAGCGGCCACAACCAGGAGACCCATGGGGTGGCGCACAATTGGCCCAGCGTCGTCTGGGTTAAAGGGAGGGTTTGGTCTGCAGGGATGTTCTTGTCCCATTGTGCACTAGCGACTCGTGGCAGGCCGAGCGCCATGCACGCTGACATGGTCGCCAGGTGTACAGTGTTTCCTCTGACAAATCGGTGCGGCTGGCTTCCAGGTTAAGCGGGCATTGTGTCAAGAAGCAGTTCCCGACCTTCGCCTCTCCCAAGTCCGTATGGGAGTTGCAGCGATGGGACAAGACTAACTACCAATTGAATACCACGAAAATTGGGGAGAAAAAGGGGTAAACATTTTTTTTAAATGGATGGGTTCATGGTCAGCTGAAGTCGTCTGTACCCCTTTATAACTGTGGTCAATGCTCAGGGCTGGACTGCGCATGCGTGTCAGTGCCCTGCTCTTGCGACAAGTTGCACAAAGTTAGATGACTCTCACTCACTAGTGCTGCCCTTTTGTTACATTTTCTTGCCCTTGGCTAGATGCTGGGATTGGAGACACTGTTTGGTGGCGACTGACAAATTGTCTTCCTACCTCAGCTACTTAGAGAAGAGCCAAAGGCAGAGCTGTGACATGGAGGGCACTTAGAGGAAGAGTGAGCCCCCTCCATACGCATAGGAATGAGTCGCTGCACAAGGGGTCGGGTGTTAGGAGCACATATGTGCCTCTCCCCCGTTGTGATGGGGGGGGGGTGTCTGTGCTCCACCAGAGAGAGGACAGGCCAGGACATTGTGAGAGCTGTGCACTGTCCATCTCTGCTGCTGGGAACTTACTCCTATGTCGGGCACCCTTTCTCACCTCCAGGGGAAGGACTTGGCAGGAATTGCAGGAAGTCTGTTTTCTCCTTGTCTGACAAGCTGGACAAGTTGCTCCTGGAGTGCACGCAGCTTTGAATGGCACTTCTGGGAGTTGAGATCTGTAACCACACACATCTCATCTCAAAGTCTGTGGTCGGCTGTGTTTTTGACCAAGAGATTGCCCATCTCTTGTAGCAAGTCAACCTGGTAAGCCAGCAGCAGGGATGTTACGTTTAAAGGCCTTCACTGAATGTGCCGCAGACACTTCTGGAATAAGGAGGAGGTGAAAGTGCTCCATCTTTCCAGGGAGAGTAGTGCCGGCTGTAGCGAGGCATTGGGGTTGAGGTGGCTAGCCAATGACAGCTCGACCACCGGCGGCTTGCCGAAGTCGGTCTCCTCCATGCCCTGAAAATCAATGCTTACAAAGTGTCAGGTTAGGAATTTACTGGACAGGGACTTGTCCCAAGCTGGGACCGCTGGGAGTAGTTACTTCCCCAGGATGGTGCGAGAGGGGAGCTTCCTCCCATCGATCCAATCCCGCTATGTGCTGCCACCCCCCATGGTTGCAGGCCAGTCAATACAGAGCCTGGACGCTGCCCGTTTGCAAACATCGACAATCCCGAATCTTTTCATTGAATGCAGATGCTCCGCTAAGTGAGGAAGAGGGCCTCGTGCTATGGGGTTGGGCTTCCTCTTTTTCCCCGCTGGCTTTGAGGAGTTCGTATTCCTCCTCCATTGCGAATATCCAAGACCCCGCCTACGCTGCTTCTGTCTGAAACGGAGGACAGAGATAGTCCAAAACCTCATCCCAGGAGGGCTGGGTAGCCTGCAACCCGGAGGCTGTACTGGCGACGAGTCTGGTTTAGGGGCTGCTCTGCGCGCTCGCCGTTTGAGGACACTCATAAGGCTGTGCCCTAAAATGCACACGACTCTGGGATAGCGAGAGATGCTTCTGCGTCCTCAAGCCCCATGAAGGCGACACACAAAGAGTGTGTATCCTTGCCGGAAATATTAGCCTTGCATGGACACAGGTGTGCCGGTGCTGGGGCAGGAGTCCTGCTCTTTGTAGCAGGCTCCATGGCTATGAGATTAACTTTTGCCATAGTTCTCGTGCAAAGCTAGCTAGCGTTCAACTCATGAGCTAATAGCCTAGCTAGTTAGTACAATGCTAGCCGGAGAAAGCTCATGCTTTCTTTGTCTCTTGATGAACAAAGCGTTTCTCTCGGCTGTCAAGCTGTGAAGCTAAGGACGGACAGTCTAGTCAACACGACACACGGGGATATGGGTCGAACTAAACGAGAGAGAGGAGAGCTAGCGATTTTACCTCACCAGGAGAAAAGCCAGTTGTAGAGGTATAGCAAGCTTTCCAGCAAGATAGCTAGGTTAGCCAAGCCTTCTGGTGAGAGCTAGCCAAGTTTCAGCAACTAGCCGTGTGACGATAGCTACCACTGGAGACAGAGTAGAAAAATCTGAGAATTCTACACGAAGCAAAATAACTTTCCTTACAGTCAGTCTCTCAACACAAAATAATAGAGCTGAGGTCGAACGTTCAATCCTGGATCTGGGAGAATTGTCATCAACTGACACTAAGTAGCATAACGCCAAGGACAAAAAATCTTATTAGAAAATATTAATTTCATGAAATCACAAAGTGAAAAATATATTCAAACACAGCTTAGCCTTTTGTTAATCACCCTGTCATCTCAGATTTTGAAAATATGCTTTACAGCCAAAGCAAGACAAGCATTTGTGTAAGTTTATCGATAGCCTAGCATAGCATTATGCCTAGCTAGCAGCAGGCAATCTGGTCACGAAAATCAGAAAAGCAATCAAATTAAATCGTTTACCTTTGATGAGCTTCGGATGTTTCCACTCACGAGACTCCCAGTTAGATACCAAATGTTCCTTTTTTCCAGAAAAAGTATTTTTGTAGCCAAAAATAGCTCCGTTAGTTCTTCACGTTTGGCTGAGAAAACTACCGGAAATTGCGGTCAGAAAAATATTCCAAATTAGCTCCATAATATCGACAGAAACATGGCAAACGTTGTTTATAATCAATTCTCAAGGTGTTTTTCAAACATCTATTCGATAATATATCAACAGGGACAGAGCAATTTTCAGTAAGACCGGGTGGAAAAATGGCTACCTCTGTCTTTTGCTCGAGAAATACACAAAGAGCCATCAGGTGGACACTGACCCAATGTTGTCGCTCAGGCTCTTTTTTCAAAATATAAAGCCTGAAACTATGTCTTGTGATACTAGACACATTAAGGAAGCCATAGAAAAAGGAATCTCGTTGATATCCCATTCACTGCTCAATAGGGAAGCATAGGAAGGGACTCTTATTTAGAAACCACTGCGTTCCTGATTGGATTTTTCTCATTCTTTTGCCTGCAATATCAGTTCTGTTATACTCACAGACAATATCTTTACAGTTTTGGAAACGTTATAGTGTTTTCTATCCTAAGCTGTCAATTATATGCATATTCTATTTTCTGGTCCTGAAAAATATCCCGTTTACTTTGGGAACGTTATTTTTCCAAAAAAAAAAAAAAAAGACCCCTAGATTCAACACGTTAACCTCACGGTTCGACTAGGAACTGTTTAGCAGGAAGACAGGTTCAGGTCGTGCTGAGGAGAGCTTCAGGAGCATAGTGACTCTTTTCAAGGAAGAGAGCGCGAATGACTAGTCGGTGGGCAAGTGATGCCCTATTCACTACTCGACCTGTCTCCGACAGACACTATGTGATTGGTTTCTAACATTGTGGATTGCTGCTCTTAATCCCATAAGTGATACATCGAAAAAAGTATTTGAAATATAACTCTTTTTGGTTCCAGGTAGAACCTTTTCACCAAAGGGTTCTTAAGCGTTTTTTGTTGAGTGAAAATGTTGTCCTAGTAGGGATAGAACCCATTAGGGTGTAGATGCAGTACACAAATAGCCTTTTAGAGTGTCTCCAATGTATGTACAGGGCTGGCTCTCTGCTTGCATCGCTCACTATGGTAACAGAAATCAATAGATCTTTTGAAGTGAGAAACGGGGCACATCTAATACTGATATGGAGCCATGGCTCTTAATGTGTGAGAGTGGGGCGGTCAGACTGTTCCATTGAAGGAGCAGATAAAAGCCCACATCATTACCATCAAAGCATACACAGACAAAGACAGCTCATTTGTTATTCTATTACACATGATAATGACCTTTCTGTCAAAGGTCGGAAATATATCATATTAATATTCAATAATAGTTTGGAGAACATAATGTGTCAATTACCCTAAAACCCCCAACTCCTTTCTTTCTATCCACCTCAAATCATGATCATGCCATGATTTGCTTTAGCTATTAATGCTGTTTTGCTTGGTTTTTAAACAAATAATCTCGTAGACTTTTCATGAAATCCATGCACTTATCCAGTTTCACTGAAAGTGTAATTACTATATAATCATAAATATATAGTAATTTATTAAAACAATGTTATTTGATGCATGCTGACAATAAAAAATAAGACTATAACATAACTCAAACGGAAGGAGTTGCAAGGCAGTGGTACATTCTCTATTATAGGTCATTACTCAATCCAATCATTTTAAATAAAGGCCGAGGCTGCGGATCTGAAGGTAACCACCCCATTCCGCCTGTCCCACCCCCCGGGAAGCCTCTTCCCCAGAGTCGAGGATCCGAAATCACGTTCCGCGCATCTGTTTTTTTACCTCTACTTTACACACTATTTTTATGGTCACCCTCCCTTTACACTTTACCCACTATTTTTTATGGTCACCCTCCCTTCACACTTTACACACTATTTTTTATGGTCACCCTCCCTTCACACTTTACGCACTATTTTTTATGGTCACCCTTCCCTTCACACTTTACGCACTATTTTTTATGGTCACCCTCCCTTCACACTTTACGCACTATTTTTTATGGTCACTCTCCCTTCACACTTTACGCACTATTTTTTATGGTCACCCTCCCTTCACATTTCTCACTGTCAATCGGGAATAATAATTCTTTAAGTTTTACCAGTGAAACGTCCATGCAGCATCCACATCCCAACCATTTGATCTCAATCAGTGTCATGGGAAAATGCATCGTCTTGAGTTATGTACAATGTTGTTTTGAAGTACAGTGTTGTTTTGAATTATGTACAGTGACAGCAGTCTATCTGGGCTAAACTGTGGATAATTTTTCATTGCTTTGGCACAAAATGTATTTCAACGACTACATATTTCATATTTCAAATTTCATGAATTATTTTCTCAGACACAACCACCAACAAAACTATATGTACCTATATGCCAATTTGCACATGTTTACATACTCTTTTCAAAACAGTCATCAAGTTTGCGGACGACACAACAGTGGTAGGCTTGATTACCAACAACGACGAGACGGCCTACAGGGAGGAGGTGAGGGCCCTCGGAGTGTGGTGTCAGGAAAATAACCTCACACTTAACGTCAACAAAACTAAGGAGATGATTGTGGACTTCAGGAAACAGCAGAGGGAACACCCCCCCATCCACATCGATGGAACAGTAGTGGAGAGGGTAGCAAGTTTTAAGTTCCTCGGCATACACATCACAGACAAACTGAATTGGTCCACTCACACAGACAGCATCGTGAGGAAGGCGCAGCAGCGCCTCTTCAACCTCAGGAGGCTGAAGAAATTCGGCTTGTCACCAAAAGCACTCACAAACTTCTACAGATGCACAATCGAGAGCATCCTGGCGGGCTGTATCACCGCCTGGTATGGCAACTGCACCGCCCTCAACCGTAAGGCTCTCCAGAGGGTAGTGAGGTCTGCACAACGCATCACCGGGGGCAAACTACCTGCCCTCCAGGACACCTACACCACCCGATGCTACAGGAAGGCCATAAAGATCATCAAGGACATCAAC
Source organism: Oncorhynchus tshawytscha (assembly GCF_018296145.1). Classification (NCBI taxonomy): domain Eukaryota; kingdom Metazoa; phylum Chordata; class Actinopteri; order Salmoniformes; family Salmonidae; genus Oncorhynchus; species Oncorhynchus tshawytscha. Next base: position 52,281,497 of record NC_056429.1, read on the forward strand.
CACCCGAGCCACTGCCTGTTCACCCCGCTGTCATCCAGAAGGCGAGGTCAGTACAGGTGCATCAAAGCTGGGACCGAGAGACTGAAAAACAGCTTCTATCTCAAGGCCATCAGATTGTTAAACATCCACCACTAACATTGAGTGGCTACTGCCAACACACTGTCAATGACACTGACTCTACTCCAGCCACTTTAATAATGGGAATTGATGGGAAATGATGTAAATATATCACTAGCCACTTTAAACAATGCTACCTTATATAATGTTACTTACCCTACATTATTCATCTCATATGCATACGTAGATACTGTACTCTATATCATCGACTGCATCCTTATGTAATACATGTATCACTAGCCACTTTAACTATGCCACTTGGTTTACATACTCATCTCATATGTATATACTTTACTCGATATCATCTACTGTATCTTGCCTATGCTGCTCTGTACCATCACTCATTCATATATCCTTATGTATATATTCTTTATCCCCTTACACTGTGTATAAGACAGTAGTTTTTTGGAATTGTTAGTTAGATTACTTGTTCGTTATTACTGCATTGTCGGAACTAGAAGCACAAGCATTTCGCTACACTCGCATTAACATCTGCTAACCATGTGTATGTGACAAATAAATTTGATTTGATTTGATAGTTAAACTTAAATTCAAAACCTAACATAACACAACATTGAATAAGACAGCAATCTGCTACATTTCTACAGTAAACCCGTATTGAAATATATTCCAAATGTAAAAAATGAAATACTACCAAAACAATTAGACCAACCACGGCTGATTCCCATTGTAGCTGAACACCTACCAAGGTGTTAGTCTTTCAATTTCATTACCATCTGTACAAAAGGGGATATCTTAGGAATAATGCTGTACTGTAATGTAAACATGGACCCAGCCAGAGAAGTGGCTGGGAGTGGGAGAGGGAGAGGAGTACGTATCCGTGGTGGAAGAAGACAGAGAGGATGATCAAGAGTTGTAGTCTCAGGTGATATTAGGGCTACTATAATTGATCATGTAATAAATCATGGTCTATCAATGAGAGAGGCTGGTCTGAGAGTGCAATCCAAATCTGTAACGCTCAACAGTGGCATCTATTGTGAGAAATTTCCAGCAAAGCAACAGGTAAGATGTGGATTTTGCAAGGGCATCTGACTGAACTGCACATTACAGAAGTAAATTGAGCAAAGCCTCCAAACCCACTTGTGTGTAATTGTTTTTGCATTTAGGCTTAGGACCCAACGGTTACCTCCCATAAGCGGGAGAGGTAGGATTTTCACTGCTGTGCAGGAAACTGCAATCGTTGATATGGTCATCAGAAACAGTGGCATAAAACTCACAGAGATTCGGGACAGAGTGATGGCAGACAACATTACATTTGGAAATATTCACAGAGTCCTGAAACAACATCAAGTCAGGATGAAGCAGTTGTACACTGTCCCCTTTGACAGGAACTCTTTACGAGTCAAGCAACTCAGGAACCAATATGTCCAGGTTAGATTTTTATAAAATACAGAACTGGTTTTGAACAAAACCAAACAGGGCAGAGACACATGTTTTTAGGTATAACGTAAACTACAATAATAGCCTAACTCATGTTGCCTTGTGTATTTATTTTAGAGAGTCGCAGAGATTGAAGCCAGGCAAACACCCCACATATTCATCTTTGTGGATGAGGCTGATTTCAACTTGGCCATAACACAGCGGCGAGGATGTAATGTGATTGGGAAACGATTGCTGTTACACAAACCGCTAATTGGGCCACCGAGTGTCTCATTTCATTCCTGGATGACCTCTATGGAAGGATTGTGCCAGGTGAGGATAGGGTTGCAGTGAGGCGAAATCGGACAACGTTTGTAATTGTATGGGACAATGTGGCATTTCACCACTCCCACACAGTCACAGAATGGTATGCAGCCCATCCCAGGATGGCGTCACTTTTCCTCATGGAGGTGAAAGGTTTATGATCACCATCCACATGATCAAATGTCCCTCCTGGATGCAGTGAATGCCGGATGCCTGGACATATCTGCAGAAAATTGCCAGGGATGGACCAGGCATGCCAAAAGATTATTTCCTAGGTGTATTGCCCAAGATTACATAAGATGGAATGTGGATGAGAACCTGTGGCCAAATGCAGAAGACAGGGTTGACTAGCATTGCTACTATATCTGTAGATGGTGTACATACAAATTCTTGTATTTTGGAATCCCTCAATGCCAAAGAATGACATAAAACATATTGAATCATATTGTATCATGTATAATTCATTCCTGTAACATATACTGCAATGCGTTCTAAGCAGTAGAGAGGTTCCATTCTTGTTTTGTAAAGGAATTTGACAAAAGAAAACCTTGTGTAATGCTACCTGTTTTCAGTGTTTTTTAGGTCATTGTTTTATGAATGACAAAGTGTGCTTGTTGGGTGACAACCTTTGCTAGTGTTATGGAAGAGTGTGTTGATTTGAGACATATATGAAGTGTTTTGGTAGTTTTAGTGCATTTTGGAGGTGAAATTAACTTCACTAGGGTAGGGGGCACTATTTTCACCTCCGAATGAAAAGTGTGCCCAAAGTAAACTGCCTGCTACTCAGGCCCAGTGTAACGGCTTTCTTCGGCTTTCTTTCATCTCCTCCTCTGACGAAGAGGTATAGCAAGGATCGGACCAAAATGCAGCGTGATGATGATTCATGATATTTTAATGAAGGAAAAAACTATACATGAAAAACGACAAAATAATGAAATGTGAAAACCGAAACAGCCCTATCTGGTGCAAACACAAAGACAGGAACAATCACCCACAAACACACAGTGAAATCCAGGCTACCTAAATATGGTTCCCAATCAGAGACAATGACTAACACCTGCCTCTGATTGAGAACCATATCAGGCCAGACATAGAAATAGACAAACTAGACATGTAACCTAGAATGCCCACTCAGCTCACACCCTGACCAACCAAAACATAGAAATATACAAAGTAAACTATGGTCAGGGTGTGACACCCAGAAGCTAGGATATGCATATAATTGGTAGATTTGGATAGAAAACACACTAACGTTTCCAGAACTGTTAGAATAATGTCTGTGAGTATAACAGAACTGATTTGGCAGGCAAAAACCTGAGAAAACCCATCCAGGATGTGGGATTTTTTTATATGTTTGGAGTTTTCTGACTGAATCCTACAGAGACCCAGAGATTTTTCGTGCGCACGACCGAGAGCGCGCCTTTCTTGTTTACCTTTTATATTGACAACGTTATTGTCCGTTTTAAATATTATCGATTATTTAGGCTAAAAACAACCTGAGGATTGATTATAAACATTGTTTACATGTTTCTCGAAATGTACAGATACTATTTGGATTTGTCGTCTGCCTGTTGTGACTGCGTTTGAGCCTGTGGATTACTGAACAAAACACGCAAACAAAACTGAGGTTTTTGGATATAAAGAGGGGCTTTATCGAACAAAAAAAACATTTATTGAGTAAATGGGAGTCTTGTGAGTGCAACCATATGAAGATCATCAAAGGTAAGTGATTCATTTTATTGCTATTTCTGACTTGTGTAACTCCTCTACTTGGCTGGTAACTGTTTGTAATGATTTGTCTGCTGGGCGCTGTTCATAGATAATCGCATAGTATGCTTTCGCCGTAAAGCCTTTTTGAAATCTGACACCGTGGTTGGATTAACAAGAAGTTAATCTTTAAACCCATGTGTAACACTTCTATGTTTTCAGATTTTTTATAATGAATATTTCAGTTTTTGAATTTGGCGCTCTGCAATTTCACTGGATGTTGGCCAGGTGGGGCGCTACTGTCCCACGTCCCCTATTGAGGTTAATTTCTGTGCCAAGCTGAAAGTTGGTTAGGAGAAAAGTGTGAAGAGTTTTGAAAAAGTGACCTAACTATTGAGAAATGGGACCTAGCGATTATTTTTTTTTAAATAACTGTAAGACAAACATGATTATCCGTTTTACTTTAGTCAGCTTGTTTTCTTGTATGTATAATAAGTACTTCTCGTTTATGTCAAATGAATATAATCAAACATCATTATGTAGCTTTTTCATTACATACCATTTGGTAGAAAGTAGTAACTAATTATGTTGTAATCTTTGAAGCATCAGACAGTTTCATTGTTGCCATATAATGTCTTCTAAAATGAGCTAAAATGAGAGTATAATAAAACACATTTACAATAAAGCACTACTCCAAACATTGAGACCATGGTATGCTATATGGTCAGTCATGACTCACAGCTGGTCTATTCTATTTAAGCTCAATAGCTTTTCCTCCCAGTTTACCCACCTGTGTTTTCAGCTCCAGGCACGGTGACTCACTGTGCTGTCCCAGGGTTATAGCATATTCCACCACATCATGACTAAAACAGTTTTCTCCATAGAAGGCCAGGCCCCAGGCTGGGCTGAGGCGGTGGCTAGACTCCTCTGCTCTGGAGCAGGGGGAGAGGAGACGCTCAAACACCAGCGATTCTGTGTCCTCCATGTCCTTGGAGCAGCTCATCTGGCCAAGGTGGCCCACCCTCAGTGGCTCGTCCATCCCACACAGAGCGTCAGCTTCAGGGGGGCTTTCATCACTGACCCCCACTGGATGCTCGGCACTCTCCATGGCCCCCTTACCCAAACTCTCGGCAGCTCTCAATCCTGGACCAGGAAACGGGCAAATCAAGAAGAGAGAGAGAGAAAAAGGGATGGGTCAGGCAGTGTGCGTGTGTGTGTGTGTGCGCGGGCAGAGATTTTGAGAGGTGAAATTCTATCATGGCTGAAGTTTTCTTTCGTTAAAAGGCTCTTTTAAATTTGTTTGTTGGCAAGAGGTTAAATGTTAATCTTGCTACATTATTAGGCATCACAGGCGTACTCCACCTACCAATGTGAGCAGCCTATTTTTGCTCTGATTAATCATCTAAAACATAACGTATTTTGTGTGAAACTGAAGAGGTATGTTTGTGTGTATGTGAGTGTGCAGTGCTTGTTACCAACGTGTTGTTGGTGTGCATGTATTGGTGTGTGTAGATGGAGAGGAAGTAACTGTTTCCACAACAACCCTCTCCAGCTGAGGAGATCATTGTGACATCGCAACACGATTTGGGCTGTCTTGAATAAACTGTGCTCTTAACAATTTAATCCAACAGCCAGTCATTCCTCTAACAACTTTATCCAACTGCCATTCAAAGTTGTATTTGTCACAACATCTCGCTACAGTAGGCCTATACAACTTAATCTAACTACGTCATCTCACAGCCGTTTATCATGATAACGGTAAAAGTGATGACAGTTGTGAAGTCATGCTAACAGCCCAGCTAGCACATAACGTTCTGACAACAATATGTTTCTTAGAGCTTGCTAAGAACGTGATTGTCATATTTTGCATGCAGCCTTCAAACAATATTCTGGGAATGCTGCAGGATACCCAGCTAGCACATTCTGAGAACCATATGTTTCTTAGGTGGGAATTTCAGTACTTCAGCATAACGTTTCCTACAGGTTTCCTCATCGTTCTATTTAAAGTAATGATCTCAAATTCTTTAAGAATTAAGAAACAACGTACTTCTGTGGGAATTTCAGTACTTCAGCGTAACGTTTTTTTGCAGGTTTCATCATGGTTCTATTTAAAGTCATGTTCTCTGAACATTAAGAAAACTTTCCATAAAAACCACAAGAAAACATTAGTAACGTTCAAATAACCTTCTAAGAATGTTATTTAAAAACATACATTCCGTTCTCAGCATCAACAAACTCTCTCTATTGTTAAAGGAAAAATCCACCTAAAACCAATCATTCCTATAATTTACAGTATTGCATAACACTAACATGTGGGAACAATATGTTTTTTAACACATTTTTCCTTTTTGCGTTATAATAACGTTGGTTGCAAAATGTGAAAATCATTGTTGAAATCTGTTGCAGCTCAAGTTGACTACAAAAAGGAAGCTAGCTACTCAAGTTGACTACAAAAGGAAGCTAGCTACCAAACATAGCTACACACAATAATACCAAAGTCAATATCAGTATGTGAAGTAGCTAGTTAGCTGTAAAATTGCCTAAACAAAATGCACTATAAATTTAGCAGTCTACAATTTCACCATGTTCAACCTGCAGATCGATGTGCCTGTGTGTGACATTCGCAACGGCACCATGCAATGCACCCTGGACTGCAGAGGCAGACAAATAGGAGAAATGTGTTAGACCCTAGGTTAAATTAGACGTTTCTCGAAGTAGGAATATCGCAAAAAAACATTATTAATGGCTCATTCGAGAGAGAGAAGGCAACCACTCGCGTTATGACATCAGCCAGTATTGAAATCTGACATGTATGACAGACGTTTTCGCGATCTAAAAGTCATATTCTTATTAACTTCCAGTAGCTTGAATGGCAATGGCTCAGATATACAGTACCAGTCAAAGGTTTGGACACAAATACTCATTCTGGGGTTTTTCATTTACTTTGACTATTTTCTACATTATAGAATAATAGTGAAGTCATAAAAACTATGAAATAACACATATGGAATCATGTAGTACCACGAGGAATTCACCTGGAATGCATTTCAATTAACAGGTCTGCCTTGTTAATTTGTGGAATACCTTTCCTTCCTAATACGTTGGAGCCAATCAGTTGTGTTGTGACAATGTAGGGGTGGTATACAGAAGATAGCCCTATTTGGTAAATGACCATGTCCATTATGGTAAGGACAGCTCAAATAAGCAAAGAGAAATGACAGTTCATCATTACCTTAAGACATGAAGGTCAGTCAATGTGGAAAATGTCAAGAAGTTAGACATTTTCTTCAAGTGCAGTCGCAAAAACCATCAAGCGCTATGATGAAACTGGCTCTCATGAGGACCGCCACAGGAATAGAAGACCCAGAGTTACCTCTGCTGCTGAGGATAAGTTCATTAGAGTTACCAGCCTCAGAATGCAGCTTCAGTTCAAGTAACAGACACATCTCAACATCAACTGTTGTGGCCTTCATGGTCGAAATGCTGCAAAGAAACCAATACTAAAGGAAACCAATAAGAAGAAGAGACTTGCTTGGTCCAAGAAACACGAGCAATGGACATTAGACCGGTGGAAATCTGTACTTTGGTCTGATGAGTCCAAAAGGTGAGATTTTTGGTTCCAACAGCCATGTCTTTATGGGACTCTGATTGGGAACCATACCAGGCCAACATGGATATATAATAACCTAGATAACCCACCCTAGTAACACCCCTACCTAACCAACATAGAGAATAAAAAGCTGTCTATGGTCAGGGAGTGACAGTGTCTAAACATTTGACTGGTATTTTACATGAAAAAACATTAAATGAACCAGGGAATCAATAGAACATCACTCAGAGATGCAAAAAAACAATATAACATTCAAAATAGGTGATTATTTTCTTTAAATGTGTTCAGGTGTGTTGGCCGTGCCTACTAATTGGCCATACTTGATCTTAATGAGCGCTTGTTTCCTTTGAAACAGGTGTCTGTTTGAATAGACTAAAATGAACAGCTTTTTATTCGTTAAAAGAACACGGCAAGCTAGCTCCATACTGGTGGCGCAGTGGACTAATTCCATGGATGGAAAACAGAAGATCCTAGGTTTGAATCTCACTGAAGCCGTGCCACAAAGAAAATGACTGTTTGCATGATTAATGCCTACGCAAATGACAGTAAACACAAACTAAGCTATCAGTATTATTAAAAGACTTATTGAAAAATTGTTTCAGAACATTATTTAATTAGCATCAAATAACCTATCATTTCTGTTCTCAGAAGGTTAATTATACCTCCCGGGAAAACTTTCAGGGAACCATAATAAAATGTTCTCAGAACCTCCCTGCAACCTAAATATTAACATTCCCAGAACAGGCTAAATCTTCAACTTTTAAACTCAGACAAAACAGATGCTTGTTCTATGTCCCAAGAAACAAAGAGATCTTCCGTTGAATCTGACAATTAATCCTGATGGTTGTACAGTCGTCTCAAATAAAATTGTGAAGGACCTTGGCGCTACTCTGGACCCTGATCTCTCTTTTGATGAACAAATCAAGACTGTTTCAAGGACAGCTTTTTTTCCATCTACGTAACATTGCGAAAATCTGAACATTGCGAAAAACTTTTTGCCCAAAATAACGCAGAAAAATGTATCCATGCATTTGTGACTTCTAGGTTAGACTACTGCAATGCTCTACTTTCCGGCTATCCGACTACTGCAATGCTCTGAAGCACTAAATAAACTTCAGTTAGTGCTAAACACAGCTGCTAGAATCTTGACTAGAACCAAAACATTTGATCACATTACTCTAGTGCTAGTCTCGCTACACTGGCTTCCTGTTAAGGCTAGGGAGGATTTCAAGGTTTTACTGCTAACCTACAAAGCATTACATGGGCTTGCTCCTAGCTATCTTTCCGATTTGGTCCTGCTGTTCATACCTACACATACGCTACAGTCACAAGACGCAGGCCTTCTTACTGTCCCTAGAATTTCTAAGCAAACAGCTGGAGGCAGGGCTTCCTCCTATAGAGCTCCATTTTTATGGAATGCTCTGCCTACCCATGTGAGAGACGTCTTGTGTAGGTCTTCAGTAGGTCCTATGATTGAGTGTAGTCTGGCCCAGAGGTGTGAAGGTGAACGGAAAGGCACTGGAGTAATGAACTGCCCTTGCTGTCTCTGCCTGGCCGGTTCCCCTCTCTCCATTGGGATTTTCTGCCTCAAACCCTATTACAGGGGCTGAGTCACTGGCTTACTGGTGCTCTTCCATGTCGTCCTGTCGTCCCTAGGAGGGGTGCGTCACTTGAGTGGGTTGAGTCACTGATGTGATCTTCCTGTCCGGGTTGGTGGGTTCATGCCGTGGGGATATCTTCGTGGGCTATACTCGGCTATGTCTCAGGATATTAAGTTGGTGGTGGAAGATATCCCTCAAGTGGTGTGGGGGCTGTGCTTTGGCAAGGTTGGTGAGGTTATATCCTGCCTGTTTGGCCCTGTCCAGGGGTATCGTCAGACAGGGCCACAGTGTCTCCCGACCCCTCCTGTCTCAGCCTCCAGTATTTACGCTGTAATAGTTTATGTGTCGAGGGATTAGGGTCAGTCTCTTATATATGGAGTATTTCTCCTGCCTTATCCGGTGTCATGTGTGAATTTAAGTATGCTCTCTCTAATTTTCTCTCTCTTTCTCACTCTTTCTTTCTCTCGGAGGACCTGAGCCCTAGGACCATGCCTCAGGACTACCTGGCCTGATGACTCCTTGCTGTCCCCAGTCTACCTTCTCGTGCTGCTGCTCCAGTTTCAACTGTTCTGCCTGTGGCTATGGAACCTTGACCTGTTCACCGGACATGCTACCTGTCCCAGACCTGCTGTGTTCAACTCTCTAGAGACAGCAGGAGCGGTAGAGATACTCTGAATGATCGGCTATGAAAAGCCAACTGATATTTACTCCTGAGGTGCTGACCTGTTGCACCCTCTACAACCACTGCGATGATTATTATTTGACCCTGCTGGTCATCTATGAACATTTGAACATCTTGGCCATGTTCTCTTTTAATCTCCACCCGGCACAGCCAGAAGAGGACTGCCACCCCTCATAGCCTGGTTCCTCTCTAAGTTTCTTCCTAGGTGACGGCCTTTCTAGGGAGTTTTTCCTAGCCACCATGCTTCTATACCTGCATTGCTTGCTGTTTGAAGTTTAAAGGCTGGGTTTCTGTATAGCACTTTGTGACATCAGCTGACATAAGAAGGGCTTTATAAATGCATTTGATTGATTGATATTCTTGTCCGTCCTTTAAAAAAAAAAACGTTTTACCAGTCAAGAAACGTATGGCTTTGTTCCCAGAACCAATGGGAAACCACAAAAGGTACGTTGCCATAACTTCCAAGGAACCAAATGTGCTTGCTGGGAGTGATGACAGTTGTGAAGTAAGGTAACAGTGATGCCAGTTGTAAAGTTAATATATTTTCTTTCCTACCTGGGCAGCCATTATGTTGAACTTCCTCTGATACTGCATCTCTATGTTCATGTCTAGTCTTTGTTACTCTGTATGTAGACAGGGGTCTCTGGTCTCTCTGACATTTCTCCCATGCATCTGAAGCTACAGGTCCACTGTGGTGCAGGTTGCCATTCAGGTCGACATGACCAAGCCGGGGTGCGTCCCTCTCCTCCCCTCTCCAGCCAGCAGCACTCAGAGGTGAGATGGATGCCCTTTGCCAAGGCTTTGATGGTGACTCTTCATTAGAGCCTCTGCATGTGGCACATCAGCAGCCAGAGAGAGAAAGAGAGGGAGACAGAGATCACAACACAACAGTCAGCCAGTCACAGCTAGCCACAACCATCACAGCCACACACAGACAACTAGACAGACACATAACAAACACAGACAAAAGCACAAAGAACTCAGACAACTTAGGCAACTTTCTTAAACAAAACACACTAATTCAATAAAACAGAAGGCAGACTACAAGAGCTCAGACTGAAAAGTCATTGAAGCATCACAGACAGTAATTAGACACAACATAAACAATGCAGACAAAATAGTGAGAATAACAACTCAGTCAATATGAAAACACAGACAAATAATCATATTATGAGAAATCTAGACATACAATTGAGACTAGCACACTCCTCACGGGCATAATCAAAATAGTTAATTAGGCCAACACATATGAATGAATCAAAACAAACCAATCAATAATTAGCTATCAAAACAAACAAATCAATCCTTTTTGTCTCGTTTAGCAGCTTCCTGACAACTGAGGTTGAGTTGTCCAAAACTGTTTGTATCCAAAGCAATGTTCCAGCAGCATCAGGACTTCGCCAATGAGCTACCCTAGTGGTGACAGTCTTCTCCAGCTTACAGTCTAGAAGTCCCACTCAGAGGAGAGTGTCTGTCTATTCGTCTGTCTGTCTGTCACATTACCACAGAAGATTAAAGGTTCTCTAAACACACTGCCCCATGTGTTAAGAGCATGGCAACCATGGGACAAGCTGCACATCTCCTCAACACACTCTCATGTGCCCCTCCATCTGTCTTTGTCTGCAGATTAATTAACAAAAAGGGGCAAGTCCTTATTTCACTTTTTCCTTCATTTAGGTACACACCTCCAGGATCTTTAAGATTGTTTCAAAGACAAGGCAGGAAGAACCATAAGTAGCTCATCAATGGTGCCAAGCCAATATTCTTGAGACAAACAAAAAACACGAGATGAGCTATTACCATAGGGACCTTTCCTGCTGGAAAAAAAAAGGAGCAACCGGAAGTGTGTCTGAAGTGAATCTTCTGTGAATGCTGATTATGAGTGGAGTGTCTGTCTGTGTGTGTGTGTGTGTGTGTGTGTGTGTGTGTGTGTGTGTGTGTGTGTGTGTGTGCGTGTGCGCGTGTGTAAGGGGAGGAGGGGTGGTATAATCTAAATGGTTTATTGTTGTTGAGGACTCACATGAGAGAAATTAAAATTCTAAACCAAAACACTGCCAATTTTGCGCTTCTCCCCTGCTCATAGAGACAAACTAAGCTTGTTGGCTGGATAAGCTTGTTGACAGAGAATACTTTTGAGGAGAGCAAAAATCATTCTGATACTATTAACAGTTAGCTAAAGACAGTTTTATAACACAGGTATTATTGCTTGTTTAACCAAGAGTGTAAGTGTAAAGTGTTACTAGAGATAAAGTGTTGTCCGAAAGAACAAGATCAGTGGTTGCTAATGCTTTCTGTCTATATAAATGAAAGTATGACTTTCTTTTTTCACTTGTATCGTTTACCTTGTTAGGCTTCTGTTATTGAGAGAAGACCTGTGCTTGTATCACCAATAAAACAGGGAAACATTGACACACTCACAGAGAGAATTGGCTGTAGTTGACCACACAGTGGAGCACTCCCAATAAGTCCTCATCCCAGGAAAGGTCACAGAACTTCTCTTTCACAACACTGCAGAAAGTCTGGTACTGTAGGTCCTTCAGAGACAGGATATACTCCCCTTTGAACAACACATAAACATGAGAGACAGAAAGCCTGTCATACAAGTTCACAGCAGTGATCATACATTTAATGGCAGAACTGTAGTATCTCTCTACAAACCAATTAACCGAACCAAATCCACCAGGGGGAAAAACAGAGATTTTAGCTTGATGCCATATCTGTTTGTTCCGTCTTACCAACTGGCGTGACAAGAACGGTAGGAATTGGCAAAACAGCCTAAGCAGATCTGGGACCATAGGCTAAATGTGATGTTTGAGATAGTGAATATTCATCTCTATGTTACTTACCCATTGCTAGATCCTCCAAACCATTCTCCAGATAGCCATCAATGGCAAACTCTGCCCTGAGCAGGCCAATAACTTCCTGTAGGGAAGGGTGCATCAGATGGGAGTCTCCCTGAGGAGGTCCATGGGACTCTGATAGGGCTTCATCCTCACGTTCTCCTGTCCTTGGACCTTCCTCTCCATTATGGGGCTGGGACATTGACACTAAGGAGTCCAAGGGTTTGCTGCAAGTGCTTCCATTAAGGCAAGACAGCAGGGGTTCAGCTCCCTGACCAGGGGTCAGATGGTCTCTAGGGACCCCAGGATGTGTAGGTTGACCCTGGAAGAAGCTGGAGCTTGAGGTCGGGGGCAGATTGAGCTCCAGTCCATGGAGGGACTCAGCGACTGTTATCTGCACCGGCACCAGGGTTAGGTCCCCTGTTAGTGGGTCATGGCGCAAGAGGAAGTTGTTGAAAACACCACCACCAGTCAGATGAGAGCAGGATGACAATTGGCAAGAGGAAGACAAAGACAATTGGGTGGTCAGTTCGGGGGAGGCGGGAGGTGGAGAGTTGACCAATGTCCTGCTGCTGGAGGCAGTGGAGGAGGAGTGACGTGTGACCACATTCTTTTGATTTACAGGGCTGTCCTGTCCAGTGTCCTGTAGGTCTCTATCTGACTGAGGTAGGGGTAGGTCTTCAAGGTGTAAGGGTGTTTCTGGGTGCCTGGCCTCTTGCACAGGCTGGATCTCACTGCCTCTAGTTCTGCAACACAACATGTGATAATTAAAAATGCATTCTTGAAATCGGTGAACAAATGGAATGACATTTCAATAATCAATAAATAAACTATGGTTGGATCCACCTTTCAAAAACATCAATGGTGCTTTAAATAATGCCATGACTGGTACCTTATCTCCATAGAAAGGAAGCAAACTGCTTACCCCTGAATGTCTGAAACAGACAGGGGAGTTTCTTCCTCAGTGTCCCCCTCCCTGGTCAGGACGATGGGGGTGAAGTGTGTGGCAGGGGAGGTGAAGGCCTTTGGAAGCTGGGGGGCTCCACTGATTGGATAGCTATGGGGAACAGGGCCAGGTACAGGAGCCAATCGGCTCTCAGTAGCCATGGGCACAAACCCTACACACAGTTACAACAACCACATTTAAAACATCAATACAATTTGATCACAAATCTGTATGTAGATGTACTGATAGTAAGGTCAACAAAATCGCTTGAGCAGAATGTCTGAAAAGATTAATGAATCATACCACTCATGATATGTGTTGATTCCTGACTTGAGCTTCCTATACTGTCCAATCCATTCTGATCCTCTGCATCAATGTCCTTTGTGAGTGGCTGAAAGGTAAGGAAGGGAGTTATCCTCGACAGACAAGAATGGAATAGCAATGTGTCCTCCCTTTCACTTTCAATGGGCAGTATGTGTCTCACTACCCGTTTCAAACACTAGCTACAGTCCCAGCTAGCACATTGTGTTCCTTGGAAGTTGTGGGAACGTACATGTTTGGTTTCCCATTGGTTCTGGGAACGAAGCTATAAGTTTCCAGACAGGTAAAATGTTTCCTGACCAGTCTCAACGTGAACAGTGAAGCGGCGACTCCGGGATGCTGGCCTTCTAGGCAGACTTCCTCTGTCCAGTGTCTGTGTTCTTTTTCCCATCTTAATATGTTATTTTTATTGGCCAGTCTGAGATATGTATTTTTCCTTGCAACTCTGCCTAGAAGGCCAGCATCCCGGAGTCGCCTCTCCACTGTTGAAGTTGAGACCGGTGTTTTGAGAGTACTATTTAATGAAGCTGCCAGTTGAGGACTTGTGAGGCATCTGTTTCTCAAACTAGACACTCTAATGTACTTGTCCTCTTGCTCAATTGTGCACTGGGGCATCCCACTCCTCTTTCTATTCTGGTTAGAGGTGGAGTAGTACACAACATTGTAAGAGATCTTCAGTTTCTTGGCAATTTCTCACATGGAATAGCCTTCATTTCTCAGAACAAGAATAGACCGACGAGTTTCAGAAGAAAGTGCTTTGTTTCTGGCCATTTTGTAATTGAACCCACAAATGCTGACGCTCCAGATAATTAATAAGTCTAAAGAAGAACAACAGTTTTCACCTGTGCTAACATAATTGCAAAAGGGTTTTCTAACGATCAACTAGCCTTTTAAAATGATAAACTTGGATTAGCTAACACAACGTGCCTTTGGAACACAGGAGTGATGGTTGCTGATAATGGGCCTCTGTATGCCTACGTAGATATTCCATTAAAAAAAATCTGCCTTTCCAGCTACAATAGTCATTTACAACATTAACAATGTCTACGCTGTATTTCTGATCAATTTGGTGTTATTTTAACAGGCAAAAAAATTGCTTTTGTTTCAAAAACAAGGACATTTCTAAGTGACCCCAAACATTTGAACGGTAGTGTACATACGGTCACTGTGGGGACGACATCATCAATGCACTTATTGATTAAGCCAATGAATGATGTGGTGTACTCCTCAAAGCCATCGGAGGAATCCCAGAACATATTCCATGTCTATGCTAGCAAAACAATCCTGTAGCTTAGCATCTGCTTCATCTGGCCACTTTTTTAATGATCTAGTCACGGGTGCTTCCTGCTTTAACCTGTTGAGTGTAGGGGGCAGTATTTTGATGTTTGGATGAAAAACGTACCCAAATGAAACTGCCTATTTCTCAGGCCCAGAATATGCATATATTAGGATAGGAAACACTCTAAAGTTTCCAAAACTGTCAAAATATTGTCTGTGAGTATAACAGAACTGATATTGCAGGCAAAAACCTGAGGAAAAATCCAACCCGGAGGTGCTGTTTTTCCTGAAAGCTCCATTTAATTTTTGCTTGTAAGCAGGAATCAGGACGATAGAATTATGGTCAGATTTGCCAAATGGTGTGCGAGGGAGAGGTTTGCACCTGTCTCTGTGTGTGGAGTAAAGGTGGTCTATGTCACGCCTTGGTCTTAGTATTTTGTGTTTTCTTTAATTATTTGTTCAGGCCAGGGTGTGACATGGGTTTATTGTGTTGTCGTATTGGGGTTTTTGTAGGCATTAGGATTGTGGCTGATTAGGGGTGTGTCTAGCATAGGCTTGGCTGCCTGAGGCGGTTCTCAATCAGAGTCAGGTGATTCTCGTTGTCTCTGATTGGGAACCATATTTAGGTAGCCTGGGTTTCACTGTGTATTTTGTGGGTGATTGTTCCTGTCTCTGTGTAGTGTTCACCAGATAGGCTGTAATTAGGTTTTTTCACGTTTCGTTTGTTGTTTTTGTATTTATTTAGTTATTTCATGTATCGCTATTTATTCATTAAAGAACATGAGTAACCACCACGCTGCATTTTGGTCCGACTCTCCTTCGACGGAAGAAAGCCGTTACAGAATCACCCACCACACACGGACCAAGCAGCGTGGTAACAGGCAGCGACAGCAGGAAAAGCGAAAGGAGGAATGGACATGGGAAGATGTGTTGGATGGCAAAGGTTGTTACACTTGGGAGGAGATACTGGCCGGAAGAGATCGCCTCCCATGGGAACAGGTGGAGGCACTTAGGAGAGCAGAGGCAGCCGGAGATAAGAGCCGACGATACGAGGGAACACGGTTGGCAAGGAAGCCCGAAAAGCAGCCCCAAAAATGTATTGGGGGGGGGCTCAGGGAGAGTGTGGCAGAGTCAGGGTTCAGACCTGAGCCAACTCCCCCTGTTAATCGTGAGGAGCAGCGATCAAAGGACTTCTGGACTTGGGAGGAGATATTGGACGGAAAAGGACCCTGGGCACAGACTGGTGAATATCGACGCCCCAAAGAAGAACTGGAGGCGGCGAAAGCGGAGAGGCGCTGGTATGAGGAGGCAGCACGGCGACGCGGATGGAAGCCTGAGAGTCGGCCCCAAAAATTTCTTGGGGGGGGGCTCACATGGAGTATGGCTATGCCAGGTAGGAGACCTGCGCAAACTCACTGTGCTTACCGGGGGGCTAAAGAGACCGGGCAGGCACAGTGTTATGCTAGTGTGCGCACGGTGTCTCCAGTGCGGGTGCATAGCCCGGTACGGTACATACCAGCTCTTCGTATTAGCCGGGCTAGAGTGGGCATCGAGCCAAGTAAGGTTGGGCAGGCTCGGTGCTCAAGAGCCCCAGTGCGCCTGCACGGTCCGGTCTATCCAGTGCCACCTCCACACACCAGTCCTCCGGTAGCAGCTCCCCGCACCAGGCTTCCTGTGCGTGTCCTCGATCCAGTACCACCAGTTCCAGCACCACGCACCAGGCCTTCAGTGCGCCTCGCCTGTTCAGCACAGCCAGAGCCATCCTCCTCTCTAGCGCTGTCGGAGCCTCCCGCCTGTTCAGCGCAGCCAGCGTTTTCCTCCTCTCCTGCGCTGTCGGAGTCTCCCGCCTGTTCAGCGCTTCCAGAGCCTTCCTCCTCTACAGCGCTGCCGGAGCCTCCTGCCTGTTCAACGCAGCCAGAGCTGCCAGTCTGCATGGAGCAGCCAGAGCTGCCAGTCTACATGGAGCAGCCAGAGCTGTCAGCCTGCATGGAGCAGCCTGAGCTGCCAGTCTGCATGGAGCAGCCAGAGCTGCCAGTCTGCATAGAGCAGCCTGAGCTGTCAGTCTGCATGGAGCAGCCTGAGCTGCCAGTTTGCATGGAGCAGCCAGAGCTGTCAGTCTGCACAAAGCTACCAGTCTGCATGGAGCAGCCAGAGCTGTCAATCTGCATGGAGCAGCCAGAGTTGCCAATCTACATGGAGCAGCCAGAGCTGTCAGTCTGCATGGAGAAGCCAGAGCTGTCAATCTGCATGGAGCAGCCAGAGTTGCCAATCTACATGGAGCAGCCAGAGCTGTCAGTCTGCATGGAGAAGCCAGAGCTGTCAATCTGCATGGAGCAGCCAGAGTCTGCCAATCTACATGGAGCAGCCAGAGCTGTCAGTCTGCATGGATCCAGAGCAGCTAGATCTGCCAGTCAGCCATGATCTTCCAGATCTGCCAGTCAACCAGACTCTTCCAGATCCGCCAGCCAGCCAGGATCTGCCGGAGCAAACTACCTGCCTGAGCTTCATCTCAGTACTGGGCTTCCTCTCAGTACTGGGCTTCCCCTCAGTACTGGGCTTCCCCTCAGTACTGGGCTTCCCCTCAGTCCCGGGCTTCCCCTCAGTCCCGGGCTTCCCCTCAGTCCCGGGCTTCCCCTCAGTCCCGGGCTTCCCCTCAGTCCCGGGCTTCCCCTCAGTCCCGAGCTGCCTTAGTCCCGAGCTGCCCCTCAGTCACGAGCTGCCCCTCAGTCCAGTGGGTTCTGGGTGAGGACTACGAGGTCATGGTCGGCGGCGAGGGTGGACTATCCCAGGACGCAAGGGGGAGGAACTAAGACATTTATGGAGTGGGGTCCACGTCCCGAGCCGGAGCCGCCACCATGGACAGACGCCCACCCGGACCCTCCCTATGGTTTTGAGGTGCGTCCGGGAGTCCGCACCTTGGGGGGGGTTCTGTCACGCCTTGGTCTTAGTATTTTGTGTTTTCTTTAATTATTTGTTCAGGCCAGGGTGTGACATGGGTTTATTGTGTTGTCGTATTGGGGTTTTTGTAGGCATTAGGATTGTGGCTGATTAGGGGTGTGTCTAGCATAGGCTTGGCTGCCTGAGGCGGTTCTCAATCAGAGTCAGGTGATTCTCGTTGTCTCTGATTGGGAACCATATTTAGGTAGCCTGGGTTTCACTGTGTATTTTGTGGGTGATTGTTCCTGTCTCTGTGTAGTGTTCACCAGATAGGCTGTAATTAGGTTTTTTCACGTTTCGTTTGTTGTTTTTGTATTTATTTAGTTATTTCATGTATCGCTATTTATTCATTAAAGAACATGAGTAACCACCACGCTGCATTTTGGTCCGACTCTCCTTCAACAGACGAACGCCGTTACAGTCTAGAGTTTTTTTTACCTCTGGTTGCACATTTAACATGCTGATAGAAATTTGGTAAAACAGATTTAAGTTTCCCTGCATTAAATTCCCTGGCCACTAGGAGCGCCGCCTCTGGGTGAGTGTTTCCCTGTTTGCGGAATACAGCTCGTTGAGTGCGGTATTAGTGCCAGCATCGGTCTGTGGTGGTATGTAGACAGGTACGAAAAATACAGATAACTCTTTAGTTAGATAGTGTGGTCTACACCTTATCATAAGATTACTCTACCTCAGGCGAGCAAAACCTCGAGACTTCCTTAGATATCGTGCACCAGCTGTTGTTTACAAATATACTTAGTCCGCACCCCCTTGTCTTACCAGACGTCATTGTTCCATCCAGCCAGCTGTATGTTGATAATGTCGTCGTTCAGCTATGACTCCGTGAAGCATAAGGTATCACAGTTTTTAATGTCCCGTTGGTAGTTTAATCTTCCTCGTAATGTCATCGATTTTATTTTCCAATGATTGCATGTTAGCTCGTAGAATGGAAGGCAGTGGGGGTTTATTCAATTGCCTACGACTTCTCAGAAGGCAGCCTGACCACCGTCTTCTCTTCACACTAATGAAGGGGATTTGGGCCTGTTCCCGGGAAAGCAGTATGTCCTTTGAATGTTAGTAATGTTTTCTTGTGGTTTTTATGGAAAGTTTTCTTAATGTTCTGAGAACATGGCTTTAAATAGAACCATGAGGAAACCTGTAGGAAACATTATTCTGAAGTACTGAAATTCCCACAGAAGAATGTTGTTTGTTAACGTTCTCTAAACTATTTGAGACTTTCCCAGTGTCAAACCAGTTGGAGAACATTCCTAGAACATTACCAAAATGTTTTATTACATATAACCAGGTTTGAACTTTTAGGAAGCGTTCTGTTAAAGTAACGAATTACCAATAAAATAACATTATTTTGTCAAGTTCCTTAAATGTGCTGAGAATGTTCCAAATCCAAGCAACTATCCTGCAACATTCCCTGAGCGTTGTGGGAAGGTTGTATGCAAAATAACCATAGTACAACCACACTCTCACCATGCTCTAAGAAACATTTGGTTCTCAGAACTTTATGTGCTATCTGGGGTAGTACAATGGAGCGGTACCGGGTGGACTCTGTTGATCAGCTTCGTCCACACTGTCTCAGCGTTCTTTCCTTGGCATGATAGATAATCACAACAGCTCTGTAACAGCAGAAACATAATGAAACACATGAACATCTGTTTCCTCAGCACCTAAGCGACTTCATTCATTCGCTTATTTATTCATTCATTAATTCCTTTGTTCATCAAACTTGATTTAAAGTGCATTTAAAATCGCAACACACTTTACAGTAAAGACATTTTGCTAATTTGTTCATTCATTCACTTTATTTCATTCACCAGGATAGTCCATTCAGTAACAATTGCCACTGCTTTCCTACAAATACTTTCATTTCAATGTGAGATAATTGAATTATTAGTAGTTTCAGTACAATCAATTTTACAAATTAAAAGGTGAACAGTACAATATTTTGTCAGGATTGCTGTCCATTAAAATGCAAAGATGTTACATACGTAAATAGTGTTATTAACACATTGATCAAAAGAAGAATAGATAGATGTGCTTTCAATAGAGTGGTTGACAGCTGAAACTATTAATACCTTTTTAGCTATGACAATGGAAGGTCTCTCGGAGGGCGTCTTCTTGGCCATCTCCAGCAGCAGCCTCTTCAACTTCCTGGGCATAGCCAGTTTTTGGTTGGCTGACAGATTGAACTTGGCAGTGGCCCATAGGATGGCAGCCACCCCATAGACACAGGCCTGAACATACAGACAGATGAAACCCACTTAATCAGTATTCAGAAACATCTACTTGATGGAAAAAAACATTTATTTAAAAAAAAAGTGAGGCAAACCTTTTCAGTTACGATTCCATGCTCCTGGAATTCAGGCGCCAGATAAAATGCATCACAGGATCCTACAATAACATTCATGCTTAATTATTGAATGTGATAACATTTCAAATAAATATTTCCTCAGACACTTTGCGCAAGAGCATATTTTAACTCAAAACAGTTGTAAATAAACAGAGACAAAGAATATATGGAAAGTGCTGAAGTAACTTTATCATTCCAGACAGAGACAATTGCTGACTACCGTGGATTAGCAAAAAGAGCCATACCTGTGTTTTTAGGTTTCAAGAAGAGAACTTCTCCCTCACAACCCACGTACACTGTGTCCAAGCATAAGTATGCTTTCAGAGAGGAAATAAAGAAAATGAAGAAGAAAGAACAGTAGGCCTCAGAGGTTAATACATTTGTAAAATGTATGTCAAACTAAACAAAGTTTTGAATGATTTTTTGCCCCTGCCATATTGACGTTTCTCATAATAATTTCATCAACAGAAAAGTGGTTTACAGAGACCAGAGAAGGTGAGGGATTGGATGCTTACTGCTTAGTAAATAATGTAATTGGTTTACACGGGGCAGAGTATCAGTGGCTGGTAGACAGATGTGTCACTAACCTGGGTAGTCTATGTACGTCTGCAGTGTGGAGAGGCAGGTATGACACAGGGCCCATAGCTCATTAACAGACCATCTCTGCCCACGCCGTGTGAGTAGATCCCTCAGAGAGATCCACTATGTCACAATCAATCACAAACACTGTTAACATCTCCCTCCCTCCCAAAGGGCACACTACAGTAAAGAAATAAGTGCCGGTTTCCTTGACCCAGATTAAGCCTATTCCTGGACTAAAAAGCATGCTCAATGGAAAATCACCACTGAAAGTTCTTTTTAGTCCAGAAATAGGCTCAATCTGGGCTGGTAAAATCAGCCTGAAGAGTTGAAACAAGGCATTTTCTGAAACTAAGGCATTTAAAACTATGTACAGTGTATTCGGAATGTATTCAGGCCCCTTTAAGGTAACAAAATGTGGAAAAAGTACAGCCTATTCTAAAATATCCCTCATCAATCTACATACAATACCCCATAATGGCAAAGCAAAAGCAGGTTTTTAGACATTTCTGCCAATGTATTATTTAAAAAAAACTTAAATACCACATTTACATAAGTTTTCACACTCTTTACTCAGTACTTTGCTGAAGCACCTTTGGCAGCAATCACAGCCTCAAGCCTTCTTGGGTATGACACTAGAAGCTTGGCACACCTGTATTTGGGGAGTTTCTCTCATTCTTATCTGTAGATCCTCTCAAACTCTGTCAGGTCGGATGGGGAGTATCGCTGCACAGCTATTTTCAGGTCTCTCCAGAGATTGGGTTCAAGTTCAGGCTCTGGCTGGGCCACTCAAGGACATTCAGAGACTTGTCCCGAAGCCACTCCTGTGTTGTCTTGATTATGTGCTTAGGGCCATTGTCCTGTTGGAAGGTGAACCTTCCCCCCAGTCTGAGGTCCAGAGTGCTCTAGAGCAAGGTTTTCAACAAGGATCTCTCTATACTTTGCTCAGTTCATCTTTGCCTTGATCCTATCTAGTCTCCCAGTCCCTGCTGCTGAAAAACATCCCCACAGCATGATGCTGCCACAACCATACTTCCCCGTAGGGATGGTGCCAGGTTTCCTATTTTGGCAAACTCCAAGCGGTCTGTCTTGTGCCTTTTACGGAGGAGTGGCTTCCGTCTGGCCACACGACCATAAAGACCTGAATGATGGAGTACTGCAGTGATGGTTGTCCTTCTAGAAGGTTTTCCCATCTCCACAGAGGAAATCTGGAGCTCTGTCAGAGTGACCATCGGGATCTTGTCACCTGCCTGACCAAGCCCCTTCTCACGATTGCTCAGTTACCCCAGATCTGTGCCTCACCACAATCCTGTCTCGGAGCTCTACGGACAATTCCTTCAACCTCATGGCTTGGTTTTTGCCCTGACATGCACTGTCAACTGTGGGACCTTATAGAGACAGCTGTGTGCCTTTCCAAATCATGTCCAATTAGTTGAATTTACCACAGGTGGACTCCAAGCTGTAGAAACATCTCAAGGGTGATCAATGGAAACAGGGTGCACCTGAGCTCAATTTCGAGTCTCGAGGCGAAGGGTCTGAATGCCTATGTAAATAAGGTATTTATGTTTTACATTTTTAATCCATTTGCAAAGTATGTCTAGATTGATGAGGATTCTTTTGTAAATTAAACACATTTTAGAATAAGGCAGCAACATAACAAAATGTGGAAATAGTCAAGGGGCCTGAATTCTTTCCGAATGCACTGTTGTCACGCCCTGACCTCAGAGGGTCCCCAGTCCGGGGTCGGCGACGAGGGTTCCCGTACCAGAGGTGCCACCAAAGTGGGGTGAGCCAGTGGTGGAGCGGGATCTGCGTCCCGCACCTGAGCCGCCACCGCGAGCGGATAGATGCCCACCCAGACCCTCCCCTATAGGTTCAGGTTTTGCGTACGGAGTCCGCACCTTTGAGGTGGGGTACTGTCACGCCCTGACCTTAGAGATCCTTTTTATGTCTCTATTTGGTTTGGTCAGGGTGTGATTTGGAGTGGGTATTCTATGTCCTATTATTTGTATATTTGGCCGGGTAGGGTTCTCAATCTTGGACAGCTGTCTATCGTTGTCTCTGATTGAGAACCATACTTAGGTAGCCCTTTCCCACCTGTCCTTGTGGGAAGTTGACTTTGTTTATGGCACATAGCCTTTAGCTTCACGGTTTGTTTTGTAATGTTTATTGTTTTGTTCGGCGTCTTTTCAAATAAAGAAGAAAATCTAAGCTCACCACGCTGCGCCTTGGTCCAGTTCATTCAACAGCCGTGACAACTGTAGATGCTCAAAGCAGATCAATCAAATAATTTAGTGTAATTTAGACTTAAACTCACCTCATCTTGTGATTCTTCATTGAGGCACAGCATGCTTTTAGTCATGTGATTATTTGGAGTGTAAAGGTTTGAGTTTAAAGTCATGTTGCAGGCAGAGTCAACCGACACTTCTGGGTCTTGAGCTGGGCAGGCCAAAGTGGGATCATCACGTGTTCCACTTTGACCGTCTGAATCTGTTTTATCACCACATATGGGCATGTGAGAATGTCTGTCCCCTTCTGACATCTCATTGTCTCTCACTGAGCCCCATTGCTTGGAGTCACTGCACTCATAAGGGGCTGTATCTCTATCCCCTCTCTTGCTCCAAACAGACCCGTGCCCCATGCATTCCTCAGCTCCTATCTCCGTGAGGTCCGATACATTGACACTGATATCCTCGTGGGGCGTTGGCGGGTGTGTGGGGGGATTATTGGAGTCTGGGACAGAGCAGGAACGATTCAGAACCCCCCTCACCCTCCCAGCCCTCTCCTGAGCCCTCCTTCGTACAGGGGAACTGTTCTGAGATCTGCTATCCAACTGCGAACCAAACATGTCCTCCTCTATGACACATCCATCCTCTTCCACATCCCCCATACCATCAGCCCACAGGGTGGAGTCCCAGGACCCACATACGTGATGTCGGAGAGTTCCATTGGGATCGTTTGGGTCTGGATTCTCAGCCGTGGTGTCTGAGACAATGCACTGGTCTTTGAAGCTACTGTCCTCAGAGCTGATGCTCTTGTGGAGCTGCCAGTTGGGTTGGGGCTGCTGCCATCGAGCCTCCCAAGAGCCATCCCACCCATCTGTGGATGGTGGATGGATACACAGTTAGTATGGCTATGGCCACAGCGGACTACAATAGAAATGGATGTTTAAATAGAAATACACAAAGATATCTCATGCCTAAAGGCAAACCTTGAAATGTTGCAACGGATTCGATTGACAGGACTCTTCTTCCTATAGAAGAGAGTTTCCGGCACAGGACTGTGGAAGAGGTATGTTCTAGCTTTTCCTCTGCAAGGGATAGGATGTCCTGAGGGTGAGATACATATAATATTGTAGCTATATTAGCTAACACAAACATACGTATTCTATGATGCAACTTGTCTTTATTACGTTTCATTTCATCGTTGATGCTTCAATGTTGAGGACTCAGTGTTGAAACAGTTTAATTTGTTTCCCCCAAAAAAATACATCCTGTAACTGGTATACACTTAATGTTAAAGTTTTATCCCCTGTGTAGAATTCTGGTTTCATGCATGACTGTGACATCATCCATTCTTTATGCTTTTCCCTATCTGCATTGCACTGTCATTGCTCTTCCACACGGTGCTGCTCATGTTCACTGTCTGTGCACATCTACAGTATTACAGTTGCATATCAGTTTGTCATGTCTCTTGTATCTGTTTACAAAAAGGGTCTATAGTAGGCCTGTTACTATTCATACTACTACTACTATTGATAGTGCTATCATTACTACTTGAGAGAAAATCCATTTGGATATTTCTTACACCATATTACCTGTAATAATTTGTATAATAAGAGTGTAAAGACAGCACTCCATTAAAGGTCATCCATGATGGTGACCTTACCTGGGGGTGTGGCCTGTCCTCTGGCCCCTTCTCCTGCATCTGCTCCAGCAGTCTCTGAATCTCCTCCCCCAGCTCTGCCTCCAGTTCTGGCTCAATGACAAAGTCCAGCGCAGCAGAGAGGGTGGAACCTAGAGAGTACATGTGTCCCTGGAGGAGACACAGAGAGTCATTGACCTTAAACTAACCCCTAGAACCAGACACATGCAATTGTTTATCATAAAATATAACGACTAGACACTGCTTAGACATGTTGACACTGCTTGGACATGTTTGCCTTCAACCATATGGGATTTAGAACATAAACTATGTGTAATTTATGATCTCGTGTCAGCACCTTGTGTACCAAAACAAACAGCCATAAAGCACTACTGTATCCCGTGATCACTGTAACCTCACATTATTAGTATAGGTAGCACAAGTCCTTTGGGCAACTCTGTGGGGTCTTACTGGAAACCGAGCCTAGTTGGCATGCGGTTGGTTGAGGAAGTAATTCATCGGGCCATTAAGAAGTAAATAAAGCTGCGGCAGGCCAAGGCCAAGTTGCTCCCTCATTTGACCATTTGACCCTCATGGAGCTCTTTGTTGCAATTATGGCTTACTTGTTGGCTCCTGAAAGAATCCGAACTAGGTGTTTTTTAGGCCAAATCTCAGACAAGATACAAGATTCCAAACAATTAAAAGGAATGCGACCCGTACTTATGTGTTGGATATGGGAAAGGCAGAAGATCCAGATCTCAAAGTGTGACTCATAACAAAAATAGTTAGCTGAAGCCTCTCTAAGTCAAAATGTCTGTCTCACATAAACAGAGCCAACATGTTAAATCCACCAGCTGCGGTAAGGACATGTTTACTTCCTGTTGTGTGTGCAAGCAGGTCCCCGCGATAGAAATAGAATTACTATAATTAATGACATTTCTAATGCCTCAGCTGCTCCCACTTGGAGCACATACATTGGAAGACCAGATAAATTAGACAAACATAGACACACAATGGTTTATTTAGTACTCAATGACACACACATTAAACCTGAAATTGATCAACTGATAAATGTAGACTAGGCAGGAAATCAATGTATAGGGCTACATGGTTACAATGAGTGACAACACAGAGGGAGAAATTACAGAGAATTACAGAGAAGATTGAGGGAGATCTGAATTAAAATAAGTGAACGCGAGACGAGAGCGAGAAGAGATTATTATTTATCCCCCCCCCCCCTTATTAGCACTGACTTTGCTTATAGCTACAGTACTTTATTGAGGGAAACAATGTACTTACTATGACTGCGATATGTGGTTGTCCCACCTAGCTATCTTAAGATGAACACACTAACTGTAAGTCGCTCCGGATAAGAGCGTCTGCTAAATGACTCAAATGTAAAAGTAAACGAGTTAATGAGACAGAATGTGAGCGATACTAAAAGAGAGTGAAATCCTTTCTTAGTGAGACATATTGTTATCTTCTGTATTTGCTGCTAAACATAGAGGATATAGATTTCTTTGATTTCTCCCATGACTGCGAAGTAGCCTTTCATAGTGAAATAATCCACTTACCTCAAAGGTACTGCCAGTCTTGTCAAACTCTGGAGGTATAAACGATCCCTCAGGATCATCTGCAAGACAAGCATTCAAAAGTATGTCTACATTTTTTTATTTTATTAGGCAAGCCAGTTAAGAACAATTTCTTATTTACAATGATGGCCTACCGGGGAACAGTGGGTTAACTGCCTTGTTCAGGGGCAGAAGGACAGATTTTTACCTTGTCAGCTCGGGGATTCGATCGAGCAACCTTTCGGTTACTGGCACAATGCTCTAACCACTAGGCTACCCACCTGCCGAGTGTGTAATAAACATTTTATTATATGAGGTAGGCCTACTGTCCCAAAGAAATATGATGAAGGTGCTAAGCCAACGAAACCACTTGTAACCAGTCATCGACATAATTCAGTCCAGCAGAATTAGCACACAACAACACAGCTCGTTAAAAATTGTAATAAATGTGTTATTACATGTGGTGTTGGTATCGGTCTTAATTGACAATACGTTGCCTATTATAAAACCATGTGCTAAGCCACAACACATTAAGAACACCTGCTCTTTCCATGACATAGGGTTTTTCACGCTCAACAGTTTCCTGTGTGTATCAAGAATGACCACAACTGTGGGAAGCATTGGAGTCAACATGGGGCAGCATCCCTGTCAAACTATTTGGAAACAACTCAATATTAGGTAAGGTGTTCCTAATGTTTGTAAACTCAGCAAAAAAAGAAAGGTCCTCTCACCGTCAACTCCGTTTATTGTCAGCAAACTTAACACGTGTAAATATTTGTATGAACATAACAAGATTCAACAACTGAGACATAAACTTAACAAGTTCCACAGACATGTGACTAACAGAAATAGAATAATGTGTCCCTGAACCAAGGGGGGGTCAAAATCAAAAGTAACAGTCAGTATCTGGTGAGGCCACCAGCTGCATTAAGTACTGCAGTCCATCTCCTCCTCATGGACTGCACCAGATTTGTCCGTTCTTGCTATGAGATGTTACCCCACTCTTCCACCTGCAAGTTCTGGGTGGAATTTCTGGGGGAGAATGGCCCTAGTCCTCACCCTCCGATCCAACAGGTGGGATTGAGATCCGGGCTCTTCGCCGGCAATGGCAGAATACTGACATTCCTGTCTTGCAGGAAATCACGCACAGAATGAGAAGTATGGCTGGTGGCATTGTCATGCTGGAGGGTCATGTCAGAATGAGCCTGCAGGAAGGGTACCACATGAAGGTGGATGATATTTTCCCTGTAACACACAGCGTTGAGATTGCCTGCAATGACAACAAGCTCAGTTCGATGATCCTGTGACACACCGCCCCAGAAGATGATGGACCCTCCACCTCCAAATCAATCCCACTCCAGAGTACAGGCCTCGGTGTAACGCTCATTTCTTCGACGATAAACGCAAATCCGACCATCACCCCTGGAGAGACAAAACCGTGACTCATCAGTGAAGAGCACTTTTTGCCAGTCCTTTCTGGTCCAGCAACGGTGGGTTTGTGCCCATAAGCAACGTTGTTGCCGGTGATGTGTGGTGAGGACCTGCCTTACAACAGGTCTACAAGCCCTCAGTCCAGCCTCTCCCAGCCTATTGTGAACATTCTGCGCACTGATGGAGTGATTGTGGGTTCCTGGTGTAACTCGGGCAGTTGTTGTTGCCATCCTGCACCTGTCCCGCAGGTGTGATGTTCGGATGTACCGATCCTGTGCAGGTGTTGATACACGTGGTCTGCCACTGCGAGGACGATCAGCTGTCCATCCTGTCTCCCTGTAGCGCCGTCTTAGGCATCTCACAGTACGGACATTGCAATTTATTGCCCTGGCCACATCTGCAGTCCTCATGCCTCCTTGTAGCATGCCTAAGGCACATTCACGCAGATGAGCAGGGACCCTGGGCATCTTTCTTTGGTGTTTTTCCAGAGTCAGTAGAAAAGCCTCTTTAGTGTCCTAAGTTTTCATAACTGTGACCTTAATTGCCTACCGTTAGTAAGCTGTTAGTGTCTTAACGTCCGTTCCACAGGTGCATGTTCATTAATTGTTTATGGTTCATTGAACAAGCATGGGAAACAGTGTTTAAACCCTTTACAATGAAGATCTGTGAAGTTATATGGATTTTTACGAATTATCTTTGAAAGACAGGGTCGCTTCTTTTATTGCTGAGTTTATATTATTCAATAGCTCAGGGAAAACCCAGACTAATGAGACTGCAGCTAACTCCTGATCAAAGCCTTGGTGTCACGATGCGGAGCCTTTTCAGTCTTAAGTAGGCCATTGTTTGTGCTGGGTTGAAAGGAGGGATAATGCCTCTTCCCACAGCTAGAGACTGTTTAGTAGGTCAGGTCTAGATTTGGGGCTTGTGAAGTTGACCATGCGGTTGAATTTTAACAGTGAGGAGGCAACAATGTAGATCTGGTTCTTTATGCCCAGAGTGAGACTTTATATTAGCAAAGTGAGGATTAGACTTAACATAGCCGACGAGACTGTACAAGTACAGTGGCTGTCACGCCCTGTTCTTAGTATTTTGTGTTTATATATTTATTTGGTCAGGCCAGGGTGTGACATGGGTTTATTTTGTGTTGTTTTTGTATTGGGGTTTTAGTAGGTATTGGGATTGTGGCTGAGTAGGGGTGTCTAGCATAGTCTATGGCTGCCTGAGGCGGTTCTCAATCAGAGTCAGGTGATTCTCGTTGTCTCTGATTGGGAACCATATTTAGGTAGCCTGGGTTTCACTGTGTGTTTGTGGGTGATTGTTCCTGTCTCTGTGTTAGTTGTCACCAGATAGGCTCAGTCACTTTGGTTTTTCTTTTTTCATTGTTTTGGAAGAGAAAAGAACGAGCGCCATTCTCCTTGCGGAGATGGTGCTAAATCCATCAACACGGTCCGTCCCTGGGATTGGGCTGGCCAACACGATTCGGTTTGCTTGGAAGGAAAAGGAGTTGGAGCCTTTAGGACGGGAAACTTTTGGAAGGATAATATTGATGGGGATTCTAAAGCTGACGGTGAAGGACGTGTTTTGTTTCCAAGGCAACTCGTTGGAGGGAGCATACGACGTGGCACTATATACAGAGGAGAAACACAATGATATCCTGAGAAGGGCAAGAGCAGTGGGAGGTGAGAGGCCGATGTGCCACTATGAAATAACAAGCCTGGCGAAGAACAACTTTAGGGTTGTAACTGTCAACATTTACAACCCATACGTTAAGGACGAAGAGGTGAGGGCATTTCTGGGGAGATACATGGATAACGTCTCCTCAGCAAGGCACCTCAAAGACACCCTTGGGTTTTGGAATGGGAGGAGAGGCTTCCAGGCCCTCCTCAGGGAGGACCCAAAGGGACATGGTGGCTACCTCCATCCTCCTGCTATGTTCTCCCTAGGGGCTGACAGGGGGGATGTTGTTTTATGCATGTCAGCCCCCATTTTGCAGGCGCTGTATGGCCTACGGCCACATATTCGCCTCGTGCAGCACAAGAAAATGCAGATTTTGTGGATCTGAGGAACACGAGGTGAGGGATTGTGACAAGCCTAAGGCGTGCCACGGGTGTGGCTCGTCAGCACACCTGTGGCGTGGGTGCCCGGCCCGTCAGAGGTCATATGCGTCTGCGGCTGGTGGGGAGCAGGAGCGGGGGATGGGGGAAGAAGAGGGCGGAAGGAAGCACGCCTCATGACCAGAGTACAGGTCCAGAGGGGAAGGCCGCAAGGAAGGAGGAGGAGCAAGAAGCGGCGGATGGAAGATAGAAGGAAACAGAAGGCACAGGAGTAGGAGAACCAGGAAAAGCGGCGGAAGAAGGCAACCGAGTGGAGGAGCATGAGAGAGAAGAAAGCGAGGGAGGAGTGTTGGAGAAGAAGACGGTGGAAGAGCAAGTGGACTGGGGGGAAAGTGCCCTGGTGGAAGAGATGAGGGGTATGGTGGAGGAGCTGGCGGGGGGGAGGGTGGTATCTCTCCACTGCCGCCATCAAAGAGAGAATGAAGAGGAGGGTGGATGGCGACAGTGAGAGGGAGGGGATGGCCAAGAGAGTGATGGGGGTGGGAGAAACCTCTGGGTTGCTGCTGGTTTCCCCAGGCCCTCAACTTCTGTTGGGTGGGGACACACCTAACAAGACTCAGGACTGGGTACAGGAGGAGGTGGGGAGTTTTTTGTTTGGGGACTCAGCCTCCCCGATTTTTTTCCAAACCAGCTGCAGCACTGGGGAGGGGGAGGAGTGTGGGGATAGACCCAGGGTGCAGGGCACCCCGGAGCCAAACACTATTCCTGCATCCTGGGTTGGTGAGATGGAGGAAGAGGGGGGGATGTCGGGAGTACGGATGGTGTTCTCACCGGTAGATATGGAGCAGGGGAGCATCGGGTGAGTCTCCTGTTTTTTTTTTTTTTCCTGTCTGGGTTTAGAATTTGAGTGTATTACATGTTTTATTTTATTTTTTCATGGGGACTAATTTTACTTTTGTTAGTTTAAATGTAAGGGGTTTAAGGGATTTTGTTATCAGGGGGGGTTTTAGTTATTTGGAGGGTGTGGGGTTTGATTTTTGTTTTTTACAGGAGGTTCACCTGAGGGATGGAGGGGATGTTAGTAGGTTTAAGAGGGAGTGGGACAAGGGGGAGTCGGTTTGGGGTATTGGGGGTGCACTCATCGGGGGTAGGGATTTTGTGTGGGCACAGGGAGGTAAAAGTGGAGGATTCTTTTGTGGTAATGCAGGGAGGGTTATAGGGGTGGATGTCACGATAAGGGATTGTAAATTTAGATTAGTGGTGGTGTATGGGCCACAGGTGGTGGCAGACAGGAGGGAGATGGTGGACTGTCTGACGCCCTGTGTGTCACAAATAGGAAATGAGTGATAGGGGGGATTTTAATACAGATTTAGGAATAGGGGGATAGCAGTGCAGGCGCCATTACCGGGCTAATGGCTTGCCATGGTCTGGTTGATGGTGGTCTGCACACTACTCCGAAAATGGCCGGTCCTACATGGCGCAACTCCAGGGGGTTGAGCGGAGGCTCGACTATATTTTTGTACCCAGGTCTTTGGGTAAGTTGTCTGGGCGGCTGTTGCCTGTTTTCTTTTCGGATCACGACGGAGTGCTCCTGCAGGTGGGGTCGCCAGTCTGCCTCTTTGGTAGGGGGTACTGGAAGTTAGATCGGGATGTGCTGGAGGAGCAGGCTTTTGTTGACGGGTTTTATGGTTTCTTTTGGAGGCTTGAAGGCCTCCGGTCCATGTGCAAGGGGGTGTTAGAGTGGTGGGAATTAGTTAAGGTGAGGATTAGGGCTTTTATAATAGGGTATTGCAAGAGGAAAAAAAGGGAAGAGAGGAGGGAGGTGGATCGTATCCAAAGGTTAATTGAACTCGAGTACGAGGCAGGCAACCTCGGCGGGTCGTTTGACTGGGAGAGATCCGCAACCCTAAAGGCGCAGCTCAGGGAGTTGCAGGAGCGGAAGGCTCGAGCTTTCCTGGAGCGTGCGCATAGTGGCTTTCTAGAACACAATGAGACTTGTTCTGATATGTTCTTTAAGTCGGTTAGGGCCAGACAGAGTAGGAAGTTAATGCATGGCGTTAGGGAAGAAAATGGTAGTATAGTTAGAAAACCAGAGGAAATGGTCAGGGTGACAACTGATCATTTCCAAGGTTTATTTAAGGAAAGGGAAATAGATGTAGAGCAGGGAAATGTGTTTTTAGAACACTTGTCCAGGCGGTTGCCGGAGGACATTAGAGAAGTGATGGAGGCCCAGATCTCACTAGAAGAGGTTGAGAGCGCTCTTAGGAGGATTGGAAAAGGGAAGGTGCCTGGGATGGATGGGCTGCCGGCTGAGTTTTATCTCAAGTTTTGGGGTATACTTGGACCAGTGGTCCTCGAAGTCTTGAAGGACAAGGTCCCTTGCCATCTTTGGGGATTTCACCCGAGCGTCGGGAGCGGTTCTGAACCATGCAAAGTCTTCCGTCAAGTTTTTCGGGAAGATGGCGCGGTAGAACGGATGTGCCCGGGGTTCTCTCTCTGTGAGGGGCCCTGAGGATTCTCGGGGTCCATTTTGAGACCTCCGGCTCAGCGACGTTAAACTGGAACATGCGTATCGCAGTGGTACAGAGGAAGCTAGCAATGTGGAAGGCTAGGTATTTGTCTTTTATGGGCAAAGTCCTGGTCCTAAAGGTGGATGTGTTGCCGTCTCTTTTGTATTTGACGTACATCTACCCATTGCCGGCTTGTCTGAGGAGGCCTCTAGTGAGGCTTGTGTTTCAGTTCATGTGGAGTGGCAGGTGCGAGTGGGTCACCAGGGCACGCATGCTCTGTCCCATCGGGGAGGGAGGTAGGGGGGTACCACATTTCCCCCTCAAGCTGGATGCAATTTTTGTTTCTTTCTTGTTAACGGAGCTTGCTCATCCAGTGATACACCCGTCCGGTTACCTCCTGCGGGTGTTCTTCTCGTATCAGGCGAGAAGCGTAATGGTGTGGTCTAACACGGGTCCTCGGGCGGAACAGCTGCCGTGGCACTTTAGTCATGCGGCCAAGTGGCTGCATGTACACCCTGAGGTTGAAGTTGCCGAGTAGGTTTAGATCACAGGCACCTGTACGAGGAGGTCAGAAAGGCAGGGAGTCCGGCGCCTGTAGTGGGCATCTCGGAAGTGGTCTGGGAGGGAGTGCAGGCGCGGGGTCTGGACAACAGGCTCAAGGACCTGAATTGGTTGAGCCTCCATAAGTGCTTGCCGGTACGTTCCATCATGTACCGGTATAATTTGGTGCAATCCCCCACCTGTCCAAGATCCTCTTGTGGCAGGGAGGAGACTGTGCGCCATGTCTTTTGGGACTGTGCCTTTGCCGGAGTAGTATGGGCTTGGGCACGGGTGTTGTTAGGTTTGGTAAGGGGGATTTTGTATTGACGTGGACCAGGTTAGAGAGAGGTGTAGGGAGAGCGAGAGGGACGGATAGGGACAGGTTTCTGCTCTGGCTTCTCATGAGTCTCTTTAAACGGGGGGGCTGTGGGAAGCCAGGCAGAACATGGTGAAGACAGGGAGAGATTGGGGGTGGAAGGGATAGTGAGGAGGGTGGAAGGAGATTTGAGGGGGAGAATGAAGAGGGAGGAGAAGAAGTGGGGGCAGCATGCTGCTCGGGAGAGGTGGAAGGGGGGTTTAGGGCTGGGTGTCATTTAGATTTGTAAGGGGATAGATTAGGGACGGGGAGATAGGGAAAGGTAATTTGTAGGGTGACGGGGAGGGAAGATGCTCCCCTGAGTTTTTGTTTGGGGTTTTTGTTTTGTTTAGTTAAATTAAAATACCATTGTTGGAGTATGTATGAAAATTATGAGTTGTAAAAGAATGAATGGTATTGAAGGTAATAAATTATTTTTTTTATATAAGATAACCTAAACAGTCTTTCACGTTACGTTTGTTGTTTTGTTCATTTTTTCTTCATCATTAAATATGTATCTAACTTACCACGCTGCATTTTGGTCTGACTCTCTTTCGACGGAAGAAAACCGGAACAGAATCACCCACCACAACTGGACCAAGCAGCGTGGTGACAGGCAGCGACAGCAATGAAAGGAGGAATGGACATGGGAGGACGTTATGGACAGCAAGAATATAGAGTATACGACTTGGGAGGAAATAGACAGGTGGGCGGTCGACCCAGAGAAAGTGCCGGAGCCCGCCTGGGATTCGCTGGAGCAGTGCGAAGAGGGCTATAGGAGAATGGAGTCGAAGAGAAAAGCACGGCGGCGCAGAAGGGAGCCCGAGAGTCAGCCCCAAAAATTTCTTGGGGGGGGCTCAGGGAGAGTGCGGCAGAGTCAGGGTTCAGACCTGAGCCAACCCCCCCCTGTTTATCGTGAGGAGCAGCGATCACAGGACTTCTGGACGTGGGAGGAGATATTGGACGGAAAAGGACCCTGGACACAGCCTGGAGAATATCGCCGCTCCAAAGAAGAACTGGAGGCGGCGAAAGCGGAAAGGCGCTGGTATGAAGAGGCAGCACGGCGACGCGGATGGAAGCCCGAGAGTCCGCCCCAAAAATGTATTGGGGGGGGGCTCAGGGAGAGTGTGGCAGAGTCAGGGTTCAGACCTGAGCCAACTCCCCCTGTTTATCGTGAGGAGCCAAGGAGGAGACCAGAACCAGAGCCGGTGTTGGAGGTGAGTGAAGCAGAGACTGTGAAGGAGTTAATGGGGAAAGTGGAGGAGAGAGTTATGAGGGAGTTGCTAGTTTGGTGCTTTAGGTATGATATTCGTCCGACGGAGCGTGTCGGGGATTTGATGGCACCTGGGTCAGCGCTCCATACTCGTCCTGAGGTGCGTGTTAGTCGGCTGGTGAAGAGTGTGCCAGCCTCACGCACTAGGCCTCCTGTATACCTACCTAGCCTTGCACGTCCTGTGCCAGTCCTGCTCTCAGGCTCTCCAGTACACCTTCACGGTCCGGTCCATCCTGTGCCACCTTCACACACCAGTTCTCCGGTGGCAGCTACCCGCACCAGGCTTCCTGTGCGTGTCCTCGGTTCAGTACCACCAGTGCCAGCACCACGCACCAGGCCTTCAGTGCGCCTCGCCTGTTTAGCACTATCAGAGCCTTCCTCCTCTCCAGCGCTGCCGGAGTCTCCCGCCTGTTCAGCGCAGCCAGAGCCTTCCTCCTCTACAGCGCTGCTGGAGTCTCCCGCCTGTTTAGCGCAGCCAGAGCCTTCCTCCTCTCCTGCGCTGCCGGAGTCTCCCGCATGTTCAGCACTGCCAGAGCCTTCCTCCTCTACAGCGCTGCTGGAGTCTCCTGCCTGTTCAGCGCAGCCAGAGCTGCCAGCCTGCATGGAGCAGCCTGAGCTGCCAGCCTGCATGGAGCAGCCAGAGCTGTCAGTCTACATGGAGCAGCCTGAGCTGCCAGCCTACATGGAGCAGCCTGAGCTGCCAGCCTGCATGGAGCAGCCTGAGCTGTCAGTCTGCATGGAGCAGCCAGAGATGCCAGTCTGCATGGAGCAGCCAGAGCTGGAGCAGCAGAGCTGCCAGCTGCCAGTCTGCATGGAGCAGCCTGAGCTGTCAGTCTGCATGGAGCAGCCAGAGATGCCAGTCTGCATGGAGCAGCCAGAGATGCCAGTCTGCATGGAGCAGGCAGAGCTGGAGCAGCCAGAGCTGTCAGTCTGCATGGAGCAGCCAGAGATGCCAGTCTGCATGGAGCAGCCAGAGATGCCAGTCTGCATGGAGCAGGCAGAGCTGGAGCAGCCAGAGATGCCAGTCTGCATGGAGCAGCCAGAGCCGCCAGTCTGCATGGAGCAGCCAGAGATGCCAGTCTGCATGGATCATCCAGAGCCGCAGTCTGCATGGAGCAGCCAGAGCCGCCAGTCTGCATGGATCAGCCAGAGCCGCCAGTCTGCATGGATCATCCAGAGCCGCCAGTCTGCATGGAGCAGCCAGAGCCGCCAGTCTGCATGGAGCAGCCAGAGCCGCCAGTCTGCATGGAGCAGCCAGAGCCGCCAGTCTGCATGGAGCAGCCAGAGCCGCCAGTCTGCATGGAGCAGCCAGAGCCGCCAGTCTGCATGGAGCAGCCAGAGCCGCCAGTCTGCATGGAGCAGCCAGAGCCGCCAGTCTGCATGGAGCAGCCAGAGCCGCCAGTCTGCATGGAGCAGCCAGAGCCGCCAGTCTGCATGGAGCAGCCAGAGCCGCCAGTCTGCATGGAGCAGCCAGAGCCGCCAGTCTGCATGGAGCAGCCAGAGCCAGTCTGCATGATCAGCCAGATCCGCCAGTCTGCATGGATCCAGCCAGTCAGCCAGTCTGCATGGAGCAGCCAGAGCCGCCAGTCTGCATGGAGTCAGCCAGATCCGCCAGACTGCATGGAGCAGCCAGATCCGCCAGTCAGCCAGGATCTTCCAGATCCGCTAGTCAGCCAGGATCCGTCAGTCAGCCATGATCTTCCAGATCCGCCAGTCAGCCAGGATCCACCAGTCAGCCATGATCTTCCAGATCCGCCAGTCAGCCAGGATCCACCAGACAGCCATGATCTTCCAGATCCGCCATTCAGCCAGGATCCGCCAGTCAGCCATGATCTTCCAGATCCGCCAGTCAGCCAGGATCCGCCAGTCAGCCATGATCTTCCAGATCCGCCAGTCAGCCAGGATCCACCAGTCAGCCAGGATCTTCCAGATCCGCCAGTCAGCCATGATCCTCCAGATCCGCTTACTGCCTGCCTGAGTTTCCTCTCAATACTGGGCTTCCTCTCAGTACTAGGCATCCTCTCAGTGCTGAACTTCCCCTCAGTCCCGAGCTTCTACCTCAGTCCCGAGCTGCCCCTCAGTCCAGTGGGGTCCTTGTTGAGGGTTATTAGGCCTAGGTCGGCGGCGAGGGTCGCCAATCAAAGGACGCGTTACAGGGGGACTAAGACTTGGTTGGAGTGGGGTCCACGTCCCGAGCCGGAGCCGCCACCGTGGACAGACGCCCACCCGGACCCTCCCCTATGGGTTTTAGTGTGCGGCCGGGAGTCCGCACCTTGGGGGGTTCTGTCACGCCCTGGTCTTAGTATTTTGTGTTTATATATTTATTTGGTCAGGCCAGGGTGTGACATGGGTTTATTTTGTGTTGTGTTTTTGTATTGGGGTTTTAGTAGGTATTGGGATTGTTGCTGAGTAGGGGTGTCTAGCATAGTCTATGGCTGCCTGAGGCGGTTCTCAATCAGAGTCAGGTGATTCTCGTTGTCTCTGATTGGGAACCATATTTAGGTAGCCTGGGTTTCACTGTGTGTTTGTGGGTGATTGTTCATGTCTCTGTGTGTGTTAGCACAAGATAGACTGTTTAGGTTTTCACGTTACATTTGTTGTTTTGTTTTGTTCGTTTTTTCTTCATCATTAAATATGTATCTAACTTACCACGCTGCATTTTGGTCCGACTCTCTTTCGACGGAAGAAAACCGTAACAGTGGCAAGAAAAAGTATGTGAACCCTTTGGAAATACCTGGATTTCTGCATACATTGGTCATAAAATTTGATATGATCTTCATCTACGTCACAACAATAGGCAAACACAGTCTGCTTAAACTAATAACACACAAACAATTCCACATTTTCATGTCTTTATTGAACACACAGTGTAAACATTCACAGTGCAGGGTGGAAAAAAGTATGTGAACCCTTGGATTTAATAACCGGTTGACCCTCCTTTGGCAGCAATAACCTCAACCTCAACGTTTTCTGTAGTTGCGGATCAGACCGGCACAATGGTCAGGAGGAATTTTGGACCATTCCTCCTAACAAAACTGTTTCAGTTCAGCTTCAATTGGCAGACAGCCTTACATTCTCCTGCAAAATGTCTTGAAAAACTTGGGAATTCATTTTTCCGTTTATGATAGCAAGCTGTCCAGGCCCTGAGGCAGGAAAGCAGCCCCAAACCACGATTCTCTCTCCGCCATACTTTACAGTTGGGATGAGGTTTTGATGTTGGTGTGCTGTGCCTTTTTTTCTCCACAGATAGTGTTGTGTGTTCCTTCCAAACAACTCAGCTGTAGTTTCATCTGTCCACAGAATATTTTGCCAGTAGCCCAGTGGAACATTCAGGTGCACTTTTGCAAACTTCAGATGTGCAGCAATGTTTTTTTGGAGAGTGGTGGCATCTTCTGTGGTGTCCTCCCATTCTTGTTTAGTGTTTTACGTATCGTAGGCTCGTCAACAGAGATGTTAGTATGTTCCAGAGATTTCTGTAAGTCTTTAGCTGACACTCCAGGATTCTTCTTAACCTCATTGAGCATTCTGCACTGTGCTCTTGCATTCATCTTTGCAGGATGGCCACCCCTATGGAGAGTAGCAACAGTGCTGAACTGTTCTCCATTTACAGGCAATTTGTCTTACCGTGGACTGATGAACATCAAGGCTTTTAGAGATACTTTTGCAACCCTTTCCAGCTTTATGCAAGTCAACCATTCTTAATCTTAGGGTCTTCTGAGATCTCTTTTGTTGGAGGCATGGTTCACATTAGGCAATGATTCTTGTGAATAGCAAACTCAAATTTGGTGAGTGTTTTTATAGGGCAAGGCAGCTCTAACCAACATCTCCAATCTCGTCTCATTGATTGGACTCCAGTTTAGCGGACTCCTGACTCCAATTAGCTTTTGGAGAAGTCATTAGCCTAGGGGTTCTCATACTTTTCCCAACCTACACTGTGAATGTTTAAATTATGTATTCAATAGACAATAAAAATACAATAACTTGTGTGTTATTAGTTTAAGCACACTACGTTTGTCTATTGTTGTGACTTAGATGAAGATCAGATCAAATTGTATGACCAATTTATGCAGAAATCTAGGTCATTCCAAAGGGTTCACATACTTTTTTTCCCCCACTGTATTTACAAACAAAAATAACAAACTGGTCGTTGATCAAAGCCAAACTGAACTGAATCAGTATATTAAAGAAAACCCAGGCTCAATAACGCCTGTCAACGGCAGCATGCCAACCTTACCCTCCCTCTCTCTCTCTCTCTCAAACAATGAAAGGACATGGTTTAAATAGGACTACCCATCATGCCTCTGACCAATGAGAACAAGATGTCATTTCACATCATGAAAACTAGAATTCATAAGGAATGAAATACAGAGACATGTTCAGATCGAACTCGATCAAAGTGCTAAACCATGCTTAATGCATAAATATAACATAGGGCTTCAAAGATGACCTTCCCCCTGGGAATTAGCAACTTCTGCATTACCCATACTCCTGAATAAACTATGCACTCTTGAACGCAACCACCGTTTGAAGGTGGAAACTCTGACCAGGTAACGGCCAGATAACCCTCTGTATTAAACAAGTAATACAAGGTAATAATTTACACTTCTCCCTTCACACTTGAATTGTTACACATTATCACAATGTAGTAGTAACGTTTTCTCATCAATTGCATGAACAGAAAGAGTTAGGCTATATTCACTGGAGACGAAACAGCAAAAGATTTTAGCTCCAAAACCATTTGTCTGAGTTCGACCACCAACTCTAAACTTGTTCCTTTCCTTTCACATGTGATCAACAATCAAGACATTGGATTACATGACTACCCCACATTATTACAATAAATGGATTTCTTACAATAGCTTGATTTCTATCATGTGTGTATACAGTACATGACCAGGCAAGACTTTAGACTATGTGATGGAGGACATAGACCAATCGTCACAGTGCCATCTCTGACTACTGGAGTTATGACTGAGGTGCTCCCAACCCAGGTGGAGGGCAAGAACGAACGGCCAAGGAGAAGTGAACACGACTGGGTAGAGACAAAGACAGAGGGAAGAGAAGAGAGGAGAGGTCAGGATGGAATTGTGGAGAGAAAGAAAGAGGGGGAAAGGATGTGAAAGGGAGATGGTG
The DNA here is from genome assembly GCF_018296145.1 of Oncorhynchus tshawytscha. Lineage (NCBI taxonomy): Eukaryota > Metazoa > Chordata > Actinopteri > Salmoniformes > Salmonidae > Oncorhynchus > Oncorhynchus tshawytscha. The sequence continues at coordinate 52,320,909 of NC_056429.1, forward strand.
AGTGAGGAAGGAAGGAAATAAATGGAAATATGAGTGGATTGTACTACTGCAAAATGAGCAATCCATAAGAAAAGAGGGAAATACCCGTATAAAGTGCTGTTAATTATTTGGTGAGAGAAAATGTTTTATTGAATAATGGCAATAAATTCACGCAATCTGAAAATAGCACTTTACTCTATTCCAGGTGCATCAACAGCTACAAGGTAAGGCCAAATCACAAGTTAGCTCGGTCTATAATATAACAAGAGAGGCAAACACATACATATTGTAGAAAGGAGACTACAGTGAATTCAATGGGTGAAGGAATGTACTCCCTGCTGTCGTGACGTTGTATTAGTTAAATGTGACGACTGTTGTCCGTCGAATGATTAAACGTTTCTGAATCAAGCAATTATTAACTCATTAACCTGGGGCACCATGGGAAAACTAGTTTTTATTGAGTTTCTATTTCCCAAATTAACTCAAAGAATATCAGAATATCGATTTTACAACAGCCGCTAATTAACCAGTTACCTCAACCAATCTCGTTCTGAACGTCATATAGCCCGTGAATCTGCACGGACACGGGTCTCACCAATGAGTTCGTACCACACCAATCTTAGTTGAATATTTATTTACTAAAAAACTAAACTGATGATAAAAGATACATATAGACAAAACACATTATAGGCTATTGATTAGAACTTAGTACATCGGGCCAACACACTATGGCGCGTTTTACCCAAAATGGGGATTTCAAAGAGAGAGAGAAAAAAGAAAGTATACAAGAGAAATATACATTTGGGTGAATTTGTCAGCTAAGCTTATTCTAACCCTAGCCTTGCCCCAAACTGTCGCTCTTATGGGTCAGAATATAATGATGTAATTACGTGGGGATGATCTCCGAGGATTCTCTGCGTGGACCGTACAGGGGACCGTTCAGCTGCTCGATGACGCACTTCTCCTGCGCACCTCTCTGATCGTCCTCCCAATGTCAGTGTCCTTTTGGCTTAGGAGTCTGTTCCCTCACCCTTGCTATGGAAGGGGTCTTCTGAGGACAGACAGCTCTGTAGCTCAGAGCTCAGGAATGAAACCTTTTAGATAGCATCCAATCCCAGTGAATTGTGGTAAGGGGGTCCGGCTTGAATTCACTCGCTTAGACACAGCTACTCATCCATAGCTTGGATAGAAAGGGATTTCTTTGTCTTCAAACTTGTGTTGCGTTCTGGGTTCGTTTACTATTTAGACCTTGGCTGACGGAAACCATTGTTCCAAAGTCCCTTTATTTCATGTTTAATGTTCTGAGGCTGGTTCTCCATAGTAACAGGACAAAGGAATTTGTCTGTGGCCTGAGATTTACCAGGGGTGTGAGGGGTCATAAAACCCCACATCTTCAGACCCCTAGATCTCTCCTCCTCCGTTGGGTTTGAAAGATAATCTGTAGGGTTGTGGTCTCCTGTAACCTGACCTGATCAGGACAGTCATGACACTGCTAACTATGATTGCAAAAAACAACCTACATTTAATGCTCTCATATTCTCTCAGACGGGACTGGAGAGAGCTAATATTAAAATGTATGACATTGTGTAATGACATTGTGTAATGCCATTTTCTACCAAATCTGACCATAATTCCTGCTTAATAACAAAAACTAAAGCAGGAAATACCAGTGACACACTCAATACGGAAGTGGTCAGATGACGTAGATGCTACACTACAGGACTGTTTTGCTAGCACAGACTGGAATGTTGCGTGATTCATCCAATGGTATTGAGGAGTATACCACCTCAGTCACCGGCTTCATCAATAAGTGAATGGACAACGTCGTCCCCACAGTGACCGTAAGTACATATCCCAACCAGAAGCCATGGATTACAGGCAACATCTGCACCGAGCTAAAAGCTACAGCTTTCAAGGAGCGGGACACTAATCCGGAAGCTTATAAGAAATCCCGCTATGCCCTCAGACAAACCATCAAACAGGCAAAGCGCCAATACAGGACTAAGATTGAATCCTACTACACCTGCTCTGACGCTCGTCGGATGTGGCAGGGCTTGCAAACTATTATGGACTACAAAGGGGAACCCAGCCGCGAGCTTCCCAGTGACGCGAGCCTACCAGACAACCAAATGCCTTTTATGCTCACTTTGAGGAAAGCAACACTGAAGCATGCATAAGAGCACCAGCAGTGTATTCAGAGCATGTACGGACCAACTGGCAAGTGTCTTCACTGACATTTTCAACCTCTCCCTGACAGTGTCTATAATACCTACATGTTTCAAGCAGACCACCATAGTCCCTGTGCCCAGGAATGGGAAAGGTAACCTGCCTAAATGACTCCCGCCCCATAGCACTCACATCGGTAGCCATGAACTGCTTTGAAAGGCTGGTCATGGCTCACATCAACACCATCATTCCAGAAACCCTAGATCCACTCCAATTCGCATACCACCCCAACAGATCCACAGATGTCTCAATCACACTACACACTGCCCTTTCCCACCTGGACAAAAAGCACAATTACATACAGTGGGGCAAAAAAGTATTTAGTCAGCCACCAATTGTGCAAGTTCTCCCACTTAAAAAGATGAGAGAGGCCTGTAATTTTCATCATAGGTACACTTCAACTATGACAGACAAAATGAGAAGAAAAGAAATCCAGAAAATCACATTGCAAATAAATACATTAAAAAATCCTACAAATTATGGTGGAAAATAAGTATTTGGTCAATAACAAAAGTTTATCGCAATACTTTGTTATATACCCTTTGTTGGCAATGACAGAGGTCAAACGTTTTCTGTCTTCACAAAGTTTTCACACACTGTTGCTGGTATTTTGGCCCATTCCTCCATGCAGATCTCCTCTAGAGCAGTGATGTTTTGGGGCTGTTGCTGGGCAACATGGACTCCCTCCAAAGATTTTCTATGAGGTTGAGATCTGGAGACTGGCTAGGCCACTCCTTCGTTGCCCGGGCGGTGTGTTTGGGATCATTGTCATGCTGAAAGACCCAGCCACGTTTCATCTTCAATGCCCTTGCTGATGGAAGGAGGTTTTCACTCAAAATCTCACTATACATGGCCCCATTCATTCTTTCCTTTACACGGATCAGTCGTCCTGGTCGGTTTGCAGAAAAACAGCCCCAAAGCATGATGTTTCCAACCCCATACTTCACAGTAGGTATGGTGTTCTTTGGATGCAACTCAGCATTCTTTGTCCTCCAAACACAACGAGTTGAGTTTTTACCAAAAAGTTCTATTTTGGTTTCATCTGACCATATGACATTCTCCCAATATTCTTCTGGATCATCCAAATGCTCTCTAGCAAACTTCAGACGGGCCTGGACATGTACTGGCTTAAGCAGGGGGACACGTCTGGCACTGCAGGATTTGAGTCCCTGGCGGCGTAGTATGTTACTGATGGTAGGCTTTGTTAATTTGGTCCCAGCTCTCTGCAGGTCATTCACTAGGCCCCCCCGTGTGGTTCTGGAATTTTTGCTCACCGTTCTTGTGATCATTTTGATCCCACGGGGTGAGATCTTGTGTGGAGCCCCAGATCGAGGGAGATTATCAGTGGTCTTGTATGTCTTCCATTTCCTAATAATTGCTCCCACATTTGATTTCTTCAAACCAAGCTGCTTACCTATTGCAGATTCAGTCTTCCCAGCCTGGTGCAGGTCTACAATTTTGTTTCTGGTGTCCTTCGACAGCTCTTTGGTCTTGGTCATAGTGGAGTTTGGAGTGTGACTGTTTGAGGTTGTGGACAGGTGACTTTTATACTGATAACAAGTTCAAACAGGTGCCATTAATACAGGTAATGAGTGGAGGACAGAGGAGCCTCTTAAAGAAGAAGTTACAGGTCTGTGAGAGCCAGAAATCTTGCTTGTTTGTAGGTGACCAAATACTTATTTTCCACCATAATTTGCAAATTAATTAATTACAAATCCTACAATGTGATTTTCTGGATTTATTTTTCTCATTTTGTCTGTCATAGTTAAAGTGTACCTATGATGAAAATTACAGGCCGCTCTCATCTTTTTAAGTGGGAGAACTTGTACAATTGGTGGCTGACTAAATACTTTTTTGCCCCACTGTATGTGAGAATGCTGTTCATTGACTATAGCTCAGCGTTCAACACCATAGTGCACACAAAGCTCATCACTAAGCGAAGGACCCTGGGACTAAACACCTCCCTCTGCAACTGCATCCTGGACTTCCTGATGGGCCGCCCCCAGGTGGTAAGGGTAGGCAACAACACTGTATATAGCCTCTTTATTGTTATGTCATCTTATTGTGTTACTTTTTATAGAACATTTGACTAGTTTATTTAGCAAATATTTTCTTAACTCTGTCTTGAACTGCATTGTTGGTTAAGGGCTTGTAAGTAAGCATTTCACAGTAAGGTCTACGAATACCTGTTGTATTCGGCGCATGTGACAAATAAAATTTAATTTGATTTGAATGGATACTGCTCCATGAGTAATAACACTGCTGCATACTGAGCATTAATTGGTCACGTAAGGTCACTCTGAATGCTAAATTCCTAAGGGAACACGTGATGATGTCCCACACACATCAGTATTCAAAAAACCGCTCGATTAAACCTAATCAGTGCAGGGGAGAAAAGTAGTAGTATAAGTGCTGGTTAGTATTCCAACATGTGCACAACAAGGGACATGTGACAGCACATCTTATTGTGTCTTAACCAAATTATCTCAATTAGCAAATAGCAATAGATTCTAATGTAAATCCAGGGTGAGTCAAAGGCACTGATAGCCAGCTGACCGCCAGAATATCGGTTACCAGGGAAACAATCCCCTTGGCAACACGGACACTGTTGATCTCATCAATGCTTATCAATTACTGATGTTGCCAGGGAGAAAACGGGAGGCTATCCCTGAACTGTTATGTGTGTGCGTGCGTATGTGTGTGAGCGTCCGGTGTGCATGTACGTCTGTGGATCCATGCATACGTGTGTGTATGTGTTGACGTACCTGCCTACCTGCCTGTGTATGTTTGTGTGGAAGGGACAACAGGGGTGAGCATGACAGGCGGTGAAGCAACCTTGTTTGGTAAAAGACAGATGATTGCAGTTCCCTGAGAGGAGAAGAAGCTAGCCTGTTGGCAGAGTGGATTTCTCAGTATGTCTGAGGGACACGGTGAGACAGAGGCATACTATCCTGAACATGAAGGATATGACTGTTTCACCAACCTTTTCCATCCAAATGAGATGAGGAGCTGCAGACGACTGCAAAATCACATCACACCGATGTAATCATACAATAGCTCAACAGTTTAAGAGACATCCCTCTTTTGCAAAAGCAGCCGTTTTGCATTTTAATTATTTTGGGAACAGGTGGAACTTTCTAGTTTGAAACGTATACTGCTGACCAAAAGAGAATATGATGATGTTTGTAAACAAACTTTTCAAGAGGAGAATCTGAAGCCCTAATCATTAAGCATCTCAGAGTGGGAGTGCTGATCTAAGATCAGTTTGACCTTTGAAGTCATAATAAATAGAAGGGGGGGACCTGAATATGGGCCCTGATCTTCATGACCCATTGACCTCAGATAGGGAGGACAGATTGACCTGTGACCTCAGGATGCCAGGGTTTATCAGATCAGACTGATTGATCAGTGGCGAGAGTGCTGCCTCAGTCATTTACAATAGCAGACAGCATTGACTAACAGATTAACTGTAACTGAAACGAAACACCATAGAATCCACTGAATAACTGATAGACCTAGGTTGTGTTCAATATGCACTAAATGGAAGAAAATAAAGTGAAGCAGGGAGGGAGTACTTGGACTACTGCAAAAAGGATAACTATTTTTTGTTTCTTGTTACAAAACTTTTTAAAATGTTTTTGTGTGCCCTAATGAACATGACCCTGAATGGACAGGGAGACTGGATCATCTCTGAGGTAGAGAGGGCTGTGTTGACTCACCACTGAGTTGCTCCATAAAGCACACATTGCCATGGGCGTTGAAGGCCAGGGTGTCGGGTGTGATGCACAGGGTGTGGAAGAGGGTCGATGGGGCGATACTCTGCAAGGCCAGGACACACTCCACACACACCGCCCACACCTCCTGCTCCGTCAGACAGGTGTCCCGCAACGACAGGATATCTGCCAGGGACACGTTCTCCTGTGGACACACGCACGCATGCACGCACACACACACACACACACACACATATGCACACACACACAAGAGTAACACACATGCACACACAGGCACAATTAATACAGTATGTGTCATGCAGCAATACACACATTTACACCCACACGCTCGTATGTCATGCTGCAAACTGTGCAAAGCCAAGCGGGCACATTTTGTCTTATGAAGAAGCCTTATTACATCAATGAATACGGAACAACTCATGGCATGTTTGACATTTTCAGTGCTGGACTTGTGTGTGAAGAAGAGGGGATCTTTTGTTGGCTTTGCACATGAGCACAAAAGCCAGTCTTTGATGGCACTGAGATAGAGAGACTCCATTGTGATGATGTGTCCAGTACTCTGCATTTCCATTATATGCATGTGACTGAACAGTGGAACAGACCACTGTCTTTTCTCAAAAGTCTCATGGAAGTCTTATGGAACATGGGAATTCAGTTGTTGTAATTTTAAAACACTTAGCACTTTTTTTCTATCTAGAACCTAAAAGGGTTCTTCAGCTGTCCCCAGGTAGAACCCTTTTGGGTTCCATGTAGAACCCCTTCCACAGAGAGTTTTACATGGAACCCAAAAGGGTTCTACCTGGAACCAAAAAGGGTTCTCCTATGGTACGGCCGAAGAACCCTTTTTTTGGAACCCTTTCCTTCTAACATTTAAAAAGATGGAACTGGGGTGAAGACAGAATATTCCTCTTTAAAGTACATCTTCAATTGATCTGAGAGAGATCTAAAAGATGGTTGCCTGTCAGTTACAAAATATTTGTTTCGGAAGGTGAATAAAGAGCACCTACAATGCTGTAGAATATGGCACAATAATAGGGCAGAAAACTGTCACTTTAAGCAGCAGCAAAAGGCCATAAATAGACTGTTTCCCTTGAGAACAGTGCAGAGAAACATTGAGTCTCTCCCACTCTCCTCAAGTTAAATGTGCAGGTCCGCATAACCTCCCCCCTCACTCCAAGAGCTCTAAATGAGACCAAATCTGCACTGGTGGAACTCCTCAAAGGTTTAGAGATGGAGAGAGAATAATAGGGAAAGAAAAGACTGAAGTAGTGAGTGATTTATTTTCTGGTTGGGCTTCTAAGTGGGTGACTAAGTAATCACGGGAAATCATGAGTTGTTAGTGGTTTAATTCATCCCATAGTACTCAAAGGTCAAATGTGACTAAGTTTACACTTGTTCCCCTTGTGTGTAGACTACAGCTGAATGCATCTGACAGGCTGACCCCACACATACCGCCTTCCACTCAAGATTACCCTGCAGTGTCTCTGTGGAGTCGCCACACTTGCAAAAGCCCCTGCAGCTACAAACTTCCAAAGTGAATAACTGTGTCACGCCCTGACCGTAGAGATCTTTTTATTCTCTATGTTTGGTTGGTCAGGGTGTGACTCGGGTGGGAAACTCTATGTTCTGTGTTTTGGCCGGGTATGGTTCTCAATCAGGGACAGCTGTCTATTGTGGTCTCTGATTGGGAATCATACTTAGGCAGCCTTTTTTCCTTTTGTATTTTGTGGGTAGTTGTCTTTGTTAGTGACCTGTTTAGCCCTAGTAAGCTTCACGTTCGTTTTTGTTGTTTCTTGTTTTATTGGCTACATTTATAATAAAGAAAAATGTACCCTCACCACCCTGCACCTTGGTCTGGTCATTTCCACGAAGACGGCGATCGTGACAAACTTTGAATAACTCTTCTGCACTGAATCATATTGCACACTGTACATGGTTAAACATTGGAACTATAACTACTTACGAGTGAAATAGTTTTCCCTCCAAAAAATGCTAGTGAAGTATGTTAAAAGGTAGCTTTTCTGTGTTGGAATGGTGTATGCGTACGGTACCAGTCTGAAGCTTGGACACACCTACTCATGCAAGGGTTTTTCTTTATTTTTACTATTTTCAACATTGTAGAATAATAGTGAGGACATCAAAACCATGAAATAACACATATGGCATCATGTGTCAACCAAAAAAGCGTTAAACAAATCAAAATATATTTTACATTTTAGATTCTTCAAAGTAGCCACCATTTGCCTTGACAACAGCTTTACACACTCTTGGCATTTTCTCAAACAGCTACACCTGGAATACTTTTCCAACAGTCTTGAAGGAGTTCCCACATATGCTGAGCACTTGTTGGCTGCTTTTCCTTTACTCTGCAGTCCAACTCATCCCAAACCATCTCAATTGGGTTGAGGTCGGGTGATTGTGGAGGCCAGGTCATCTGATGCAGCACTCCATCACTCACTCTCCTTCAAATAGCCCTTACACAGCCTGGAGGTGTGTTGGGTCATTGTCCTGTTGAAAAACAAATGATAGCTCCACTAAGCTCAAAACAGGTGGGATGGCGTATCGCTGCAAAAAGCTGTGGTAGCCATGCTGGTTAAGTGTGACTCTAATTCTAAATGAATCACTGACAGTGTCACCAGCAAAGCACCCCCACACTATCACACCTCCTCCTCCATACTTCACGGTGGGAAACACACATGCGGAGATCATCTGTTCACCTACTCTGCATCTCACAGAGACACGGCAGTTTGAACCAAAAACCTTAATTTGGACCCCCTCAGACAAAAGGACATACTTCCATTGGACTAATGTCCATTGCTAGTGTTTCTTGGCCCAAACAAGCCTCTTTGTCAGGTGGTGGGTGTAGCTGGTGCATGAAGTCAGGCGCAGGAGAGCAGAGATGAGTGAACAATGCACTTTACTTAAGAAATAGCACAAAGTAACAATACCAATGTGCGAACAATAACGGTTGCCACAAAGCACGGGTGAAAACAGCACCCGGGAAAAAACAGCCGGAAACATACCGACCTGAACAACAAACAATCACACACAAAGACATGGGGGAAACAGAGGGTTAAATACATGACCAGTAGTAGGGAAATGAAAACCACGTGTGTGGGAAACAAAGACAAAACCAATGGAAAATGAAAAGTGGATCGGTGATGGCTAGAAGACCGTTGACGTCGACCGCCGAGTGCCGCCCGAACAAGGAGAGGAACCGACTTTGGCGGAAGTCGTGACACTCTTCTTGTTATTAGTGTTCTTTAGTAGTGGTTTCTTTGCAGCAATTCGACCATCAAGGCCTGATTCATGCACTCTGTGAAGAACTTATTTGGGCTGCAGTTTCTGAGGCTGGTAACTCTAATGAACTTATCCTCTGCAGCAGAGGTAACTTTGAGTCTTCCTTTCAAATCAAATTTTATTTGTCACATACACATGGTTAGCAGATGTTAATGCGAGTGTAGCGAAATGCTTGTGCTTCTAGTTCCGACCATGCAGTAATATCCGACAAGTAATCTAACCTAACAATTTCACAACAACTACCTTACACACACAAGTGTAAAGGAATGAATAAAAATATGTACACGAAAATATATGAATGAACGATGGCAGAACGGCACAGGCAAAAATGCAGTAGATGGTATAGAGTACAGTATATACAGTGCCTTGCGAAAGTATTCGGCCCCCTTGAACTTTGCGACCTTTTGCCACATTTCAGGCTTCAAACATAAAGATATAAAACTGTATTTTTTTGTGAAGAATCAACAACAAGTGGGACACAATCATGAAGTGGAACGACATTTATTGGATATTTCTAACTTTTTTAACAAATCAAAAACTGAAAAATTGGGCGTGCAAAATTATTCAGCCCCCTTAAGTTAATACTTTGTAGCGCCACCTTTTGCTGCGATTACAGCTGTAAGTCGCTTGGAGTATGTCTCTATCAGTTTTGCACATCGAGAGACTGAAATCTTTATGTTTGAAGCCTGAAATGTGGCAAAAGGTCACAAAGTTCAAGGGGGCCGAATACTTTCGCAAGGCACTGTACATATGAGATGAGTAATGTAGGGTATGTACACAATATATAAAGTGGCATTGTTTAAGGTGGCTAGTGAATACATTTATTACATCAATTTGTATTATTAAAAGTGGCTGGAGTTGAGTCAGTATGTTGGCAGCAGCCACTCAATGTTAGTGATGGCTGTTTAACAGGCTGTTGGCCTTGAGATAGAAACTGTTTTCAGTCTCTCGGTCCCCGCTTGATGCACCTGTACTGACCTCGCCTTCTGGATGATAGCGAGGTGAACAGGCAGTGGCTCGGGTGGTTGTTGTCCCTGGTGATCTTTTTGGCCTTCCTGTGACATCGGGTGGTGTAGGTGTCCTGAAGGGCAGGTAGTTTGTCCCCGGTGATGCGTTGTGCAGACCTCACTACCCTCTGGAGAGCCTTACGGTTGTGTGGAGCAGTTACCGTACCAGGCGGTGATACAGCCCGGCAGGATGCTCTCGATTGTGCATCTGTAAAGGTTTGAGTGTTTTTGGTGACAAGCTGAATTTCTTCAGCATCCTGAGGTTTAAGAGCCGCTGCTGCTGCGCTGTGCCTTCTTCACCACACTGTCTGTGTGGGTGGACCATTTTAGTTTGTCCGTGATGTGTACGCAGAGGAACTTAAAACTTTCCACCTTCTCCACTACTGTCCCGTCAATGTGGATAGGGGGCTGCTCCCTCTGCTGTTTCCTGAAGTCCACAATCATCTCCTTTGTTTTGTTGACATTGAGTGTGAGGTTATTTCCGAGGGCCCTCACCTCCTTCCTGTAGGTCGTCTCGTCGTTGTGGGTAATCAAGCCTACCACTATAGTGTCGTCTGCAAACTTGATGATTGAGTTGGAGGCGTGCGTGAACAGGGAGTACAGGAGAGGGCTGAGAATGCACCATTGTGGGGCCCCAGTGTTGAGGATCAGGGGGTGGAGATGGTGTTACCTACCCTCACCACCTGGGGGCGGCCAATCAGGAAGTCCAGGATCCAGTAGCACAGGGTGGGGTCGAGACCCGGGGTCTCGAGCTTAATGACGTGTTTGGAGGGTACTATGGTGTTAAATGCTGAGCTGTAGTCGATGAACAGCATTCCTACATAGGTATTCCTCTTGTCCAGATGGGTTATGGCAGTGTGCAGTGTGATTCCTGTGGCGGTCCTCATGAGAGCCAGTTTCATCATAGTGCTTGATGGTTTTTGCGACTGCACTTGAAGAAACTTTCTAAGTTCTTGAAATGTTCCGCATTGACTGACCTTCAGGTCTTAAAGTAATGATGGACTGTCATTTCTCTTTGCTTATTTGAGCTGTTCTTGGCATAATATGGATTTGGTCTTTATCTTCTGTATCTTCTTCCTTGTCACAACACAACTGATTGGCTCAAACGCATTAAGGAAAGAAATTCCACAAATGAACTTTTAACAAGTAACACCTGTTAATTGAAATGCATTCCAGGTGACTACCTCATGAAGCTGGTTGAGAAAACGCCAAGAGGTTGCAAAGCTGTCATCAAGGCAAAGGGTGGCTACTTTGAAGAATCTAAAATATATTTTCATTTGTTTAACACTTTTTGGGTTACTTCATGATTCTATGTTCATTATTTCATAGTTTTGATGTCTTCACTATTATTCTACAATTTAGAAAATATTACAAATAAAGAAAAACCCTGGAATGAGTAGGTGTGTCCAAACTTTTGACTGGTACTGTATATCAGTCATAAAAAATATTTGTGAGAGTAGACCGCTGATTGGCCTGCTCATCCTCTTCAGGGAGATGACATCATGATCTATGAGGAAATAGCAAGCATTGTTTTAAATGGTTGGTTTGAGATACAAGGTAAAGGTATGGTTTTTGTGGGGTTTTCTCTCAAATTTATGCTTTGGCCACAAATACGAGTATAGGACGAGTCAACAACATTATGTGGATATGAGTTAACAGAATATGAACTTTTAAAAGTTAGATTTTCACTGGGCAGTTACTTTAAAACTAAAACTGGGAGATGAAAACAGGACAGGGTAGTATTTTAATGTTGTAATGAATCTCCAGATGATCAATTTAAAGCCATGAGGGGACACAGCAGGGGTCATTACCTATGTCCCACAGTATAAGTATGGTCCTTGATCACCTCGAGAGTTATAAGGAAAGATCACAGACATTAATCTGATGTCCTGAGACAGAGAGCAGTTGATTTGATAGACCTTATAAAACAACATGTCTTCTTCAATCATTAAATCCCTTGGTGAATAGCATATAGGTTAGCCTATCTATTGGGACTGCACAAGTAACATAGCCCAGGTGCATATATTTCACAGACAATAAAGTCAGTCCTTTGGGGACCCTCAGTACACAATATTGTTGGTAGCCTACAATATTCAAGCTTGGTTAATATATGCCGATGAGAGAACAATAATATTAATGATGATAATAATGTAAACATAAATATTCACTCTCACCTCATCTTCAAGGAGTGCAGGTAGATGCTCAAATTCATAGTATTCCTCCTCTTCTTCCCCTGAGAATTCGACTGCATCAGTTCCAGATGTCCCCATTGTATTTAGTTTTGAACAAGACTGTGGATATTTGTAGAATTGGGTGCGTGCAGTTTCATACTCATAGCCCTTAGCCTAAAGCCCTTAGCCTAAAGCTTTTCCTGCACTGGTGTCCTGGCAAAACTGTATTGAGTCAGGAAAGACTACATGCCTGAATACGTGGTCCAAACACGAACAGTGCGGGCTACTTTTTAGAATGTTCCCCGTCCTTCCACTACCACCAGCAACATGATGCGTCATTCAACAAAACGGTCGGTGTCACTGCAGTTCTTTTCATTCCAAAACAAGCGAAAAACAGCGTTTGAATGTGTACTTCCTATAATCAATGGCAACAAGGGAGTTTGCTAACTATATGCTGTCATGGCAACGACTGCCACACCTCCACAAAAATAACCGACATTGCGATAATGAACTGCAGTTCCCAAGTCCTCCTAGTAAAGGCTACGAAGCTACACTATGTACCATAATTTGTTTTGAAGAAGGGTAGCCTATTTACAAGATTCCATTCACGTACAGCGCCGCGATCTGCATCAAAGCAATTCTGGAATAGCGTGCCATTGAGTGACTTAGAACGGTGTAGCCTTTGCTGCAAATTCTGTCCTACATTTTTTTGCACGCATTCTCATGAGTGACATTAATTGCAAACTGCGTTGTTAAGATTTTACTCATGTATTACCAAGTGCAAAATCACACCTGCTTGCACTAGTTACTTATGCTGCACTAGTATATGCTGCACGAGTATATGTTATCATTATAATTAATATATTTACATCAGGCCTTATTTTGAGCCCTAGCTTTACCCTAATATGGTGGCTTAGATGCCACATCAGGCCTGTAAGTGGCCTGTAAGTGGGGTTGAAAAAGTCCCACATTTTCAGAAAATCGTGGTTCCAAATGAAATGTTCAAATCACATTTTATTGTTCACATACACATATTTAGCAGATGTTACTGCAGGTGTAGCGAAATGCTTAGGTTCCTAGCTCCAACAGTGCAGTATCTATATACAGTGGGGCAAAAAAAGTATTTAGTCAGCCACCAATTGTGCAAGTTCTCCCACTTAAAAATATGAGAGGCCTGTAATTTTCATCATAGGTATACTTCAACTATGACAGACAAAATGAGAGAAAAAAATCCAGAAAATCACATTGTAGGATTTTTAATGAATTTATTTGCAAATTATGGTGGAAAATAAGTATTTGGTCACCTACAAACAAGCAAGATTTCTGGCTCTCACAGACCTGTAACTTCTTCTTTAAGAGGCTCCTCTGTCCTCCACTCGTTACCTGTATTAATGGCACCTGTTTGAACTTGTTATCAGTATAAAAGACACCTGTCCACAACCTCAAACAGTCACACTCCAAAGTCCACTATGGCCAAGACCAAAGAGCTGTCAAAGGATACCAGAAACAAAATTGTAGACCTGCACCAGGCTGGGAAGACTGAATCTGCAATAGGTAAGCAGCTTGGTTTGAAGAAATCAACTGTGGGAGCAATTATTAGGAAATGGAAGACATACAAGACCACTGATAATCTCCCTCGATCTGGGGCTCCACGCAAGATCTCACCCCGTGGGGTCAAAATGATCACAAGAATGGTGAGCAATAATTCCAGAACCACACGGGGGGACCTAGTGAATGACCTGCAGAGAGCTGGGACCAAAGTAACAAAGCCTACCATCAGCAAGGGCTTTGAAGATTAAATGTGGCTGGGTCTTTCAGCGTGACAATGATCCCAAACACACTGCCCGGGCAATGAAGGAGTGGCTTCGTAAGAAGCATTTCAAGGTCCTGGAGTGGCCTAGCCAGTCTCCAGATCTCAACCCCATAGAAAATCTTTGGAGGGAGTTGTAAGTCCATGTTGCCCAGCAACAGTCCCAAAACATCACTGCTCTAGAGGAGATCTGCATGGAGGAATGGGCCAAAATACCAGCAACAGTGTGTGAAAACCTTGTGAAAACGTTTGACCTCTGTCATTGCCAACAAAGGGTATATAACAAAGTATTGAGATAAACTTTTGTTATTGACCAAATACTTATTTTCCACCATGGCTGACTAAATACTTTTTTTGCCCCACTGTATATATGCTGTACCAGTCAAAAGTTTGGACACACCTACTCATTCCAGGGCTTTTCTTTATCTTTACTATTTTCTACATAATAGTGAAGACATCAAAACTATGAAATAACACATATAGAATTAAAAAAGTGTTAAACAAATCAATATACATTTTATTATTTATTTGAGATTCTTCAAAATAGCCACCCTTTGCCTTGATGACATCTTCGACGTCTCACTAAGCACAACCTGGATGGGATGGTATATTGCTGAAGAATGCTGTGGTAGCCATGATGGTTAAGTGTGCCTTGAATTCTAAATAAATCACCAACAATGTCACCAGCAATGCACCCCACACCATCACACCTCTTCCTCCATACTTCACGGTGGGAACCACACATGCGGAAATCAACCGTTCACCTACGCGGTTGCAACCAAAAATCTCAAATTTGGACGCATCAGACTAAAGGACAGATTTCCACCAGTCTAATGTCCATTGCTCTTGTTTCTTGGCCCAAGCAAGTCTCTTCTTAATATTGGTGTCCTTAAGTAGCGTGTTTCTTTGCAGCAATTCGACCATGAAGGCCTGATTCACGCAGTCTCCTCTGAACAGTTGATGTTAAGGTGTGTCTGTTACTTGAACTCTGTGAAGCACTTATTTGGGCTGCAATCTGAGGTGCCGTTAATTCTAATGAATTTATCCTTTGCAGCAGAGGTAACTCTGGGTGTTCCTTTCCTGTGGCGGTCCTCATGAGAGCCAGTTTCATCATAGTGCTTGATAGTTTTTGCGACTGCACTTGAAGAAATGTTCAAAGTTCTTGAAATTGACTGACCTTCATGCCTTAAAGTAATGATGGACTGTTGTTTCGCTTTGGTTATTTGAGCTGTTCTTGCCATAATATGGACTTGGTCTTTTACCAAATAGGGTATCTTCTGTATACCACCCCTACCTTGACATAACATATCTGATTGGCTCAAACACATTATTAAGGAAAGAAATTCCACAAATGAACTTTTAACAAGGAACACCTGTTAATTGAAATGCATTCTAGGTGACTACCTCATGAAGCTGGTTGAGAGAATGCCAAGGGTGTGCAAAGCTGTCATCAAGGCAAAGGGTGGCTACTTTGAAGAATCTAAAATGTAACATACATTTTGATATGTTTAACAGTTTTTTGGTTACTACATGATTCCATGTGTTATTTCATAGTTTTGATGTCTTCACTACTATTTTACAATGTATAAAATAGTAAAAAATAAAGAAAAACCCTTGAATGAGTACATGATTCCATATTTGTTATTTAATAGTTTATGTTTTCACTATTATTCTATAATGTAGAAAATTGTACAATCCCTGGAATGAGTAGGTGTGTCAAATCTTTTGACTGGTACTGTATATATACACTTAAGAAAAATATAAACGCAACATGTAAAGTGTTGGTCCCATGTTTTATGGGCTGAAATAAAAGATCCCAGAAAAGTTCCACACGCACAAAAAAATCGTATTTCTCTGAAATTGTGTGCACAAATTTGTGTTCATCCCTGTTAGTGAGCATTTCTCCTTTGCCAATATAATCCAGCCACCTGACATGTGTGGCATATAAAGAAGCTGATTAAACAGCAGGATCATTACACATGTGCACTTTGTGCTGGGGACAATAAAAGGACTATAAAGCACTATAAAAAGTGCAGTTTTGTCACACAACACAATGCCACAGATGTCTCAAGTTTTGAGGGAGCATGCAATTGGCATGCTGACTGCAGGAATGTTCACCAGAGCTGCTGCCAGAGAATTGAATGTTAATTTTTCAACCATAAGACGCCACCAACGTCATTTTAGAGAATTTGGCAGTACGGACAACCGGCCTCACAACCACAGACCACATGTATTACACCAGATACTGACAGGTTTTCTGATCCACTCCCTTACATTTTGTTAAGGTATCTGTGATCAACAGATGCATATCTACATTCCCAGTCGTGTGAAATCCATAGATTAGGGCATACATTTCCTTATATGAACTGTAACTCAGTAAAATCTTTGAAATTGTTGCATATTGCATTTATATTTTTGTTCACTACAGAAACTAGTGATGTTACGTTTGATACCGGGAGCTCCGAGGCATGTGTCGAAATCGCTAAGCAGTTTACTTCAAAGCAGTGTGCCAATGCCTGTATCACTTTATCAGAATCACGTGATCAATGATGTCCTTATTGGTTTTGTATTGGTATGGTAGAAGATAATAAGGCAACAATGTTCACCTGCTACGGTGTCAACTATAATAATTTGGTTGCTCTAAATTCTTTTGACCAGCAGGTGCCACTAGTGTACATTATGTTGATCAACTCCTCGAGTAATGAACCTAGACACAATTGTCTGGAAAGCCTCAACGCTTCATTTCCTCCAAGCTTCATTTCCTCCAAGCTTCATTTCCCCGTTACTGTTTTCAACCCTACCTGCAAGTCACATTATGATGGCTTGCAAAATGTTGTGTAATTCCTATTGGTATCCAGACAGTTCCAACACTGTAAAAAAAAAAATCACCCACAACCTGCGTTCTTAATTACTGCCAGTGTTACGGTTCTCTTGTGGTGAAGGAGAGTCGGACCAAACTGCAGCGTGTAGATTGCGATCCATGTTTAATGAACAACGTACAACACGAATAAACACTACAAAGTAACGAAAGCCGAAACAGCCTATACTGGTGCAAACTAACATAGAGGACACTAAGGACAATCACCCACGACAAACTCAAAGAATATGGCTGCCTAAATATGGTTCCCAATCAGAGACAACGATAAACACCTGCCTCTGATTGAGAACCACTCCAGACAGCCATAGACTTTGCTAGATAACCCCACTAGCTACAATCCCAATACATATACACCAAAACCCCAAGACAAAACACAATACAAAAACCCCATGCCACACCCTGGCCTGACCCAATACATGAAGATAAACACAAAATACTTAGACCAGGGCGTGACAGCCAGAGTTAGGAAGAGTGTGAGGAGACTTCCTAAGCCATTTAAACTGGAACAACCATTTCAGTAACAGGTGCAAACAATCAAACAAAAATATTGGATTTGTTCAGAAAATGGTAGGTTATTTATCTTTGTGTAGCATAAGATTAATGAATCAATCACTCAATGTACATGCAAAAATGATTTACCTGCAGTAGAACATGCTGGGAAAAAAGTTAATTTGTTATCATAAAAATAGAGTTGATGTGACTTCTCATTTAGTTTTGAGTTAGTACCACATTGAAGTAAAAAATGACTTTTCATTAACTTTTTGTTGTTGTTTTTATTTTATACCCCTTTTTCTCCCCAATTTCGTGGTACGCAATTGTTAGTAGCTACTATCTACTACTATTTTTTTTGCAGACAAGTACATTAGAGTGTCTAGTTTGAGAAACAGACAAGTCCTCAACTGGCAGATTTATTAAATACTACCCACAAAACACCAGTCTCAACATCAATAGTAAAGAGGCGACTCCGGGATTCTGGTCTTCAAGGCCAATAGACCTCCACAAGTCTGGTTCATCCGTGGGAGCAATTTCCAAACATCTGAAGGTACCACATTCATCTGTACAAACAATAATACGCAAGTAAAAACACCATGGGACCACGCAGCCGTCATACCGCTCAGGAAGGATACGCGCTCTGTCTCCTAGAGTTTAACATACTTTGGTGCGAAAAGTGCAAATCAATCCCAGAACAACAGCAAAGGACCCTGTGAAGATGCTTGAGGAAACAGGTACAAAAGTATCTATATCCACAGTAAAACTAGTCCTATATCGACATAACCTGAAAGGCTGTCAGCAAGGAAGAAGCCACTGCTCCAAAACCACAATAAAAAAGCCAGACTACGGTTTGCAACTGCACATGGGGACAAAGATCATACTTTTTAGAGAAATGTCCTCTGGTCTGATGAAACAAAAATAGAACTATTTGGCTATAATGACCATCATTGTGTTCGGATGAAAAAGGGGGAGGCTTGCAGCCGAAGAATACCATCTCAACCATGGAGCACGGGGGTGGCAGCATCATGTTGTTGTGGGGGTGCTTTGCTGCAGGAGGGACTGGTGCACATCACAAAATAGATGGCATCGTGAGGCAGGAAAACCATGTGGATATATTGAAGCAACATCTCAAGACATCAGTCAGGAAGTTAAAGCTTGGTCGCAAATGGATCTTCCAAATGGACAATGACCCCAAGCATACTTCCAAAGTTGTGGCAAAATGGCTTAAGGACAACAAAGTCAAGGTATTGGAGTGGCCATTACAAAGCCCTGACCTCAATCCTATAGAACATTTGTGGGCATAACTGACAACGCGTGTGAGAGCAAGGAGGCCTTACAAACCTGACTCAGTTACACCAGCTCTGTCAGGAGGAATGGGCCAAAATTCACCCAACTTATTGTGGGAAGCTTGTGGGAGGCTACCCGAAATGTTTGACCAAAGTTAAGCAATTTAAAGGCCCTGCTACGAAATACTAATTGAGTGTAGGTGAACTTCTTACCCACTGGGAATGTGATTGTCACACCCTGACCATAGTTTGCTTTGTATGTTTCTATGTTTTGTTTGGTCAGGGTGTGATCTGAGAGGGCATTCTATGTTACATGTCTAGTTTGTCTATTTCTATGTTTGGCCTGATATGGTTCTCAATCAGAGGCAGGTGTTAGTCATTGTCTCTGATTGGGAACCATATTTAGGTAGCCTGTTTGGTGTTTGGTTTTGTGGGTGATTGTTCCTGTCTCTGTGTTTGCACCAGATAGGGCTGTTTTGGTTCTTCACATTTCTTGTTTTGTTAGTCTATTCATGTATAGTTTCTTTATTAAAGAACCATGAATAATAACCACGCTGCGTTTTGGTCTGCCTCTCCTTCAACTCAAGAAAACCGTTACAGTGATGAAAGAAATAAAAGCCAAATGAAATAAATCAAATCTATCTCTACTATTATTCTGACATTTCACATTCTTAAAATAAAGTGGTGATCCTAACTGACCTAAGACAGGGAATTTTTACTTGGACTAAATGTCAGGAATTGAAAAACTGAGTTTAAATGTATTTGGCTAAGATGTATGTAAACTTCCGACTTCACACCTGTAAGTGTCAAAATCCACATTTATTCAACAAAAATGTTTCCCTGCCGTCACGACTCTTCCTGTTCGGGTGGCGCTCGGTGTCACCGGCCTACTAGCTGCCACCGATCGCTTTTCCCAAGAAACACCTGTTTCTTGTTTAAGTTTAGTTGGGCTATTTAAGCCGGTAGGCTCGCCTGCTCTTTGTGCGGACTTATTTCTTTTCCCACTGTGTTATTGTGTGGTAGTGCGTGTTGTTTTGGGGTTTTCCCTCTGGACTGGTTAGGTCCTGGTTTGGGGCATTTGTGTATGTGCGCCCAGTATCTTGGCGAGGACAATTTTTCCGGTGCGTAATAAAGCGCTATTCTGTACCTTCTGCCTCCTGCGCCTGACACCGCACCCACTACGCACAGTGCGTTACACTTGCCATTTTGTTGTTGTTTTAATGAATTGTTTTACAGTCAGGTTTTTAAAAAGTTATGACCATCATAATCAAATAAGCCAGATAGGCTTATCACAAACATGCCCTTATATCAGTTAGCAGTCAAAAAGAGGGTGTCTTCTCCTGCTACTTAAATCTGCTCCTGCGTTCATCCCCGTCATCAGCAACAGAGCATTGGGGTAGGTGCATGTCTCACATCAATGTGTGCGCAATTACAATGATAATTTAATATGGTAAATTTAAAAAATACAACATAAACATATTGTTGACACGTAGGCTATGGTGTAATGGAATGTTTTGTCTTGTGTGATAGGTTTTGTGGGGGTTTTACATTCTTATGTAGGTGTCATAACCAGCCATAAAATAACCTAACAGGACTAAATAGATGTGTCATGACAGTGTTATGACACATATTTTAACAGGTTATGACACGTTATGTTGGTTTTTATGACATGGTTATGACTGCGTCATAACGTGTTATGGTGCTGGTGTAACAGTAGAACTTTAGACCGTCCCCTCGCCCATACCCGGGCGCGAACCAGGGACCCTCTGCACACATCAACAACAGTCACCCACGAAGCATCGTTACCCATCGCTCCACAAAAACCGCGGCCCTTGCAGAGCAAGGGGAACCACTACTTCAAGGTCTCAGAGCAAGTGACGTCACCGATTGAAACGCTATTTAGCGCGCACCGCTAACTAAGCTAGCCGTTTCACATCCGTTACACTCACCCCCCTTTTGACCTCCTCCTTTTCCGCAGCAACCAGTGATCCGGGTCAACAGCATCAATGTAACAGTATAACTTTAGACCGTCCCCTCGCCCATACCTGGGTGCGAACCAGGGACCCTCTGCACACATCAACAACAGTCACCCACGAAACATCATTACCCATCGCTCCACAAAAGCCGTGGCCCTTGCAGAGCAAGGGGAACCACTACTTCAAGGTCTCAGAGCAAGTGACGTCACCGATTGAAACGCGATTTAGCGTGCACCGCTAACTAAGCTAGCCGATTCACATCCGTTACACTGGGTGTCGAAGAAAGTGTTACCAGTTCACTTGTATAACTGCTGACACAGCTGTCACCTCACTGATACAGTAGCCTACATCAAAAGTCTTCATTATGCCATATCATCAGACCCCGTGGTATGATAACTCCCTCCCTCTCTCTTCCTCTTTATTGTCTCCATCTCTCTCTCTCTCGTCCTCTCTGTCTCCTCTCTCTCTCGCACCCTCCATCTCTCACACATCGTCCCCCTCCATCTAATCAGCTCTGCCAACTGCCTCCCTGAGCAACTCATCCCGTCAGTCACGGCTCACCCTCACGTTGCACTAAACAAACACACCAGTCCCTCTTTAGAACACTGCCTTTTCAATATGGGTCATGGCTCTGAAGCAGATCTGAGCCTGGATGGGTGTATTCATTACTCACTTATATACTAGTCTTGCGGAACCAGACATCACACCGAATTCTCATTCAAGAAGCAGGGAATACCAATGCTGTAAGCACCTGACACCAGCCACCGGCTGATATGACAAAGTCTACCATGATTCGCCCTTCATATCTAACCAGCGGTACATTGTTTCCCAATCCATTGAGGTGCATGGCATACATTGTAGAGGTAAAATGCCTTTCGCAAGATCATGATAGCCAACATCATTACAAAATCCATTTGAGCATAATCCCATGCCTGTTCTAGTGGATTGAAGTCGAGTCCGTGCCTTCCGAGATGGGGGTGGCAGGGCAGGTGGCAGGGAATGAGATTGCTATTATGTTGGCAGTGCCCTGTAGCTGCTCAGCAGTGATGTATAGGTCTGCCCTGGCTGGACCGGGGAAAACACTATTAGATTTGTTGACTGTTCACCACTCTGGCATGTTGAGATATTGGGGCAACACTTTTTATGAGGTTAGCTGCCAGACAATTAATGGGGAACACACACATCCGCACATTACATTAACTGGGTAATTCATATTTTATCATAGCTGGCACCCCTCCAGCAACAAACTCAAGTCTCATATTCACAGGATATTTCCTCATAGGGATTATGGCTGTGAACCTAGGAAATGCTTCAGCTGCTCTACTGCTCCCTTTGGGAGCCACAGTATACAAATGAGCCAATACTTGGCAGGCCTGAATTCAACAATGGCAGCTGGAGGCATCTGATAACACTGAGGCAGTCTATGGTGACCTTTCTGATATCCTAACCAGGAATACATACACCATATCCAAACACAAAAGATGAGCCGGTGTGAAATTGTTATGTTTTTGTGGTTATGCACGGGCACGCATGCATGCATCCTGCGCGTGTGCGCGCACACAAATCTATTGAACCAAAAGGAGAAGAGCAGATACATTTTAAGTAGGAAAGATGAGTGATTAGCTGACCAGAACTCTCAGGTTTAGTATTTGGAGGAAGAAAAAAAGGAATGACTGCTCATGGCATCCAGACCAAAGCTAACACTATTTCTTATCCTTGAAAATATGTGCTGTGAGTTAGGGCAGGTAATCTAGCCCACAAATCAAACCATACAGAAACATCTGGTTTTCAAACATCTGGTTCATGTAAACAAGGGCAATGTGAATGAAAATCCATTCTGTTTTCTTTACTGCTAGCTCTGTGGTGGGATCTTGCGTTACAGCCAGAGTCTTGAGATTCCCTAATGTTTTACGCAGTGTACTGAGCTGTGACTATAAACTTGTAGGGCTCCAACTTTCACTCACTGTGATGAGATAGCTCCCGGTAACATCTTGGGTATTACATAATTAAAACTGTTGAAACTAATTAAAACAATTACATCTGCCAGACTTGATCATTCTGGGAGTTGGCTCTCAAATGTGAAATTCAGGTCAAATCATATCTTGCTTCAGGGTTCTGGCTAACATAAGATGGTGAGGATCAATGAACACAGCCCCTCCCTCCATCTGTATATCCATCTTATCAGAGTGTCATCACTAGTTATTTCTACATATTCCCAATAACTCTTGTGTAGCCTCTAATAAACCACACATAATGTATAAGCACGATAGCTTCTCTGTTTAACTGAGTACTACTGATGTTTTGCTCTGTTTAGATCAGCTGTGCCGATGTTAGATGTGTGTGAGTATATTTTGTGTCTGTGTGTGTTTTCCTCTGGGGTGTTTTTACAGCTTTAAAGTCATGCTAGCATGCAGGCAGAAGAAACAGAGAACAAGGCTACATATTCATCAGGCCTTCCAGAAAAGTCTGTCGATGTGCCCTTCAGCAAGGTACTTAACCCTAATTGCTCCTGTAAGTCACTCTGTATAAGAGCATCTGCTAAATGACTCCAATGAGATGCAACAACCAACTGCAAACTGCCTTGGGGATATTTTACATGGGGACAAACAAGTTGTTTTGCGGAAGGCCCTAGAATGCCCCAGCCACAATGTAACGCTGGAGGAGAGAGAGAAGGAGGGAAGAGGAGAGGGAGAGGGAGAAGGAGGGAAGAGGAGAGGGAGAAGGAGGTAAGAGGAGAGGGAAAAGGAGGTAAGAGGAGAGAGAAAAGGAGGGAAGAAGAGAGGGAAAAGGAGGGAAGAGGAGGGAAGAGGAGGTAAGAGAGGGAAGAAGAGAGGGGAAAGGAGGGAAGAGGACAGGGAAAAGGAGGTAAGAGGAGAGGGAAAAGGAGGGAAGAAGAGAGGGAAAAGGAGAGGGATAAGGGGGAAGAGGAGAGGGAGAAGGAGGGAAGAGGAGTGGGATAAGGAGGGAAGAGGAGAGGGAGAAGGAGGGAAGAGGAGAGGGAGAAGGAGGAAAGGGGGTGGGGGGTGAATGAGTCTCAGCAGCAGCCCCTGGAGGTGGTTCGGGTCCCAAATTGTTCACATTCATCTGAACACTTAATTACTTCAGCTAGCTAATCTTTCACTTAATAAATCTATTAAATTAGGCTGTCAGCGTCGTTAGTGGGCAGTAATTTAGAGAACTGGAGCACTGCCCTGGTTTTTCTGCCACACTTGGCCAAGACATATTTAATGTGTTCTAGTAGCTGCTGCATTTGCCACTGGAGTCGTTTTACCTCAAAAAGCACAAGAGGATTTTGACAACCACCCTCTCAAATCAGATGAGATTAGCATTCCTGAAACACTACTTTGTTGAAATATTATTTGATCTATTCATTTAATTTAAAGGATTCATATCATATTCAATAAATATAGTACCTAACATCCGATATGGACGATAATTCTTCCTAACAATGAGTAAGACAATCAAAATAATAAAATATCAAAAGCCACCCACGGGCACCCCACACCCCACGCCTATCCCACCCTAACAACCAGTATACAGTATCTGTTCTCAATGTCTGACAAGTAGTATGGAGCTGCTGCTTGGAGTATTTCTTATTTTTTCATATTTTAATTTAATTGAACCTTTATTTAACTAGGCAAGTCAGTTAAGAACAAATTATCATTTACTATGACGGCCTACCAAAAGCCTCCTGCGGGGACGGGGCCTGGGATTAAAAAATAAATAAATAAATACCATATTAATGTAGGACAAAAACACACATCACAACAAGAGAGACACAACACTACATAAAGAGAGACCTAAGACAACATAACAAGGCAGCAACACATGACAACCCAGCATGGTAGCAACACAACATGGTACAAACATTATTGGGCAAAGTCAACAGCACAAAGGTCAAGAAGGTAGAGACAACAATACATCACGCAAAGCAGCCACAACTGTCAGTAAGAGTGTCCATGATTGAGTCTTTAAATGAAGAGATTGAGATAAAACTGTCCAGTTTGACAGTCTGGTGATGTTTTTTCCCTCTGTTCAGAGAAATTAGCCATTGAAGTAGCTTGCATTATTTACTGCACAGCACACAACCGCAGGGCTCTCCAGAGGGTGGTGCGGTCATCACCGGGGGCAAACTACCTGCCCACCAGGACACCTACAGCACCTGATGTCACAGGAAGGCCAAAAAGATCATCATGGACAACAACCACCCAAGCCACTGCCTGTTCACCCCGCTTACCATCCAGAAGGCGAGGTCAGTACAGGTGCCTCAAAGCTGGGACTGAAAAATTGCTTCTATCTCAAGGCCATCAGACTTTAAACCGCCATCACAAACACAGTGAGGCTGCTGCCTACATACAGAATTGAAATCATTGGCCACTCAAGCAAATGGATCACTAGTCACTTTGTTAATGCCACTTTAATAATGATGTTTACATATCTTGCACTACATATCCCAGATGTATATACTGTACTTTATACCATCTACTGCATCTCGTCTATGCATGTCGGTCATGGCCCATCCATATATTTATATGTACATATTATTTTTCCATCCTTTTACTTAGATTTGTGTGTATTGGGTAGTTGTTTTGGGGAATTGTTAGATTACTTGTTAGATATTGCTGCACAGTCGGAACTAGAAGCACAAGCATTTCATTTCGCTACACTCGCAATAACATCTGCTAACCATGTGTATGTGACCAATCAAATTTGATTCACCATAAATTAATGTGAAAGTACCACATTTTGCCCACTAGATGTCACTGTTCCTGCTACTGCCACCACACCCTTATATCCATGTTGCTGGTCTCTTGGCTGTAGCAGAATAGGAGCATCAAAATGGCATGTTGGCAGTAGCAGGAACAGCGGCATCTAGTGGGCAAAACCTGGTACTTTCACAGTAATGTATAGTAAATAAAGTCACTTAATGGGTCATTTCTCTGAACAGAGGAAAAAAACATCTCCAGATTTACAGGGAAGACATTACAAAGGGTGATGAAGCACTACTCCAACTCCATTACTACTTTTTTTTTTAGGGGTTAGCTCCATACTACTTGTCAAACATAAAGAATGATACTGTAAACTGGTTGTTGGGGTGGGATAGTTTTGCGGTGTGGTGTGGGGTGTCCGTGGGTGGCTTTTGACCATTTTATTGGAATCCTCATGTCTTACTCAATGATCGGAAGATTTTTTGGTGCAAATTGGATGTTTGGCACTATTTTGTTGAATATTATGTGAACCCTACCAATTAAAAGGGACAATATTGGGTACTATCAATTAGCTTAAGTTCTCAGAGATCAAATTACATTTCCACAAAATGATGCTTGAGGAATTGATAATCTTCCCTGTTTCGAACTACAGAAATGATTTCAGGTGTGTGTCATGGCTTGCTGAAATGACATGGAATGACCCATTGTGTATTATGAACAGTGTGTTCACTTTTTACTGTAAATCAAAGTGCTTTGCCGTTACCGGCGCCAAATGTAAATGGAGATGTTTCTGATTTATATGACTATTGCATACACATATAGAACAAGAAAACAAATGTATTATTTAATTGCTGTGGCTGGTCATATACTATTGTAAGCTGACCCGAGTCCCACCACAAGTTATACCCAACCCTGGTCTTGTGCCCTGCCTGTTAACCTCAAGTCAAACCCACTGCCTCTGATGTATAAGTGACGAAAGATACTGTAAAAAAATAATTGACAATACTGTACTGTACCAGCATGTTATTGTGCCTCTTCACCACGAGAGGGAAGCACATCACAGCTTTTACTTTAACATACGTGTTTTACCAAATATGCAGGGTTTTTATGCAATGTGTTTTATGCAATGTGTTTTATTTGAACTATTCAAAACCCATCTTTGCCTACTGACATCATTGGTAATTTCATAATTTTTACTGATAATATGAATCAAAGATTGTGTTTGTTCTATGATTCATATGAAGGACCAAAAGGATATCAGTTTATTTAGCCATCCCTGTCTCCAAGAATGCACTTAAAGAGTAAAATGATACTTCTGCGTGAAACTCACTGAGACTGACTTATCTCCTTACAGCCGTGTTGACATGACCTCTATACATCCTTTAAACCCACCAGTAAGAGCAAGAGTTATGGAAAGAGAGATGGGAAAAAAGAACAAGCGAGAGAGAGATCGACAGTCAGAGAGAAATGGGTAGAGAGAATGAGAGAGAGAGAGAGCAACAGCAGCACAATTAGAGCCAATCAAATCATGAGAAAACGTAAAGATAATTTCTTGACACATTGGAAAGAATGAACAAAAAACAGAGCAAAAAAAAAAATTGAGAATTCTATTTGGCCCTAAACAGAGAGTACACAGTGGCAGAATACCTAACCACTGTGGAAACTGAGCTGCACTTCCTAACCTCCTGACAAATGTATGACCATATTAGAGACACATATTTCCTTCAGATTACACAGATCCACAAAGAATTCAAAAACAAACCCAATTTTGATAAACTCCCATATGTACTGGGTGAAATACCACAGCGTGCAATCACAGCAGCAAGATTTGTGACCTGTTGCCACAAAAAAAGGTCAACCAGTGAAGAACAAACACCATTGTAAATACAACCCATATTTAGGTTGATTTATTTTCCCTTTTACGCTTTAACCACTTGAAGATCGTTACAGTATACATAATAAACTCACTAAAAAAAGAAACGTCCTCTCACTGTCAGCTGCGTTTATTTTCAGCAAACTTAAACATGTATAAATATTTGTATGAACATAAGACTCAACAACTGAGACATAAACTGAACAAGTTCCACAGACATGTGCCTAACAGAAATGGAATATGTATATGTGTCCCTGAACAAAGGGGGGGTCAAAAATCAAAAGTAATAGTCAGTATCTGGTGTGGCCACCAGCTGCATTAAGTACTGCAGTGCATCTCCTCCTCATGGACTGCACCAGATTTCTGGGGGGAATGGCCCTAGCCCTCACCCTCCAATCCAACAGGTCTCAGACGTGCTCAATGGGATTGAGATCGGGGCTCTTCGCTGGCCATGGCAGAATACTGACATTCCTGTCATGCAGGAAATCATGCACAGAACGAGCAGTATGGCTGGTGGCATTGTCATGCTGGAGTGTCATGTTAGGATGAGCCTGCAGGAAGGGTACCACATGAGGGAGGAGGATGTCTTCTCTGTAACGCACAACATTGAGATTGCCTGCAATGACAACAAACTCAGTCCGATGATGCTGTGACAGCGATGATGCTGTGATGGACCCTCCACCTCCAAATCGATCCCACTCCAGAGTACAGGCCTCGGTGTAACACTCATTCCTTCGACGATAAACGCAAATCCGACCATCACCCCTGGTGACACAAAACCCCGACTTGCCAGTGAATGGGGCACTTTTTGCAAGTCCTGTCTGGTCCAGCGACGGTGGGTTTGTGCCCCTAGGCAACGTTGTTGCCGGTGATGTCTGGTGAGGACCTGCCTTACAACAGGCCTACAAGCTCTCAGTCCAGCCTATCTCTGCATATTGCAGACAGTGATCACTGATGGAGGGATTGTGGGTTCCTGGTGTAACTCGGGCAGTTGTTGTTGCCATCCTGTACCTGTCCCGCAGGTGTGATGTTTGGATGTACCGATCCTGCGAGGATGATCAGCTGTCCGTCCTGTCTCCTTGTAACGCTGTCTTGGGCATCTCACAGTACTTACATTGCAATTTATTGCCCTGGCCACATCTGCAGTCCTCATGCCTCCTTGCAGCATCCCTACGGCACGTTCACACAGATGAGCAGGGACCCTGGGCATCTTTCTTTTTGGTGTTTTTCAGCGTCAGTAGAAAGGCCTCTTTAGTGTCCTAAGTTTTCATAACTGTGACCTTAATTGCCTACCTCTGTAAGCTGTTAGTGTCTTAATGACCGTTCCACAGGTGCATGTTCCTTAATTGTTTATGGTTCATTGAACAAGCATGGGAAACAGTGTTTAAACCCTTTACAATGAACATCTGTGAAGTTATTTGGATTTTTACGAATTATCTTTGAAAGACAGGCTCCTGGAAAAGGGACATTTATTTTTTTGCTGAGTTTATGACATTTGTAATGTCTTTATCCTTTTGGAACTTTTGTGAGTGTAATGTCTACTGTTCATTTTATTGTTTATTTCACTTTTATTATATTATCTACTTCACTTGCTTTGGCAATGTTAACATATGTTTCCCGTGCCAATAAATCCCCTTGAATTGAATTGAGAGGAAGGGAGGGAGAGGGAGAGAGAGACAGAGATTGACAGTTTGAGAGATATTAATAGAGAGTCAGGGAGAAATGGATAGAGAGAGACAGAGGGGATGGACACCCGTCCATGGCAATGCTGTCAGATTGCCTCAGCACCGCTAACACACTAGAGTAGTAATCTCCTGTCCATTCCCCCCACCACCCCACCCAACCACACTGTTCCCAGCTGCCCAGGGTCTCCTCAATGACATGGCCCTGGTTGGTCCTGCTGCTCACTGGACATTATTGTCTATTAAAACACACTGCATGATTAATACGTTTAAATGATATGTTTACATTAAAAACCAAAGTCTATCAGAATTCCAGTTGTACCATGTGTTGCATCACCACATAGTTATAAATAACATGGGTAAGGATGAGGGGGAGGGAGGGAGGGAGGGAGGGAGGGAGGGAGGGAGGGAGGGAGGGAGGGAGGGAGGGAGGGAGGGAGGGAGGGAGGGAGGGAGGGAGGGAGGGAGGGAGGGAGGGAGGGAGGGAGGGAGGGAGGGAGGGAGGGAGGGAGGGAAGGAACGGGCTAAGGCTCAGACAGTGCAGCAGAGACTGAGACTGGCAGACGATTGGTTCAGCGGTAACCCTGCTCACAGGCTTTAGGTTAGATAGCAGTATTCACATGTGCATGCATTTGCATAGGCTTACATAGCAGTATTCACATGTGCATATAGGTTTTGGTTTACAAAGCAGTTATATAGCAGTATTCACGTGGATCTGATATACTAACTGTCTGTATAAGGTAATACAATTGCACAGTAAGAGCCACCAAGTGCTCTGTCAGGACTGCAATGACGAGAGAACGTTTGAACTTGTTACCTAATTGAGACGCCCTTCATCCGAAGTGAAGTTAGTCACCTTTGTAATGTCATATAATAATAGAAAGATAAGGTAATGCGTTGCGAAACAGACACAGTTAAGAAGTCAAATCTGACACAACAGTGAAGGGTAAGTGAGCAATGTAAAATAGGTTGGGTAGAATTATGAATTTGGTTCATTCCTTATGTTTACTGGGGGAGTAACAGAAGCCCTGAAGCCCGTGCCCCCCCAAAAAAAACACTGTAAACTCCCGGCATTATCACATTTGAACGATTAAGTATCTTGTTTGAATGACTTAATATAGCTCAAACGAGACACTAAGTCGTCCAAACGAGATACTAAGTCATATGAACGGCTAATTATCTTGTTTGAACAGCATAATTGTTATTTTGTCTAATTTAGCCTCATTTGTTATGCAGCTTGTCAGACTGTGTAATGGTTGCTGTAGCCATTAATTCAGTGATTCCATCTATGTATATGATTATTCATTGGCGTTCTTTGATAGCTTAAAGCAGGGCTGCTTTTGAATGCCAGAGCATGTAAGAGAGTGTGGAGTGAGGACCAGTGTGTAATTCAAGCAGATTTTAAAAATTGTGTTGGCCTTCTCTCCCACTCCAACTTCACTCTGGTACTGCTAAGCCACAATCTCTGGGTATGCCCTGCCTAGTATTTTTGTTTCCTTTATCCACAATAGCCTATATCTAGTTTATATTCTACTTTCTAACATTGTGTATGGGTGTATGTTTCATGATGAACCACTCATGGAGTGATTGTGATAACCAGGGTTGGGTAGGTTACTTTATAAATGTAATCTGTCACAGTTATTAGATACCTGTCCAAATTGTAATCAGTAACGTAACTTTTGGATCACCCAAACTCAGTAATGTAATCTGATTACATTCGGTTACTTTTAGATTACTTTCCCCTTCAGACGCATTAGAATAAGACAAACATTTATGTTACCAATTGAACAACATCTATTGCAGGATAAATCAATGTTAAAGTTTACATACCTGGCCAAATATGGATGTTACATTTTACTTTATGGGTTGGTTATCTAGGCTTCTTCTAGTCCATCGCTTTCTACTATATATAATGATACGTTTAAATTATGTATTTACATTAAAAACCAAAAGTCTATCAGAATTCCAGTCATTCCAATAAATGTTATACCCCTGGATCTTCAAGAATAGGACTTGGAAGTATAGATTAGCCAAATTAGAAATATGGAAGTACAGATAATCCCAATTATTTTAACTGAGCATAACCCCAAAACTAAGGATTTATTAGCCAGCCCTACTTTGTTGGTTATGATTTTGTTGTTATGTAGGACTGATTGGGCTCATTGATTCGATTTAAAATCTGCACTTATGGAATGGCATGCTTTGAGCACGACTGAAAAATGTGAAAATAAATGCAACATGCAGCATTTGCTAAAGGCCTATTGTTCACGTTTTTGTTTATGACACGTTGATATCTTGATTATATGCAGCTGTTTAAAGGGCAAATCCACAGATCAAACAATAACAAAGCGGCCGCCCCGCCTCTGTTTTGGTAAAAAGCTGAGAGGTGGGCCTGGAGAAATATAACCACTCTCAGATGAATAGACAGAGCTATGGATGGAAGGACTGAAGCTTGTTTTAACCATGCTATGAGGCTATACAGTGTTTGTTTACATTTGCAAGGTTTACAAACATGGGAGGAACACAAGTTTATATTTTGGGTTCTCATTGAGTCTGACCGTTGAACTAAGCTAATGGCGCATTTATAAGTTATATTCTTCAAGAATCAATGGATATACAGTACCAGTCAAAAGTTTGGACACACTTACTCATTCCAGGGTTTTTCTTTATTGTTGCTAATTTCTATACTGATGAATAATAGACAATGCCAATAGTGTGCAAAACTGTCATCAAGGCAAAGGGTTGCTACTTGGAAGAATCTCAAATATAAAATATATTTTGATTTGTTTAACCATTTTTTGGTTACTACATGATTCCATGTGTTATTTCATCATTTTGATGTCTTCACTCTATTATTCTACAATGTAGAAAACAGTAAAAATAAAGAACAACCTTGGAATGAGTAGGTGTGGTACTGTATATATATATATATATATATATATATATATATATAAGTCACAAAAATCCATTGCTCCCCAACCCTGGTGATAACATACAGAATCTCAAGTCCTTTTGTTCACCCAACCTAAAATACCTCACAATCAAATGCTGACCGTATTACCTCCCAATCTCCCTCTCTTCGGTTATAATCACATCCGTGTATATACTCCCTCAAGCCGATACCAAGACAGCCCTCAAAGAACTACACTGGACTTCATAAAAACTGGAAACCACATATCCTGAGGCCGCATTTATTGTAGCTGGGGATTTTAACAAAGCAAATCTAAAGAAAACACCACCGAAGTCCTACCAAAACATTGACTGTAGTACTTGTGCTGGGAGAATATTGGACCACTGCTACACAACTTTTCAAAAGGCCTACAAGTACCCTCCAAGCTCATCATTAAGCTCGGGGTCCTGGGTCTGAACCCCTCCCTGTGCATCTGGGTCCTGGACTTCCTTATGGGCCGCCCCACAGGTGGTGAAGGTAGGGAACAACACCTCCACTTTGCTGATCCTCAGCACAGGGGCCCCACAAAGGTGCGTGCTCAGCTCCCTCATGTACTCCCTGTTCATCCCCTGACTGCGTGTCCACACACGCCTCCAACTCAATCCTCAAGTTTGCAGACGACACAACAGTAGTAGGCTGATTACCAACAATGAGGGGACAACCTACAGGGAGGAGGTGAGGGCCCTGGGAGAGAGGTGCAAGGAAAACAACCTCTCGCTCAACATCAACAAAACAAGCAGCTGATCGTGGACTTCAGGAAACAGCAGAGGGAGCATGCCCCTATCCACATGACGGGACAGTAGTGGAGCAGGTGGAAAGCTTCAAGTTCCTCGGTGTACACATCGCTGGCGAGATGAAATGGTCCACCCACATAGACAGTGTGATGAAGAAGGCACAAGAGCGCCTCTTCAACCTCAGGAGGCTGAAGAAATTTGGCTTGGCCCATAAAACACTGACAAACTTTTACAGATGCACAATTGAGAGCATCCTGTCAGGTTGTATCACTGCCTGGTATGGCAACTGCACAGCCCGCAACCACAGGGCTCTCCAGAGGTTGTTGCGGTCTGCCCAACACATCACCAGAGGCAAACTACCTGCACTCCAGGACACCTACAGCACCTGATGTCACAGGAAGGCCAAACGTATCATCAAGGACATCAACCACCCGAACCACAGCCTGTTCACCCCGCTACCATTCAGAATCGAGGTCATTACATGTGCATCAAAGCTGGGAACGAGAGACTGAAAAACAACTTCTATCCCAAGGCCATCAGACTGTTAAATATCCATCACTAGCCGGCTTCCACCCGGTTACATAACCCTGCACCTTAGAGGCTGCTGCCCTATATACATACTGTACAGTGGCAGGAAAAAGTATGTGAACCCTTTGGAATAATAATAATAATAATAATAATAATAATTGGTCATAAAATTTTATCTGATCTTCATCTAGGTCACAACAATAGACAAACACAGTATGCTTAAGCTAATAACACACAAACAATTATACGTTTTCATGTCTTCATTGAACACACCATGTAAACATTCACAGTGCAGGGTGGAAAAAGTATGTGAACCCTTGGATTTAATAAGTGGTTGACCCTCCTTTAGCAACAATAACCTCAACCAAACATTTTCTGTAGTTGCGGATCAGACCTGCACTACGGTCAGGAGGAATTTTGGACCATTCCTCCTTACAAAACTGTTTTAGTTCAGCAATATTCTTGGGATGTCTGGTGTGAACTTCTCTCAAGGTCTTAGCACAGCATCTCAATCGGGTTGAGGTCAGGACTCTGACTGGGCCACTCCAGATGGCGTATTTTCTTCTGTTGAAGCCATTCTGTTGTTGATTTACTTCTGTGTTTTGGGACATTGTCCTATCCCATCACCCAACTTCTGTTGAGCTTCAAGAACTAACATTCTCCTGCAAAATGTATTGAGAAACTTGGGAATAAATTTTTCAGTTGATGATAGCAAGCTGTCCAAGCCCTGAGGAAGCAAAGCAGCCCCAAACCACGACGCTCCCTCCACCATGCTTTACAGTTGTGATGAGGTTTTGATGTTGGTGTGCTGTGCCTTTTTTCTCCACACATAATGTTGTGTGTTCCTTCCAAACAACTCAGCTGTAGTTTCCTCTGTCCACAGAATGTTTTGCCAGTAGCGCTGTGGAACATCCAGGTGCACTTTTGCAAACTTCAGACGTACAGCAATGTTTTTTTGGGACAGCAGTGGCTTCTTCCGTGGTGTCCTCCCTTGAACACCATTCTTGTTTACTGTTTTACGTATCGTAGACTCTTCAACAGAGATGTTAGCATGTTCCAGAGATTTCTGTAAGTCTTTAGCTGACATCTGAGGATTCTTCTTAAACTCATTGAGAATTCTGCACTGTGGTGTTGCAGTCATGTTTGCAGGACAGCCACTCCTAGGGAGAGTAGCAACAGTGCTGAACTTTCTCCATTTACAGACAATTTGTCTTACCGTGAACTGATGAACATCAAGGCTTTCACAGATACTTTTGTAACCCTTTCCAGCTTTATGCAAGTCAACAATTCTTAATCTTAGGTCTTCTAAGATCTCTTTTGTTCGAGGCATAGTTCACATCAGGCAATGTTTCTTGTGATTAGCAAACTCAAATTTTGTGAGTGTTTTTGTAGGCAAGGCAGCTCTAACCAACATCTCTAATCTCGTCTCATTGATTGACCAGGTAAGCTGACTCCTGACTCCAATTAGCTTTTGGAGAAGTCATTAGCCTAGGGGTTCCATACTTTTTCCAACCTACACTGTGAATGTTTAAATTATGTATTCAATATAGACAAGAAAAATACAATACTTTGTGTGTTATTCGTTTAAGCACACTATGTTTGTCTATTGCTGACTTAGATGAAGATGAAATCTAATTCCAAAAGGTTCACATACTTTTTCTTTCCACTGTACTGTAGACTTGAAATCACTAGCCACTTTAGTAATGGAACACTAGTCACTTTAATAATGTTTACATACTGCTTTACTCATCTCATATGTATATGCTGTATTCTATTCTACTGTATTTTAGTCAATGCTACTCCGACATTGCTCAATCTAATATTTATATGTTTCTTAATTCCATTATTTTACTTTTAGATTAGTGTGTATTGTTGTGAACTGTTAGATACTACTGCACTGTTGGAGCTAGGAACACGAGCATTTCACTACAACCAAAATAACATCTGCTAAATATGTGTATGTGACCAATACAATTTGATTTGATTTCGATTTTTATTGATTGGAGAAAGAAAACAAGTAGGCCCTCAGGTCATGATACAATACTGCCATCTGCAGGAAGATAACGAGATTCCACCATACCATAGTACAGTACTCCATTACATTTAAGTAGGGACTGGCAGAGTCCAGTAAGACAGTGTCACAAAGCTACATAGTCATAGGCCTACACTTTACTGCTGGAGGGAATATACAGCCACCCTTGATTGTGAGCTACAATTAAATGTTGAAGTAAATGTTTGCGATACACAAGAGGTAAACAATGGTTTTCCATCAATAGAATCAATGTAGGGAGGTAAGGGGATATCATAAGGGAATCACTTAGACTTATCAGTAGGACTAGACCAGTTATCTCACGCGTTCGGGTAGAGAAGTAGCCTATGTGAGCGCTTTAATAGTAGCCTAAACATACAATTAAAGTCTCCATCACCAATAAATGAATGAACTTCAGAGATAATAGGCTGGTTTATGCTGCGAACAACATGTTTTTATTAGCCTACTAGAATCGCCTACAAAATAGGTTTGTGATAGGCCTTCAATTGAGAGGTTGAACTTGTTATGTATGTAGCCTACAGTTCACAATAACAGGAACGAATAAATGTAATCACCAAAATACAATGAAGAGATAATAATTAAGAGATAATAAACTTTCATGATGACACTTCGTTTAATCTTTTAAGTGTTGGCTAATGTTTTACTGAAACATAAGGAAGCTATCCGATTTTCAATAGCACCGATGACAACAATCTATTAATTTGATGAAAAGGAAAAGCTCCTCAAGAAAGAAGCGCTTGACAGAAAGAACCGTGTGTAATGGATGGATTTGGTAGACAGGTTGCAAAATAAATCCTCACAATGCAGGGATAAACTTGCTGTGGCAGTTTTATGCTGTGCAGTTTTAAAGCCTCATGCACGAGTAGCAATAATAATAATAAACGATTACTACCTTACATGCTGACCCCACCGCTTGTGTCGCGTGTGCTCGCGTTGCTAAATAAATGTACACATACATGTTATTCAATCATTGCACCCACACTGCTCATGCGTTGCCAAGCACTAAAATAGAAGTCTGTTCTATTTGTGATGCTGAATGCGGTGCAATTCCTGTCTCTCTCATCTCCTCATTGGTTTATAGAAGCAGATACCCATGTTTTTTTAAAACCTTTATTTAACTAGGCAAGTCAGTTAAGAACAAATTCTTATTTTCAATGACAGCCTAGGAACAGTGGGTCAACTGCCTGTTCAGGGGCAGAACTACAGATTTGTACCTTGTCAGCTCGGGGGTTTGAGTCCAACGCTCTAACCACTAGGCTACCCTGCCGCCCCAAAGATGTACCATCTCCTCATTGGTTATACCCATGTAGGTGATTGAAAGAAAAACTGAGGTCGGTCAGTCGGTTGTGGTAATACACCTTATTATGAAAGTAGATGCCAATCACCATATAAAGTCCAAAGAAGAAAAAATCTGGAAGGAGGATGTAACAGCTGTCGTCGGAAGGATGAGACCAAGGAGCAGCGTTCCTTGAGTTCCACATAATATTTATTGTGAAGTTAAACTTTTAGACAAAACAATAAAGAAAATAACGACCGAACAGCTTCGTAGTGCAAACTACCTGGTCACAAACGAAAAACAAGATCCCACACAGAAGGAGGGAAAAAAGCTACCTAAGTATGATTCCCAATCAGCTGTCCCTGATTGAGAACCAAAGCTGGCCAAACACAAAACATAGAAACATGAACATAGAATGCCCACCCAAATCACACCCTGACCAAACCAAAAATAGAGACATAAAAAGCTCTCTACGGTCAGGGCGTGACAGAGGAGAGATGACTAGAAACGATTCGGTTGACCATTTTGTGTGGATTAATTGTCGGAGTAGAGGACCTTGTGCATTTCAGGTAAAAATAACAACTCACCGTTT
The DNA here is from genome assembly GCF_018296145.1 of Oncorhynchus tshawytscha. NCBI lineage: Eukaryota > Metazoa > Chordata > Actinopteri > Salmoniformes > Salmonidae > Oncorhynchus > Oncorhynchus tshawytscha. The sequence goes on from NC_056429.1 coordinate 52,358,162, forward strand.
ATATCCCAGGACAAATTACTAGCAGCAGCAAGCTAGCTAAATAGTACAAATTAGCTAGCAACTGCAAGCTAGCTAGATAAATTGCCATTTTCGACCTGTCCCCAAATTAATATAATTGGTTCAGAGTTTGTGTTGATATTTCAACCTGCGTGTAATGATCGCGTTTGGTGTGGGGGGGACAAAATACATTTATAATACACACGTCCGGTTTGGGCATGGTGTGAAGCTATCATCAGTCAAATGCCACCTACTGGGCAGAAATGTCTGAGGTGCTATTATATGGACAATACTGTTGTGTGTATTCATTTTATAAGCGAGAAGAAATTTAACTAATGTCTAATTGTGGGGTCTTTGGTAAACAAAAGTGTCACAATACATATTTATTAATCAGGGCTTTTGCAGCGATGGGGGCAGCTTCATCTCAATGCATTTTTTGATTTGAGTATTTTCAAATATATTACATTCTCCTTTCTGTTGTTTATATTGATGGCTATATTCTCACTGATATTCCTTGATTAAGCTTTTACATATGTATTTTTCTGTCTTTATATTAATAATTCAATCTAATCATATAAAATGTGTAGACACATAGGTTGAATCAATGTTATTTCCACGTAATTTCAATTAAATTACTTGACCCAACATGGAATAGACATTGAATTGACATCTATGCCCAGTGGGAATCTTGTTGGTGCTTGCCTCTGTGAGCAAATCATTTGTGTCACGCCCTGACCATAGAGAGCCCTTGTTTCTCTATGGTGTAGGAGGTCAGGGCGTGACTAGGGGGTATTCCAGTTTATAATTTCTATGTTGTGTTCTAGTTAAGATTTTCTATGTTGGTGTTTTGTATGATTCCCAATTAGAGGCACCTGGTAATTGTTGTCTCTAATTGGTGATCATATTTAAGTAGCTATTTTCCCACCTGTGTTTGTGGGATATTGTTTTGTGTTTGTGCATGTGCACCACATAGTCATGTTTCATTGTTCGTTTTTTGATATATTTTGTTTTGCTTCAGTTTCACATTGGAATAAAGATGTGGAACTCTACATCCGCTGCGCCTTGGTCCCGTTCATATGACAACTGTGACAATTTGACAGCTGCAGTTTGAGATGATTTATTCCCTTTTATGTATGAAAATAAGTTGATACTCACATTTATTATATAAAAAATATGTATTTTAAAAAGCTTATTTAAATGTACTTATATTATAGTGTTTCTATTCCAAGAAAAACTATAATACATTTTACAGTACCCTATAGCCTACATAACGTTTTTAATTTTTTTTTAAATAGAAAGACATATCCTAATGTTACAAAGCAGAATATAAACTAGATCTAGACTACTGTGGGTGGGATAGGAAACATGATAAAGGAAAATAAAAATGCTCCGCAGAGCATGCCCAGAGCTTGTGGCAGAGCAGTACCAGAGCGAAATTGGACCATTTTTAAAAATCTGCTTGAATACTGCTCTGTTCCTCACTCCACACTCGCCCACTTACATACTCAGGCATTCAAAAGCAGTCCTGCTTTAGGCTATCAAATAACTGTCATTGAATAATCATATGAATGGATGGAATCAGTGAATGAATGGCAGTAGCACAGATTGGCAAGATACATAACAAATGAGGCCTAATAAGACAAAATAACAATTAAGTCATTCAAATTAGATAAGTCGTTCAAACAAATTAGTATCTTGTTTGAACGACTCTGTATCTCATCGTTTTTATATAGGTTGTTTTGTCACAGAGGCCTCCATCAAATTTTCAACTTTTGTCTAATTGTCTGTCTTGGGCTTCAGGGCTTCTGTAGGGGATTTTTTTTGTTCAAACGAGATACTAAGTCGTTCAAACACGATAATTCCAAGAGTTGCGTTTTATTTTTTGTCTTGTGCTTCAGTAGGGGATATTTTTGTGTCTGTAAAAGTAATTATACGAGAAATGGGGGTGGAAATGCCTTTACGTGTAAATATTGATATAATAATCATCAACCTCATCTCGCACAAATTATTTTAGCATGATATTGATGAGTTGTAAACTTGGAGTCGCGCAATGACATGGTGTGTGGTTCTCCCACTATGACTCGGAAAATCATGCAGTTTATTAGCCTACAAATTAAATAAGTGATGAACTTCACAGGGGTGGTGAAAGTGCAGAGATGAGCTTGATGCTCATTTCCAATAAATATTGAGGGTCTTATTCTGGTGACATGATGATTGAAGCCTAATTGCCATTTGACAAATAAAACAATTCTCGCTCTTATCCATAATAATCTCATCATGTAGAGTAGCGTACCCACACACCCTACCAGTGGAGTTTCCTCAGAGGAGGAAGGAGAGGACCATCCTCCTCATTGAATTTCATAAAATAAAAATAGTGAAACATTAAAAAAGTTATCCTTTTTAAATAAAATACTATACTAAATATATCCACGTCACCAAATAATTGATTAGAACACAATGTTTTGCAATTACCGTCTACAGTAGCCTCAGAAGCACCCTGTACGGTGGTGTAGCCAGAGGATAGCTACTGTAGCTTTTGTCCTCCTCTGGGTACATTGACTTCAATACAAAACCTAGGAGGCTCATGGTTCTCACCCATTCCATAGACTAACACAGTCATTATGACAACTTCCAGAGGACGTCCTCCAACCTATCAGAGCTCTTGCAACATGAACTGACATATTGTCCACCCAATCAAAGGATCAGTGAACTAATCTAGTACTGAAAGCATAAACTACAGCTTGTTAGCACTGCAGTGCATAAAATGCGGTGAGTCGTTGACTCAAAGAGAGAGAAAGACAATAGTTGAACGGTTTTTAACAAATTAATTTATTCCAAAACAAAGTCAGTTTGATGGAAACACACCACTGGTGGGAAAATGTGCATATTTTCTTTTCATCTTTCCTCCAACCGCCACACAGGCTGACAGCTACTGTACTGTACAGATCAGTGGGGAAAATAAACAACCTGTTCCTCTCAAATCGGTAGGAAGCACGAAAGCATGAAATAGCAATGTGCCTCGTGCTTATTACCATCATCATTAGCAGTAGCAGAGCAGCAAGAGCATTACAAATGGTCAGATTCTAGCACTAATGATCATTCACACACAGATACCGTGTGTGAGATGCTACAAACACAAAAGCAGTCACACATGCAGAGTTTTCTCCCAAGCTTCACTGTTACTCTGTGGAGCTGATGAGCTGTCGTCGTGACAGCAGGGTCATTCCCTTTCTCTCTCTCTCTCATCAACAAAATGAAGTCTTCCCATCACTATTCTCTCTCTCATCCTCCTTCAAAATCACTCCTACATTTCCCACCTCTCTCTCTCTACATGTTGCCTGCCACCCTCTCTCCCTCCCTTGTGTGTACATCGAGTCAAGGATGACATTAGCATGGTAATCACAGTGTACTGTCAAGAGTCTTTCAGAAACATTTCTCTAGTATCATGGATGTATATCTACAAGCAGAGGAGGCTGGTGAGAGGAGCTACAGGAGAACAGGCTCATTGCAAAGGTTGGAGCGGAATCAATGGAATGGTACCAAACACATAGAAATAATGTGTTTGACTCCATTCCATTGATACCATTCCAGCCTATACAATGAGTACCTCCTCCTATAGAAACTCCCACAAGCCCCCTCTGCTACACAGATACTCAAAAATTATGCTTTGAGTGTACATGATTGCCATATCACTGTGGAGGGATGTGTCAAAAGTAATACAGCAGTTACAGTGAGATATGAACATACATAAAGCATGTAGTAGCATGCTTTATGTAGCAAACCTGGCTGTTGTTGTTGAGCACTTGACAGCATTCATTGGGAGCTGATGCCAAACCAGGAAAACACAACATGCCTTATTGTATCATAAACATCACATTTGTCATTTCTTTTAATTCAGACGTATTTTTTATTAATCAGAAGCAAATGTCTTGGAGTGGATGGCTACCACTGCATGTTTTCCTGTGGGTTGAAATGCACCCTCCGTCCTCTGCCTGTTGCTCTCCATCTCAGACAAGGATTAGGGCACTGCAGTCTGAGGTTCCATCAAAAGCAGATTCAAGAAAAGATTAATTGACTCAGATAACCCCATCTAATTGAACTGCAGGCTGAAGTCCTACCAGCAAATCCCTCCACCTCATGCCCTGCATTCAGTATCTACATAATTATCAACACTTGACTCATCTGGCAGTGAACCACTTACCACCCTGTCATCATCAACGCACGTGTCACGACTTCCGCCGAGGTCGGTCCCTCTCCTTGTTCGGGCGGCGTTCGGCGGTCGACGTCACCGGTCTTCTAGCCATCGCCGATTTCATTTTCCATTTGTTTTGTCTTATTTTCCCGCACACCTGGTTTGCATTCCCTCATTTCTTGTCTTGCATATAACCCTCTGTTTCCCCCCACGTCTGTGTGTGGAATTGTTATATGTAAATGCATGTGTACTCCAGGCTGGTTTGCGCCGGGTTATTGTACACGTGTGTGTTTAGTTTTCTGAGTACCATGTTTTGTTCGCCTCAGTAAAGGGCTCCGTTTGCTACCCATTTCTGCTCTCCTGCACCTGACTTCCTTGCAGCCAGTTACGCACTCCTTTACAGAATTCCACACCCGATTATGGAGTCAGCAGGAGCAGGTACCCCTGGTAGCGGAGTCGAGTAGCGCATCCAGGAGCACGTGACGATGCTTCACCATCTCAGCGCCGCCATGGATCGCGTCGTCCAGATGATGGACCGCTGGGAGAGAGAGAGTCCCTCCAGCGCCCCCACCAGCACAACAGGGGTCTCCACTACTCAACCCCTCCGCACCCGGTTCAAGTGGGATTCGTCTCGCACTTCCCAGGGAGTACGATGGGATGGCTGCCCGCTGCCAGGGTTTCCTGCTGCAGCTGGATTTATACCTAGCGACCGTTCACCCGGCTCCCTCGGGCCGTGAGAGGGTGTCCGCACTCGTCTTGTGCCTCTCGGGGGAAAGCTCTGGATTGGGCCAACATTGTGTGGGGAGAAGGAGATGCGGCTCTGGACCACTGGGATTTCATTTCATATAGGACGGGTGAACGTCTCTTCCACCTGAGGCAGGGGACGAGGAGCGCCCAGGAGTGCGATGGACTTTCGGACCCTGGCCTCCGGAGCAGGATCAGGGCCCTGATTGTTCACAGTGGCTAGGATGTCCGTCGGGAGTTGGCCTGCAGGGACACCACGTTCACCGTTGACCAGCTGGTGGACCTGTCCATTCGGCTGGATAACCTGCTGGCTACCCCGGATGTCCAGATCGGGATCTGGGTTCCATCCCCCAACACAACCGCTCCGATACCATCGAGCTGGGAGGTGCTGCACTCAGGGAGACCGGAGGAGGTTCCTTCACGTGCCCCATCTGTGGCCGCAGAGGTCACACTGCCGGTTGGTGTCGGGTTGGTTCTTCTGTAGTCGAGGCAGCAGGCAGGGCACTCTGGCGTCACCCCAGGTGAGAGCACCATTCTCGCCCAGAGCCCTCTGTTGCACACCTGTTTTTCAGGTTACTTTTCCTGAGTTTTCTCCGCATTCCCAGCTGCGCTTTCAGGCACGGCTGGGAATTTCTAGGCCGATCATTTTCCCTAGTTTAGGGATCCCCATTGTTCAGTGGCTATGCCCTTCCCAGTTCTCTTAGACATTCAATAGGATCAGGGTTAATTAGGGAGGCCACCACTCTCCTCACTCTTTCATGGCAATGGAGAGCTCTCACGGGGTGGTCGTGAGAGTGCTCGGGGAGGTGTTTAGGGGTTTGCGTTGGTGCTACTACGGTGGAAAGTCCAGACCAGGTCTCCACTGTGCGCATCCCCCCAGAATATTCCGATTTGGCTCTCGCCTTCTCCAAGAAGAAGGCGACTCAATTACCACCCCATCGTCGGGGGGATTGTGCGATAAACCTCCAGGTAGACGTGTATCCCGTCACAGGCGGAGACCGCGGCTATGGAGGCATATGTCTCCGAATCTCTGTGTCAGGGGTACATTCTTACAACCTGGTGTGTATCCGGGATAGGGCTTTTGGTCACCTAAGGGCTCTGTTGACCTAGGCGCCTGTGCTGACCCATCCGGATCCCTCTATGGAGTTCACGGTGGAGGTGGACGCGTCCAAGGCTATGATAGGAGCCGTGCTCTCTCAGTGCTCGGACACGCCACCAAAGCTCCGCCCTTGTGCCTTCTGCTCGAAGAAGCTCAGCCCGGCGGAGCAAAACTATGATGTGGGGGACCAGGAGCTGTTGGCTGTCGTCAAAGCGTTGAAGACATTGGCTTCAGGGGGCTAAACACCCTTTTCTCATCTGGACTGACCACCGCAACCTGGAGTACATCCGGGCAGCGAGGAGACTGAATCCTCGTCAGACAAGGTGGGCCATGTTTTTCACCCATTTTGTTTTCACCCTTTTTTACAGAGCAGGTTCCCAGAATGTGAAGGTAGACGCACTGATCCGACTGTATGACAGAGGAGCAGCCCATGGATCCTACCTCCATACTCCCAGTCCTCCTGCCTAGTGGCGCCGGTAGTATGTGAGCTGGACGCGTACATTGAGCAGGCGTTACGTGCAGAGCCCGCTCCCCTCCAGTGTCCCACTGGGCGTCTGTATGCTCCATCTGCTCTCCGTGACCAGCTGATCTATTGGGCTCACACGTCACCCTCCTCTGGTCATCCAGGGATCGGTCGGACAGTGCGCTGTTTGAGTGGGACAGTGCGCTGTTTGAGTGCGCCCAGGGAAGGCACCTGCCCAGAGGTAAGCTACACCCCTTACCTGTTCCACAACGGCCTTGGTCGCACCTGTCGATTGATTTTCTTACCGATCTCCCCCCCCTCGTAGGGTAACACCACGATCCTGGTCGTTGTGGACCGTTCTGCCATCTCCTCCCTCTGCCTGGTGTCCCTACGGCCCTACAGACTGCGGAGGCCTTGTTAACGCACGTCTTCCGGCACTACGGGGTGCCTGAGGGTCTGGAGGGAGTTCATGGAACGTCTGGGGGTCTCGGTCAGCCTTACCTCGGGTTTTCACCCCGAGAGTAACGGTCAGGTGGAGAGAGTGAACCAGGATGTGGGTATGTTTATGCGGTCTTATTTCCAGGACCGGCCGGGGGAGTTGGCGGCGTTCCTGCCCTGGGCCGAGATGGCTCAGAACTCGCTCCGCCACTCCTCCACTAACCTCTCCCCCTTCTAGTGCGTACTGGGGTACCAGCCGGTTCTGGTGCCTTGGCATCAGAGTCAGACCGAGGCTCCTGCGGTGGACGACTGGTTCAGGTGCGCAGAAGAGACATGGGACGCTGCCCATGTTCACCTCCAGCGGGCCATGCTGCACCAGAAAACCAGCGCAGACCGTCACCGCAGTGAGGCCCCGGTGTTCGCAGACCGTCACCGCAGTGTTCGGGGACCGGGTCTGGCTCTCGACCCGAAACCTGCCCCTCCGCCTTCCCTGACGGAAGCTGGGCCCGCGGTTTGTGGGGCCATTTAAAGTCCTGAGGAGACTGAATGAGTTTAGTTACAGGTTACAGCTTCACCCCAATTTCAGTATTAACCCCTCGTTCCATGTGTCTCTCCTCAGGCCGGTGGTGGCTGGCTCCCTCCAGGAGTCTGAGGTGCGGGAGGGTCCTCTGCCCACTCTGGACATCGAGGGGGCCCCAGCGTACTCCATTCGCGCCACACTGGATTCGAGGTGTCGGGTGAGGGGCCTTCAGTACCTCGTGGAGTGGGAGGGGTATGGTCCGGAGGAGAGGTGCTGGGTCCCGGTGGAGGACGTGTTGGACCCTCCAATGCTGCGGGAGTTCCACCATCTCCGGCTGGATCGCCCTGCGCCTCGCCCTCCTTCGGGTTGTCCCCGAGGCCGGTGTCGGCGTCAAGGAGGGGAGGGGGGGGGGGGTACTGTCACGACTTCCGCCGAGGTCGGTCCCTCTCCTTGTTCGGGCGGCGTTCGGCGGTCGACATCACCGGTCTTCTAGCCATTGCCGATCCACCTTTCATTTTCCATTTGTTTTGTCTTGTTTTCCCACACACCTGGTTTGCAGTCCCTCATTTTCCGTCTTACATATAACCCTCTGATTCCCCTCATGTCTGTGGAATGGTTATATGTAAATGTATGTGTACTCCAGGCTGGTTTGCGCCGGGTTATTGTAACTGTGTGTGTTTAGTTTTCTGAGTGTTTTGTTTGCCTCAATAAAGGGCTCCATTTGTTACCCATTTCTGCTTTCTTGCACCTGACTTCCCTGCAGCCAGTTACGCACTCCTTTACAGCATGCATGCGCATGCATACACGCACCACACTGTCATCAACATCGCACAACAAATATTTACAGTACTGTATGTTCCCTGTTGGGTGAATCAGATCACCTCTCTAGATATGACTCACCATATACACCAGTGACCGACCTTGAAGGCCTCCCACAAGGTCACACAGAAATCTCTGTCACAGTCTGTCTTCACAGCTGAATATAAAGGAAGGGCCTGAGTTTTAACTTGCTCGAATTTACAGGAATAATCTGATGGTGGGGTGGGGGCTGAGTGGCGTGTGGCCTCCAGCTGCATATTAAATGTGCTCTGGCGTTTCATGGCTCGTCAGCTCTGGCCTGCTTTGTGATGCACAAAAGACACACATTCTCATTTACTCGCACTCACATACCGTACACACACACACACACACACACACACACACACACACACACACACACACACACACACACACACACACACACACACACACAGCAAAATATGCTGTTCATTACATGGTGAAAAAAAGTAATTTATTGGTATCTGTTTTGTTGATGTAGAAAAAAAGTGGTGATACTGGCAGAGATCTGACAGGCTAATCCAGCTAGCTAAATTGGCAGTACTACTGCTGAAAGATGAGACAGGTGGTAGATAGAGGCCTATGGTACCAGGTTCACATACACGGAGAGCTATTTCTTGCTTCTAAGAACATATTTCAAAGTAAAAGAAGTACAGAAATGTAGACCAAAGCAAAATACTCTCGCATAGACATGTTTAATGCAGGATGATTTTAAAAAGGAGATCCCAAGGATGTTAGGTGTTTTTAGTGAAGCTGTTACAAAGCTAATTGATCCAGACAACGTAGCTATGACGTCGAGCTTCATCTGACGTCGTCTTGGAAGTCTCATGGGGGCTCATTACTTTCATGCATGTATCTCTGAGAATGCTCTCTTTTCAGAAATGCTCAAATATTTCATATTCAAACATTGCTTTCTGGAATCAAGTCACTTGTTGAGGAGACACACTTTGAAATTCAATTCACAACTCAAACACAGTCGACATGTGTGATACCAAGTCCTGGTATCCCTTAGCTGTTGGTGCATTTGTGTGTCAAATATAGCAAAACATATGGCCAGTTTGCATACCTTATGAAAGATCAGAGCAAAAAATAAAAGCAAACAGAACAACCAAAAAAACAAATCACATTTTCTAAACTCAGATACTGAGCATTAACATTGAGGTCAGTCTTTCCCATACATTTTCTTCACATATAGATTTATTTACTGTTAAATATCGTAAATCTTTATAAAATAATTCCTCGGAATTCATTCTATGTACATAGACAAGAGTGCACAAGATGGATGGTGTGACATGCCAAGGTGTTTTGGCCAGGCAGGAGTTGCTGTATTCTTGTAGGTATTGATTGTTGATCTTAACCTGGTCTGTTCTATCTCACTAGGGAATGACTGGTTTCCATACCATAACTACGGTGGCCCTAAGGGGCAAAGTAGATTAAAGTTAATTTTGCTCCTTAGGGCAACCGTACATAATACCACTAATAAATATTAAACTCAATTAACTTCCTGCATGTTCTCAGCCAATGGACAACACTTCAACATGACAATGACCAACTCGGTGACAATAATAGCAACACTGAATCTCAGCCCTGTCCTCTGTCCCCTCAACAGAACATGGTTTCAGGACTATCCACAATAATGGATACTAAAACCGTGTAAAAAAATATTGTTTGTTTTTCCGGCATGTTATAGCTCGATCAGCTCCATAGACAAACAGAGATGGCGTTTTTCATTAATGTGCATTGAAATACAAGGCAAAAACACACAGCACATAGCTACATACAAGGCCTGCATGCTCTGTTGCCTAGAAAAATAAATGATTTGCGCTTTAGCATTGATCTCTGATATGACCTCCCACCATTTTGTGGATCCTTACCAGAAATGGGAGATGTCGGCTTGGGTTATTTAGACGATGGCAATGCTGATGCTTGGCACCGGGGCAAAGTTTCTCCTAGTTAGAGATCTAGGCTCAGCTTGCCCTCCCACAATCCTAACCTTTAGTGGGGAAAATGCAAAACTGACCAAAGATCAGTGTTTGGGGGCAACTTTAACCTACACCTGTTGGCTCGGTCATGGTATACAATGACAAGAATGGCACTATTGCTCCAACACTGCAAATATACACAATGACAATGTGATTGTTGTTGTTGTTGTATACTTCTCTCCAAAAAACACAACAGTAAGACATCATACAGACAAGAACATTCAATATCAACCTGTGACAGAATACTTCATGTGGTTTCTGTTTTTTGGGGGGGTTGTTATTTAAAAAAAAAGAAAATCACAACGTATCGGCATCCACAGAACTCTGACGAGAGCAGATATCTCTGTATATTACTAAGAAATGTTTAGCTGATAATCACAGTATATTATAGTAAGTACGCTTGTTGTTCAAAATGGTAAAAATACTAATGACTCTCAATTGCTGGTGTGTTTGCCTAAAACACTAGTACTGAGCTTCTTGAAGCACTGAAGGTACACATCAGAGAGTAGCCGACGGATTTAGTGACTCACAAAAGAGAAAGTAATCACGTGGAGCATTTGCTTTGAGCGAGGAATAAACGCGCGCGTTCTGTTCACACACATCCGTATTGTTTAGATATGTAATGATAATACCTTACTATAGTGGTAAACATACCTTCAACAAAAAGTGCTGCATCCCGTGGTGTGGGACTCACATTCCTTTAATTAAGGAGAGAAAAACCGTTTCTGTGTACGGCTGCTCGTTGGGGGGCTTTATACGACGATGTCGAGAACGCATGAAAACAAAACAAAGAATGAACGTTTTTTTTTTTTTTTTAAAACACACAAGTCGTGATGGGACAGAGTTATTCATTATTATTTGTTGTAGTTCCTAAAAAGGTGGTGAGGTTTAGAGGGAGGGATAGAAGGGAGGCTGGGGCTGTCTCTCTCTTCCCCAGGTATTTAGACTACACAGTAGTTTCATTTCTCCAGGGTCCCGTGCGTATATTCCCTGTGCTGTCTGATGCGTACACAAAACCCTCGTGCAGGCCTCCTTTAAGGATCCCATTCTGATTGGGCGGTGGATTCTGGGGGTAGGATTGTCTGCGCGGGTGCATCTCCAGGTGGTGATGCGGCACGATCAGGTCCTCCTCATTGGCTTTTTTGCCACAGCCGCACAGAAAGGTGCCCGTGTCGCCAGCCTCCGCCTGGCACAGAGTGGGGAACAGGTCCGCCTTGGCACAGCAAGGCACGTGCCGGTGGCAGGGGGCGTGGCACGCCAGCGCCGCCTCGTGAGGCACCGCCGCTGCGGACGCATGGCACGTGTGGGGGGAAGCAGCCAGGTGGCAGATGTGTCCGAGGCGCTCATGCGTGCTGTGAGGGCTGTCTGTGTGGGAGCTGTGGATAGAGCCTCCATCTACGCTAGAGGGGATGTGGTAGGCATACTCCCTCTCTGCCACCCCTCCTGTGCCAGCCTGCCGGTGGCGGCTAAAGTGGCGAGGCTTAGTTCTAGTGCTGCCCTTCAGGCAACGATGCAGGTGGATGCCTGGCCGGTAGCCCTCTGGGTCAGTGTGCAGGAGCACATGCGCCGTAGGCTCCTCCTCCATCAGCTGCTGGCTGTGCAGGGCGGTGCAGCAGGGTGCCACGGGGGACAGGCATGTCACATGGTTCTGTGCCGGCGTCAGGCTGCCATGCTTACAGTGACCCAAGGTGCCACTTTGGGCATGTCCTCCCAACAGGGCCTTACCCGGGCACGGCGAATCCAGGTGGCAGTGCCCGTGCCCATGCCCTATTGTATCCCCATTGACATTAACCTTTGGACACAAGTGACCATGACCGTGGCAACCGTGGTTGGTGCGTCTCCCAGGGCAGCAGGCGCACCAGCAATGCCACACGTCGTCCCGCTTTGCACAGTGGTGGATGAGCACGAAAAGGCCCAGCGTGACGGAGAAGGCACCGTACAGGCAGCTGAAGATCATGTCCAGGAAGTGGCCCTGCGACACAGCCAGCGCCCCGAAGGCCCACGTGGCCACGAACAAGAAGAGGGTGAAGGCTGCTGTCCTCAGCTGGGCCTTGAACGAATGCTCGTTGGCCAGCAGAGAGGGGTTGATGGCAATGGCTGAGTGGCAGCCTGCGTGGCACTGCCCTCTGTTGGGCGGTGGTGGCAGTGCTCCGGGCTCTCCTCCCCCTCCCTGGTGGCAGTGCACGCCCATGCCCGTGACAGACGCCAGTCTCTGCTGCTCCTGAGTCAGGGCTTTCAGTTCGTACTTCCTCTCTGGGTGGCGCCTCAGCTGGATGAAGGTACACAGGAAGTAGACGCAGGTGACCAGGACGATGAAGGCCACAGGGCCATAGAAGGCTCCCAGGCTGGACTCCCACACCATCCAGCAGCTGCAATACACACACACACACACACACAAACACACACACACGGCTAAATTAACATCACTGTATGACCTCAGTGTGTTTGCTTTAATAAACACTGAAATACATAAACACAGAGAAGAGCCATAGGCATCTTGAAGCGATAAATTACCTTAAGTGATAAAGAAAACAAAGGGGGGTGGGCAACATACACTGAAGTGTGACTCATATCATCAGATCTATCTGCATCTAATCCATTTTGGAGGTAAATAGTCTTTGCAGGATATAAGTGCATGGAGACTTGACACAGCTGTTGATGAGGCGTCTAAAGTTTCACTTTAAAACATAAAAGAAAAATATCAACCTCTACAAAAAATGTCCTTTCATTTTGTTGCTGCAGGATTATTTTCCTGCTCTAGCAAACGGGCTAAAATTAAGATCCTACCTGTGCGTGTGCTTAAAACTGTGACTGTGACCTTGAGAATAGGGGACTGCTGGGTGACTTACTAGGGTGACGTCTCCCCACTGCCATAGTTGTCAATATTGACGCCTGCTGTGATTCCACAGATGATGAAGGGCACTCCGCCACTGACTAAATAAAACCTGAAGAAAGAGAGAGAGAGATTATAAAATGTGTGACATATAAAAGTGACTTTACAACACCAATATCCTCTGTTTTCTGGGTTGTACTGCCAGTAATCAATAGCAGGGAGCCAGAGAGAGAGAAAGAGAGAGAGAGTCAGTGAAAGAGAGAGAAAGAGTCAGTCAGAGAGAGAGAGAGATAATCAGTCAGTCAGTCACAGTCAGAGAGAGAGAGAGTCCGTCAGAGAGAGAGAGATAGTCAGTCAGAGAGGGATAGAGAGCGAGAGAGAGAGAGCGAGAGAAAGAGAGAGAGAGAGAGGTCATGATCAGATGAGCTCCTGCATTTTTCAGCATGTTCTTAAAAAAAGATAGATTTAGAGTTAGATAGACTTGGATCTTTTGTCAGGAACATATACGGTATGCGATCCTCTACAACATAACTTTCACTCCAAATCAAAACTCAAGCCTACAACCTGATTTTGGACAGAATTACGGAATCACCTGGAAGGTTTAAAACTCCCTAAGATTACTATTCCAAAGCTATATAGCAAATGCTCTGGAAAACAACAGAAACCTGAAAACACCATCCAACCTGGAACTGAGTGAGTAATGTTTAGTCTGAAGCTATATTTTATTTCCAAAAGCCAAGAAGAAAAATACATTACATCACTTCATAAGGACTGAATGCTAAATTAAGACTGCCAAGCTTGATACAACTTCAATTAGCACTGACGTGTCAAGCGAGAGGTGTCAAAGCCCTTTAGCCCAACAATGGCAGGAGTCGCGCAGTCTGCTCCAACCAAATGGAGGCCTTAGAAGCTGCCTCCCGCTGTCCAGAGGTAATTAAAATACAGTACCATGTGTATGTGAAGAATGAGAGGCAAGAACAGATCACAAAATGAAGCTCCTTATGGAAAATTAAGAGACACTTTTAGCTGACTATTATAAAAATGGGAACATCAGCAACCTCATCTTCCACACAAACCATCCCCTGGCATGGCACAGTGCTATATTAGCACACTACCCCTCTGTTAAGAGAGGGGGTGTTAACGAGGGGTGGAAACTCAGGATACTAGACAACGAGGACTCTGACTCAGCTAATATACATCGCTTTAAGTCTGGAACAGTAAATGGTACAGGGCAACCCCAAACAGTTTCAGCTGGACTTTCACCAAATCAAAGAATTAGCCCAGTAGGAGAAGCTCTCCCTTGAGAAAGATACCCCCACCCAGAGCGGGTCAGACCAGACCTCTTCATTATATAACCCCACAGACGAGCAACCCCAAGCGGAAAGTCAACCTCCCAGCACAGAGTACTACCACCTCATTGAAATGAAGGATACATTTACCCAGCTAGAGGTAAGGCAGGTAGAGCTGGAACAGCAGGTGATTACACTCCAGTCAGCACAGACCCAGACAACAGTCCAGCACAACAACACCCCCTTAACCAGACCCGGAGTGCTGGAGGTGGAGAGAGACATATCTGGACTCTGGACTGTGGTGAGACAACTTCAACAATATAAAAGCAAGAGCAGGAGAAGAACAGAGCACTAGAGGAGAGGATCAGTGCTGGACGAGAGGTTGAGGGGGATGGCGTGTGACAGAGAACAACCCACTAGAGAGGTGGCCTCCCCCACTGGCTTCTCTGCGACCAGCCCCACCTCAGTTCCCAACAAAAGTCTCAACACAACAGCAGAACAGTCCATACCAGACCCTGACCATAGCGTTGACATCACAGCAGAACAAACAAATGAAGAACCCCAAGCCCAGGGGATCTCACCCCCTCTGAGCACCCCCCTTGTCAGCCCTCCTGGCCCACCACTCCACCCTGGACTTGAACAGCCTCTATGACCAGGTCCACCTATACAAGGCAGCAGTGCCCACCTTCGCCCGGACTCTGAAGGGCATCGCTCTCAAACACAGCCCCAACACTTCACACAGAAGCAACAGATCAATAGACACCCAGCACAGACCAGCGAGACACTCGCCCAGACCCCGCCCCCACTCTTACATTAGCCCAAGCCAATTGCATGTACCAAATGCTCAGCAGGCTCTGCTCACACTTACTGGCCAAACCACACAACCAACAACATTGGACACTTTATGGAACACAAAGCACAACTATGACAACATAACCAACAAAGACGGGTCACAACTCCTGCAGCTCTGTCGCACGCTGGGTATGTACATAGTCAATGGTAGGCTTCGAGGGGATTCCTATGGTAGGTACACCTTTAGCTCATCTTTTGGCAGTAGTATTGTAGACAATTAGACAACAACAAATTCAATCCCTTTTAGACAACCTCCTGGAGAAAACAGTTTCCCTATCAAAACTAAAAATCTCAAATAGAAAACCGAAGAAAATGAACAACAATATCATGCCCTGGCCTTAGTTATCTTAGTTTTCTTTATTATTTTGGTTAGTCCAGGTTGTGACATGGGTGATTTATTGTGTTTCGTCTTGTCTAGGGGTTTATTAGATTAATGGGGTTGTGTTCAGTTTAGTTGTCTAGGAAAGTCTATGGTTGCCTAGAGTGGTTCTCAATCAGAGGCAGGTGTTTATCGTTGTCTCTGATTGGGAACCATATTTAGGCAGCCATATTCTTTGGGTATTTTGTGGGTGATTGTTTCCTGTCTTTGTGTTTTATGCACCAGTTAGGACTGTTACGGTTTTCACGTTTGTTGTTTTGTAGTTAGTTCATGTTAAGTGTCTCATATTAAAGAACCATGAACTTCAACCACGCTGCATTTTGGTCTGCCTCTCCTTCACAGGAAGAAAGCCGTGACAAACAATGACAAATGGTTTGATGAAGAATGCAAAAAATTTTGAAAGTGATTGAGAAACCTGTCTAACCAAAAACATAGAGACCCGGAAAACCTGAGTCTATGCCTTCACTACGGTAAATCACTAAAACAATACAGAAATACACTATGGAAAAAGAAGGAACAGCACGTCAGAAATCAGCTCAATGTAATTGAAGAATCCATAGACTCTAACCACTTCTGGGAAAATTGGAAAACACTAAACAAACAACACCACAAAGAATTATCTATCCAAAATTGAGATGTATGGGTAAAGCACTACTCCAATCTTTTTGGCTCTATAACAAAGAACAAATAGCAATAGCTAATTGACAAACAAACAAACCAAAACAAAGGCAAAGGCTTCTCATGCTTTGTTGATTTCAAAAAAGCCTTCAACACAATTTGGCATGAGGGTATGCTACACAAATTGATGGAAAGGGATGTTGGGGGAAAAACCTACGATATTATAAAACAACAAGTGTGCGGTTAAAATAGGCAAAAAAAACACACATTTCTTCCCAAATGGTCGTGGGGTGAGCCAGGGATGCAGCTTAAGTCCCACCCTCTTCAACATATATATCAACGAATTGGCGAGGGCACTAGAAAAGTCTGCAACACCCGGCCTTACCCTACCAGAATCTGAAGTCAAATGTCTACTACTGGCTGATGATCAGGTGCTTCTGTCACCAACCAAGGAGAGCCTACAGCAGCACCTAGATCTTCTGCACAGATTCTGCCAGACCTGGGCCCTGACAGTAAATCTCAGTAAGACCAAAATAAAGGTGTTCCAAAAAAGGTCCAGTTGCCAGGACCACAAATACAAATTCCATCTAGACACTGTTGCCCTAGAGCACACAAAAAAAACTATACATACATACCTGACCACTGTGACTGACCCAAACGTAAGGAAAGCTTTGACTATGTACAGACTAAGTGAGCATAGCTTTGCTATTGAGAAAGGCCGCCGTAGGCAGACATGGCTCTCAAGAGAAGACAGGCTATTTGCACACTGCCCACAAAATGAGGTGGAAACTGAGCTGCACTTCCTAACCTTCTGCCCAATGTATGACCATATTAGAGACACATATTTCCCTCAGATTACACAGATCCACAAAGAATTCGATATCTCCCATATCTACTGGGTAGTGTGCAATCACAGAAGCAAGATGTGTGACTTGTTGCCCCAAGAAAAGGTCAACCAGTGAAGAAAAAACACCATTGTAAATACAACCCATATTTATGCTTATTTAATTTCCCTTTTGTACTTTAACCATTTGTATATCGTTACAACACTGTATATACACATGATATGACATTTGTAATATCTTTATTATTTTGGAACTTCTCTGAGTGTAATGTTTACTGTTCATTTTTATTGTTTATTTCACTTTTGTATATTATCTACTTCACTTGCTTTGGCAATGATAACATATGAACATATGTTTCCCATGCCAATAAAGCCCCTTGAATTGAAATTAAATTAAGAAAGAGTCAGAGAGAGAGAGTCAGTCAGAGAGAAAGAGATAGAGACCGACTTTTTGTCTTTCGATAATGAAACATTCTCATTTCATTAAACCTCCCCCCAAAAAATAAACACCAAAAAATATCCTGTACTGCATACATGTACCATACTCACCTTGCCCTCTACCCCACGTTACAAAACAACACCACACATCAACAATAACCAAAAACCTCAACACTTCTACAACCGTATATCCAAAACATCTTCCCCTGCTATTCAGACAGCCCCCACAAATTCTACCCTAAGGCGTGCAGAGACCATCCCATTAAATAATAGTCAAGGATCTGTTATCCCTCCACCTTTGACCCTGTTCCTCCTTGTTTGCCAAATAGCTAACTTTGCCTTAGCAAACAGAAAATTCAACAAAACACATTTGGCCTTCTCCTTATTTGAATACCTGTACCCCATTATAAACATACCAAAAGTAAAAACCACCCCCAACCTCTCACACAGACATTCCAACAGAGACATTAATGGCATTAACCTGGCACACACAGAAAACACATGAATCACAGTTTCTCTCATAACACAGAAAGGACACCCCTACCCAATTCCCGGTTCAACCAGTGCCAACCAGCTGTCAGTAGACAGGGATAGATGTAAAACCCTCCACTGGAGGTCCCCTGACCTCTTTGGTACCAGGGGTTTGTAGAGCCCCCTCCATCTAAAACCCACCATACTCTCCTCCCCACGTACCCCCTGTCACGGATGTGCCTTCACTCCTGTCAGGCTCTTAATGTTCCTTACCTTAATGCAGAGGTTGTAGAGGGCTTTTACCTCCCACCCCTTCAAACTCCCCCAGGATCGGAGTGTTAAAATCTGACAAGTCCTCCAGACCCCTTTGCCAGTTCCCAGTCTCTGCTGTCACCTGCAGTGGCGGAAACATTGGTGGCCCCTCACCCTTTGGCCGCTCAAACACCACCCTTACCGGCTCAGACAGTGCCTCCTGGACCTCCTCCAGGAATCTCTCCAGCAGCCTAAGAGACGTTATTCCTGTTTGTTGTGCCAGGACTTCTGGGGATTTCCACCCCTCCTCTCCCAGCAGTCGCAGGTCACGCAGCCTCAGTAAACCCGCTGCCATCAGTTGCCTTTGCAGGGTGGCTGACTGAACTGATCTCTAAGGGATGGCTGGGTTGTGGAAGATAGACTCCTCCCACACCCACAGCCCAGGCTCCATATCCCCTTCTCATGTGGGCCTTAGTAGCTGACAGGCACTCAGCACTGCAGAGTAAAAGTCTGAGAGACCTGCTGCACTCAGCCTCTCCAGCTTCATGAGGAACAGCTGCTGGTCCAACCCTAATCTGCCAGCTCTCCTCAGCAGAGTGCATGCTGGTTCCCTCCAGCCAACATCAGTATGGTATAGCAGTCTCTGCACCGCCTTTAGTCGGAAATCAGCCACCCTGCTCTCCATTTCCACCAGGCTCTGTCCTCCTTTGTGGACGGTCATGTACAAAACTGCTGCCCTCAGCCAGTGATGGCCCAATCAGAAGAAGTTGCAAGTCTGTAAGCATACCGGCAGGGGGGGCTGAGGACATCCAGTTCATGCCAAAGGGAAGATGTCAGCAGGTTGTTGATTATCAGCACCCTCCCTCTATATGACTCCATCCACCTGGCCAGTCTTGATATCACTACCTGTGACAGCCCTTCCAAGTTATTCCTGACCCACCTCTCCATGCCCAGGTACACCCCCAACATTTTAAGACCTTCACAACCCCACTGCAAACTCCCTGGAAGCAGAGGAGGTGCCCTATCCCACCATGCCCCCGTTTACCTTAGCTGACAAAGCTCTCTCGTACACCTTCAGACTAGTCTCTAGTGCCTGCATATCCTGACCATCACAGAAACGTCATCTGCCTATGCTGACAATGCTATGCCTGTCAACACACCCATGCCTGTCCAGCACACTCCTTGCAGTCCATTTAACCCAAAAAAGGCTAAATGGCTAATGTATATAACTGCCCCGATAAAGGGCATCCTTGTCTAATGTCCCATCTCACCCAGACTGGCCTACTGAGCCCCCCTTCCACCTTTACCATACATGACACCCCAGCATACAACATCATCACATAGGTCAAAAAACTTTTTCTAAACCCAAGAACAGACATCACATAAAACAGATACTCATGGTCCACTCTATCAAAAGCCTTCTCTTGATCTAGTGACTAATCCAAAGTTCACATTAGAACCTCTCGATAAGTCCAACATGTCCCTGATTAAGAACAAGTTGTCCGTGATTGACCGTCTGTCCCGGTACACAATTTGTTTGGTCCTTGTGTACCATAGAGTCCAGATGGGACTTCAGTCTGTTAGAGAGGACCTTGGCAAATATATTGTAGTCCACACAGAGCAATGCCACAGGCCTCCAGTTCTTAAGTTCACACAATTCCCCTTTTTTGGGCAGGTGAGTCAGAGCCTGACGGCAGCTCATCTGCAACTCTCCTACCCCGACGCATTCACGCAACACGCAAAAGTCCAGTCCAATTATTCCCCAGAATTTTTTATAAAACTCCACTGGGAGTCCATCGACCCCCGGTGCACGACCGGGGGACATCTGGGTTACGGCCTCTGCCAGTTCATGGGACAACAGAGGAATGTCAATTTCATCCCTCTGTGACAGAGGGAGCTTAGGGAGTTCTGCAAACAAGACCTGGGCAGACATAGGATCACACAGTTCTGCCCTATACAACTCAGTATAAAACTCCACAGTTCGCTCTTGCATCTTCCCCACCACAGAGGTCACCCGCCCATCAGACAACTGTAGACAATGCATGCCCTTGGATTCACCGCTCTGTCTTTCTAAACCAAAGAAGAAGGAGCTGGGAGCATCCATCTCCTTGAGCATGGAGAACCTAGCTCTTACAAATGCTCCCGTTGCTTTAACCTGGAAAAAATAGCCTCAAGATAAACTTTTTTTCCCTTGGTCTCATTCAGGAACCTTGTCAGTTCCCTCACCGTATATTTTGACCTTTCTGCTTAACTGGCTGTCAGCTCTGGACCCACTGAAGAGGAGTCTGGAAAAAAAGGCCCTCCTCATCATCCTCTTCCTCAGATTCACTTTCCTCCTTCTCATCTTCATCTCCCATCCTGACCACCGGCCCTTCCTCTCTGGTCAGGGCCTCCCACCCAGCACCAGGCACAGGTTCCTTGGTGCCTTTGACCACACCAGCCTCTCCCCTCCTGACTTCTTTCTTCTCCCCTTTTACGCTTGACACCCCCCTAGTTTCTTACACTTCCCCACTATATTCTCCTCATCCACTAGCATAACCTGACTAGGACCAGCCTCATCTACACGACCATCCATAACCTGACTAGGCCCAGCCTTATCTACACCCCCATCCATAACCTGCCTAGGCCTAGCCTCATCTACACCACCATCCATAACCTGACTGGGCCCAGCCTCATCTACACCACCATCCATAACCTGACTAGGCCCAGCCTCAGCTACGCCACCATCTCTAGCCTGACTTGGCTCAGCCTCATCTACACCCCCATCACTGGCATGACTAGGCCCAGACTCTGCTGCCTGCATCTCATTGTCTCCTGCACGTTGACCTCAATTTCCCCCACTGGGGGCGCTTGTACCCTCACCTTGTCTATGGCCTTTATGTGGGCCCGCAAAGCTCTTATGTCCCAAATCCCCACACTCAAAACACTGTAGACTATCTGTGCTAGCAAACTCTACCCATGCCTTACTTTAAAATGCACATTTAGCTGTTGCTCATTGCTATTCAGAAACATGACACTTGCCTCCAGAATGAAACAACAAAACTTAACGGCAGCTGCCTGAAAACCTGCCGACAGTACACGAAAACCGCAAGAAAACTTACCAAAATGACTCAGCTCTTTCCTGATTTGATCATCCGTAATAAACAGAGGCAAATTTGCAACTACCACCCTGGTCGAAGGGGTAGAAAGAGGCAAAATTGGCACAAACACACCCCTTACAAATATTCCACTAGCAATTAGCCTACCAACCAAATTTGCTCTTTTCATGAACACAACCACAGCTTTGTTCATTCTGGAAGCGGAATGTATAAATTCAGCTCCTACCTGTTCACCCACTGCGAGCAGAACCTCCTCCACTTTAACTCCATTCTCAGGAACACACCTGAATCCATGCCGTATCGACAGTGTCTCCTCCGTGCTAGGCTAAGAAGCCATCGTGCACACCACACCTTCCAAACCCCAGGAAACTAACTCTGTCCTCTTCCAACCTAACTTTGAAAAAACCTGTGGATACCGCTAAAACAAATAGTGCAATAACCATCCACCATAGAAAATACAAATGGAAAGAAAATACAAAGGACAGAATCAAGAAAATAAGTAAGGACAGAGCCCTCCACACCAAACACTCGAACTCCAAAAAAACTCCCAGCATGCACTGTAAGAGAGAGAGAGAGAGACTGTCAGTCAGTCAGGCAGTCAGTGAGAGAGAGAGAGTCAGTCAGAGAGAGAGAGAGATAGTTAGTCAGAGAGAGAGATATAGTCAGTCAGAGAGAGCAAGAGAGAGTCAGTCAGTAGTCAGTCAGTTAGAAAGAGAGACAAAGAGAGAAAAATAAGAAAAAGAAAGAGACCTGAGGATGTGCTTCTCTCTCTGTGCCGGCTTGGGTTGTAGACTGGAGATGAAGGGACAGAAAACAGAGAGGGAGAGAGAAAAGAGAGAGCATGAGAGAGAGGAAGTACAAATTGACCTCCTACTCTCCTCTCTCCTGTTCTGCACAGTATAAACAACTCTACCACTCCTCAACATGAGAACAGCTCTAAGACACAGTATAACACATGACAAGCAGACAAACAGCTTTATTTGTGCTGGAGCATCCACTTCTCCTCAAATCGGAGATGTCTCTATTACTGTTTGAGATATATTCCTATCACTGTTTCAGCCCTGGAAAAAACACAAAGCAGGAACATGCAGTCCCCACCCTCTCCCCTTATGTCTGTCTTGCTATTGCTCTCTCCTCTTTACCCAACCCCGTCTGTCCCCACCTCTCTCCCTCTTCCCTTACACTGCACCCATCCCAAAATTCTATTACGATCGAGATGTTTGGGCAGGCAGGTGGAAGCGGGAGCATTACCGGGACTGTCATTGTCTGAGTGGGAGTGATTCCCTCAGGACACTCCTCCAACAGAAAGTCATTTACACACATGACAAGGAGATAAGCATAAAGACGAGAGGACCAGGGGATGTTAAAGCCCAGTGCTTTATGACCCCTATTTCCCCTCTCTATCTCGACAAATCACCAGTCTACAACCCCAGCCTTCCATGCCAGGCTGACACGCACATAATCACGCATATGCACACAGATACACGCACACACGCACGCACACATACATACACAGGAACACATCCCTACTGTAGGTCTTTCTCTCTCATTCCCCCTCTCGCTCCCTCTCTCTCCCCCTCTCGCTCTCTCTGTGTCTCGACTCTTGTTCTCTCTCTTATCGCATTACTCTCCATTAAAGAGTCATTTAAACCCACGACACAAAATGGCAGACAGTGCAGAGGGCGGGCACTTCTGAGTTCAGTTTTGGGGAGCAGCGGCAATCCTCAACTGATATAAATAGACATCGAAAGACCCCGGAGCGAGAAGTGCCTCCTCCCGCTCTCCTCTGTCTATGTACTGGCCTCTGTCTCGCTGTCTAGCCCTGGATATACTACAGGGAGTGGAGCACTCAGGCCAGTCCACATTTTGTGATATGTACCGATGATGGAGGAAACTGGTGCAAAAACGGGTGAATAAAGCCGCATTGTGTAATTGGTTGCTGTGCCGCTTACCGTAACTCGTTCTATTTTGGGTCACTGAATACTGATGCAGACACTGCATACTGACACAGACACAGCACCACTGAAGTTATTACTGTATTGCAACAACAACAAAAGAGAGAATATTGCCCAGTTCCACTGCTATTTTTAATGAAGTGAAGTGAGTGTTCAGTGCGTACCCTATCTCCTGTACTTATTTGCATCTTAAGCATTTAACCAGTGGGGCCTACACATTACACACAGGGGTCAATAGGACAAAGGTCACCATGACAGAATGCCGGATTAGCTGACAGCCCAAATAAATCCGCTGCCATCAGATTCTGTCATCTGGCTTTTTCTGGGCTGAGGAGAAGGGGGGATAGGAGAAGGTTGAAGAAAATGGATTTGTCTCCAGAAGCTAAGTCTCATTGCCTGGGCCCCTCTCATGGCAAACATTAGTCACACACATACACACACATACTAGAGGTCGACCGATTATGATTTTTCAAAGCCTATACCGATACCGATTATTGGAGGACCAAAAAAAAGCAGATGCAGATTTTTTAACATGTATTTGTAATAATGACAACAATACTGAATGAATACTTATTTTAACTTAATATGATACATCAATAAAATCAATTTAGTTCAATTTGTTCAAATTTGTTCAATTTGGTTTAAATAATGCAAAAACAAAGTGTTGGAGAAGAAAGTAAAAGTGCAATATGTGACATGTAAGAAAGCTAACGTTTAAGTTCCTTGCTCAGAACATGAGAACATATGAAAGCTGGTGGTTCCTTTTAACATGAGGCTTCAATATTCCCAGGTAAGAAGTTTTAGGTTGTAGTTATTATAGAAATTATAGGACTATTTCTCTCTATACAATTTGTATTTCATATACCTTTGACTATTGGATGTTCTTATAGGCACTTTAGTATTGCCAGTCTAACAGTATAGCTTCCATCCCTCTCCTCGCCACTTCCTGGGCTCGAACCAGGAACACATCGACAACAGCCACCCTCTAAGCAGCGTTACCCTTGCAGAGCAAGGGGAACAACTACTTCAAGTCTCAGAGCGAGTGACGCTATTTGAAACGCTATTAGCGCGCACCCTGCTAACTAGCTAGCCATTTCACATCGGTTACACCAGCCTAATCTCGGGAGTTGATAGGCTTGAAGTCATAAACTGTGCAATGCTTGAAGCATTGCGAAGTGCTGCTGGCAAAATGCACGAAAGTGCTGTTTGAATGAATGCTTATGAGCCTGCTGGTGCCTACCATTGCTCAGTCAGACTGCTCTATCAAATCATAGACTTAATTATAACATAATAACACACAGAAATACGAGCATTAGGTCATTAATATGGTCGAATACGGAAACTATCATCTCGAAAACAAAACGTTTATTCTTTCAGTGAAATACGGAACCGTTACGTATTTTATCTAATGGGTGGCATCAATTAGTCTAAATATTCCTGTTACATTGCACAACCTTCAATGTTATGTCATAATTACGTAAAATTCTGGCAAATTAGTTCGCAATGAGCCAGGCGGCCCAAACTGTTGCATACACCCTGACTCTGCTTGCAATGAACGCAAGAGAAGTGACACAATTTCACCTGGTTAATATTGCCTCCTAACCTGGATTTCTTTTAGTTAAATATGCAGGTTTAAAAATATATACTTCTGTGTATTGATTTTAAGAAAGGCATTGATGTTTATGGTTAGATCCACGTTGGAGCAACGACAGTCCTTTTTCGCAATTGCGCACAACATCGATTATATGCAACACAGGACACACTAGATAATCTAGTAATATCATCAACCATGTGTAGTTAAAACTAGTGATTATGATTGATTGATTGTTTTTTATAAGATAAGTTTAATGCTAGCTAGCAACTTACCTTGGCTTCTTACTGCATTCGCGTAACAGGCAGGCTCCTCGATGAGGGAGGTGGTTAGAGCGTTGGACTAGTTAACCGTAAGGTTGCAAGATTGAATCCCTGAGCTGACAAGGTAAAAATCTGTCACTCTACCCCTGAACAAGGCAGTTAACCCACCGTTCCTAGGCCGTCATTGAAAATAAGAATGTGTTCTTAACTGACTTGCCTCGTTAAATAAAGTTGTAAAAAAAAAAATATATATTTTTTTAAATCGGCGTCCAAAAATATTGATTTCCGATTGTTATGAAAACTTGAAATCGGCTCTAATTAATCGGCCATTCCGATTAATTGGTCGACCTCTAACACATACACCTCCAGAAAATTCCAGAAATCCCCCTCCCTGTGCTGCGCAGGTGGTCGAGGAGTGTGAAGAGAGGCTGAGGGTCTTTGTCCTCAATGACTTTCACTGGCATCCAGCTGCAGATGGTTCATGTAGGAATGTGCACCGAATACCTAATGTTGACATTACAGACTACCTGGAATTCACATATTGTACCATACAATACTTGAAAAGGAGGTTGTAATCAACTTTTTATTCAAGATTTTCCATGATGCTTCTTCAAATGAAAGAATGATGCAAGAGGAAGGTTCCCAGAACCAAACTGATACCATAAACAGATGAACATCCAGAGAACGTAATGTGCCAGCTAGGAAGTTACTTCAGCACTTTCTATTTACTCTTTGTCTCTGTTTATTTCTTTACCGTTGTGACTTCAAATGTTCGACAGTTCTCCTTGAGTAAAGTGTCAAAGCCTGTGGGCAAAATATCTTTAACGATACAATGACATTGCCATCTTCAAGATTCTATGGTGAATCTGGTGCTGGTGTGCTATCTGTCCGTCTGTCTCCCATCACCACACGTCAACCTATCTTAGTCCAACAGGCTTTCCTGTCGAATTTGACTCTACACAGTAGAGTTGTGATCGGCAAAGCGCACACACAGCACTTTCCTCCTGCGAGCAAGGAGTTTCTCACTGTCCCAAAGCTGATGCCAAGCATAATGAGTAATGTTGCGTTCTCGTGTTATCGGAGTTTTCGGGAAGCTCTGAGAAAATGTTACAAGTAACTGCCAAAATAAAGGACACACCAACATAAAAAAAGGTGTCTTAATAGGGTGTTGGGCCACCACGAGCCAGAAAAGCTTCAATGCGCCTTGGCATATATTCTACAAGTGTCTGTAATTCTATTGGAGGGATGTGCCATCATTCTTCCATGAGAAATTCCATCTGAGCATTTTAATACATGACCCTAAGCATGATGGGATGTTAATTGCTTATTAAACTCAGAAACCACACCTGTGTGAAAGTACAGTACCTGCTTTCAATATACTGTGTGTACCTAATTTACTCAAGTGTTATCTTTACTTTGGAAGTTACCTGTAGCTAACTTTATTATTAGCAATTTTAGCAAGCTCATCAAGCTAGCTAAAATCGGATTGGTTGAAGAATTGTTCAAACTTTAAAATCACTTGTGCGAAAAAAAAAGTGTGTGTGTGTGTGTGTAGGTAAGTAAAGAAATAAAACAACAGTAAAAATACATTTGAAAATAAGAGTAGCAAGGCTATAAACAGACACCGGTTAGTCAGTCTGATTGAGGTAGTATGTACATGTAGGTATAGTTGAAGTGACTATGCATATATGATGAACAGAGAGTAGCAGTAGTGTAAAAGGAGGGCTTGGCGGGAGGTGGGACAATGCAGATAGCCCAGTGAGCCAATGTGCGGGAGCACTGGTTGGTTGGGCCAATTGAGGTAGTATGTACACGGATGTATGGTTAAAGTGACTAAGCATATAAGATAAACAGAGAGTAGGAGCAGCGTAAAAGAGGGTTTGGGGTGGGGCAACACAATGTAAATAGTCCGGGTAACCATTGGTTACCTGTTCAGAAGTCTTATGGCTTGTGGGTAAAAACTGTTGAGAAGCCTTTTTGTCCTGGACTTGGCACTCCGGTACTGCTTGCCATGCGGTAGTAGAGAGAACAGTCTATGACTGGGGTGGCTGGGGTCTTTGACAATTTTTAGGGCCTTCCTCTGACACCTGGTGTAGAGGTCCTGGATGGCAGGCAGCTTTGCCCCAGTGATGTATTGGGAGGTATGCACTACCCTCTGAAGTGCCTTGCGGTCAGAGGTAACAGCCCCATTGATGGGAATGGGGACGTGCTCGGTGCTCCTTTTCCTGTAGTCCACAATCATCTCCTTAGTCTTGGTTACGTTGAGGGATAGGTTGTTATTCTGGCACCACCCGGCCAGGTATCTGACCTCCTCACTATAGGCAGTCTCGTCGTTGTCGGTGATCAGGCACTGTTGTGTCATCTGCAAACTTAATGATGGTGTTGGGCTTGTGCCTGGCCATGCAGTCGTGGGTGTACACGGAGTACAGGAGGGGACTGAGCAGGCACCCCTGGGGAGCTCCAGTGTTGAGGATCAGTGTGGCAGATGTGTTGCTACCTACCCTCACCACCTGGGGGCGACCCGTCAAGAAGTCCAGGATCCAGTTGCAGAGGGAGGTGTTTAGTCCCCGGTTCCTTAGCTTAGTGATGAGCTTTGAGGATACTATGGTGTTGAACGCTGAGCTGTAGTCAATGAATAGCATTCTCACATAGGTGTTCCTTTTGTCCAGGTGGGAAAGGGCAGTGTGGAGTGAAATAGAGATTGCATCATCTGTGGATCTGTTGGGGCGGTATGCAAATTGGAGTGGGTCTAGGGTTTCTGGGATAATGGTGTTGATGTGAGCCATTGCCAGCTTTCCAAAGCACTTTGTGGCTACAGACGTGAGTGCTACGGGTCTGTTGTCATTTAGGCAGGTTGCCTTTGTGTTCTTGAGCACAGGGACTATGGTGGTCAGCTTGAAGCATGTTAGTATTACAGACCCAATCAGGGACATGTTGAAAATGTCAGTGAAGACACCTGCCAGTTGGTCGGCACATGCCCGGAGCACACGTCCTGGTAATCCGTATGGCCCCGCAACCTTGTGTATGTTGACCTGTTTAAACGTCTTACTCACCTTGGCTATGGAGAGCGTGATCACACAGTCGTCTTGAACAGCTGATGCTCTCATGCATGCCTCAGTGTTGCTTGCCTCGAAACGAGCATAGAAGTGATTTAGCTTGTCTGGTAGGCTCGTGTTACTGGGCAGCTCGCGGCTGTGCTTCCCTTTGTTGTCTGTAATAGTTTGCAAGCCCTGCCACATTCGACGAGCTTCGGAGCCGGTGTAGTATGATTCAAACTTAGCCCTGTATTGACGCTTTGCCTGTTTGATGGTTCGTCGCAGGTCATAGCAGGATTTCTTGTAAGCTTCCGGGTTAGAGTCCCGCACCCTGAAAGCGGCAGCTCTACCCTTTAGCTCAGTGCGAATGTTGCCTGTATTCCATGGCTTCTGGTTGGGGTATGTACGTACAGTCACTGTGGGGAAGACGTCCTCAATGCACTTATTGATACAGCCAGTGACTGATGTGGTGTATTCCTTAATGTCATCGGAAGAATCCCGGAACTTGTTCCAATCTGTGATAGCAAAACAGTCCTGTAGTTTAGCATCTTCTTCATCTGACCATTTTTTTATAGACCGAGTCACTGGTGGTTCCTGCTTTCATTTTTGCTTGTAAGCAGGAATCAGGAGGATAGAGTTGTGGTCGGATTTACCAAATGGAAGGCGAGAGAGAGCTTTGTACGCGTCTCTGTGTGTGGAGTACAGGTGATCTAGAATTGTTTTCCCTCTGGTTGCACATTTAACATGTTGATAGAGATTTGGTAGAACTGATTTAAGTTTCCCTGCATTAAAGTCTCCGGCCACTAGGAGCGCCGCCTCTGGTTGAATGGTTTCCTGTTTGCTTATTTCCTTATACAGCTGACTGAGTGCGGTCTTAGTGCCCGCATCTGATTGTGGTGATAAATAAACAGCCACAAAAAGTATAGCTAAGAACTCTCTAGGCTAGTGTGGTAGTGTTGCTTGCAATTTATCACAATATACTCTACTTCAGGCGAGCAAAATCTAAAGACTTCCTTAGACCCCCCCCATCTTACCGGAGTGTGCTGTTCTATCTAGCCGGTGCAGCGTGTATCCCGCTAGGTGAATATCCATGTCGTCATTCAGTCACGATTCCGTGAAACATAGGATATGACAGTTTTTGATGTCCCGTTGGTAGAAAATTCGTGATCGTACCTCGTCTAGTTTATTGTCCAATGATTGCACGTTGGCGAGTAATATTGACGGTAACGGCAGCTTTCCCAGTTGCCTTCTGCGGGTCCGGATGAGGCATCCGGCTCTACTTCCTCTGCGTTGCTTCCTTTTGAGAATAATTGGGATGTCTGCCCTGTGGGGTGTTTGGAGATTATCGTGTGAGACCTGCTTGCTGCTGTTGTTGTTGTTGAAAAAATCGTTGTCTAATCCGAGGTGACTGATCGCTGTCCTGATATGTAGAAGGTCTTTTCTGCCGTTAGATATGGTTTTAGAAACATTATGTACAAAATAATTTACAAATATTGTGAAAAACCCCCACAATTGGTTAGGAGACCGTAAAACGGTGGCCATCTCCTCCGGCGCCATTTTTCTTAAAGCCAAGATCAAACGTTAAACAGATTGAGATTGGTGATAGCTCTGAAAGCTGACGTACAATGCAGGCTCAGCAGGCTCACAGGCGATTGAGGCAATTGTGTCGAGCCTTGGGTGGGCACCATGGTAACAGGTAATAGTTTAGATCTGCTCTCTCTCTCCTTTCGCCGGATCAACACTATTTCCTCTCTCTCCCCGCTATTGCTCTTCCCTCTCTCACTCTCTCCCAGAAAAGCAGTCTCAGCCAGAGGACTCAGCCAACACACAAACCAAACCCATTTATCATCATCGAAACCAAACAACTTCCTCTGTCTATCTCAATAGGTACTTGGACTCAAAATCATAAGAAGAAGAAAACGGAGGGTGATAGTATGAGTACCTCTATAGTTTACTCTGACCCATCAGTCACCTACTACTTGGCACAGACTCTCAGAATTGTTCCCTGTATTTGAGTTTTTAATATAATTAATTTGGTCACATGTGTAACATGTCAGTTTGCAAACCATCCTCGCACCGTCACCGTAATTTGTTGTCCTGCCAATGCAGAACCGTAATCTAACGTAAGTGGCAATTCCAAAAAAACACGTCCTGTGACATTTTCCACAGTGGCTTCCCCTCCATTTCCTACGGTTATTTTGATGACAAGATGCTGAACAGTGATTGTGAAAGTGATAATGACCGTGAGATGATAATGCATATGATGATGTTAATAAACACATGTTCCCTGGACAAATGTCAGTATCTTCTCCCTCCCTACCTCCACGCTTAGTGATAGTTGCTAAGCAGCAGACAGCTCGCTGAATGGCATCTCTACCACACTAACAGGAGTCTCTAAATTGAACAGGCCCCATTTCTGAAATGGGTTTGATTAAAAAGAATATCCTCGGCTCCCAGCAATCTAGGGTATTAATCAGTCATTTCCAAATGGTGTGTCATATTATTCAAACTAAAAGTTCTTCCCTAAAGCAGAGAGTGACTCAAGTTCAACATTTTACTTGCTGACATTAGTAAGTGTAAGAGAAGCACTAGCTAATGAAGAGCCAAACTGTATACATTCGGTGCTGTGACAGTAATACTACAATAAAGTGCATGAAGTGAACAAAGTCGAAAAGCGGGAAACTAGCTGCAGACGCCTCTTCAGATAAATGAACCAGTAACTCTCCAAGTGAAACCCATGGTAATCGTGCTATTAGAAGAAAATTAAAAAAACAGACACCCACAACTAAGGTTTATACAGAATCTACCGAGCATGTCTTGCTTATAATATCCTTCATTTCAAGTAACCTTCAGGTTCCTTGGTGTCCACATCACTGAGGACACCAGTACCATCGGGAAGTAGGCACAGCAGTTCCTCTTCTCCATCAGGAGGCTGAAACGATTTAGCATGGCCCCTCAGATCCTGAGGAACTTTTACAGCTGCTCCATCAAAAGCATGTTGTATCACCTTCTGGTATCTATTTATCCTGCTCCTGGTCACTATTACTCCTGTTTACATGTATATATTACCACTCATATATTACCATAAGTATTTACATATTCCTGCTACTAGTCACATTTCAGCCCTGTTTACATGTATATCCGCCTATCATGCCTACCCTTACAGTCTTGCACACACACACACACACACACACACACACACACACACACACACACACACACACACACACACACACACACACACACACACACACACACACACACATCACTTATGCTGCTGCCATACTGTTTAGAATTATTATTATTATTATTTATCATCCTTATTTATCATGTACATATCAACCTCAAATACTCCAGTATCCCTGCACATTGTACATTTGGTATTGGCACGGACCCTGCATATAGCTGCCTCTCTCATTTCTTATTATTTATGTTTTCTTTACTATATATTTATTAGCTATGCTATTTTGATATTGCTTACTGCACTGTTGGGTGGTGGGGCTTGCAAGTCAAGCATTTCGCTGTACTTGTGCATTTGACAATACAACATGAACTTCAACCTACTAAACTACAAGGCTAATGATTATTCTCTCTGTAGCTAACAGCGTTTCAGAAACAGAACATTACAGAAAGGTTAAGACTAAGGTTCAAAATCCACACCCTCTAATAAAAGAGAAGCAGTATCCAAAGGCTTGAATTAAGTGGGAATGAAGATTTAATAAGCACAGGCAAAAATACCAGGCCAATACTACTGTGGTACAGATTTGTACAAGCATCTTCGCATGAGGCATACAGTATAGCAGGGAAAGAAATGAAATAAGAAAGCATAGAATTGTGCACCGAACCAATCCTTGACCTAAAAAAAGATACCAACAGCACATTCACAACAAGCACGATCAGCTGCACGTGTAGACAAGCAGGCATGCGTACACATATACTGCATGCACGCACGCACGCACGCACACACACACACACACACACACACACACACACACACACACACACACACACACACACACACACACACACACACACACACACACACACACACACACACACACACACACACACACAAGGGGTCACCCAGAGAGGAGGATTGTGTTTACCTCAACATGGGCTGTTTGGGGTGAGCAGGCGGGTCACTGTCCTGGTGTTGAAGGGGCTTTTTGGTCACCTGCTTGTAAATGTTCCGGGCCATCACCCCCAGCCACAGCATGGTGGATAGGGACGAGTAGTGTAACACCACGCCAACCTGCACCAGGAGACACAGACAGACACGGGTCACTCACTGTTTCCATTTTCACATCATAGAAGGCTCGTCTTCACATTCTTCATGTCCCCCTCACTTCCACTTGTTGACTCACAGAGAGAGTTCTTTTCCCAGACACAACGAGCATGTCATCAATGTCACTTCAAGTGTCTTTCCAAAGATCAATCCCAGCAGGAGCGGGGATTGCTCTTTTAAATTCATGCAAAATGGTTTGCGCGCCTGCGTACTTGGGGACACACCCATCATCAATACCGTTAGAGGACTCAGGACAGTTACCTTGAGCCGTCAACAATAAACAACAATATGAATGTCAGTCACGTCTACAATGCTCTTTACAAAATGTGATGCTTGTTTTCCAACAGACATTGTATTCCACCCTCTCTTGTTCTTATATTCATGAATTATGCTTGAATGGGAATTGATCTCGCATTGTTTTGAGGCTTTATCAGGAGAAATAAAGACAGCTAAGGGGAGAGAAAAAGAGTGAGAAAATAGGAAAGAGAGAGAGAAAATTTGAAATTCATTGTCTTTCTTTTCCCAATCACACTCCTCAGTTTGCTCAGCAGACCCAACACTAAGAGGCATCCAATCAAATAACTCGCTCCAGTCTGCTAGGCTTAACCAACTCTACAGGGACTAAAGGAGTCATACAGGAGTGAGACATGATACTGATTGGAAATAACCTTGAGGCTGGTTAATGGTGGAAGAAGCTCACAGTGAGTAGGTGGTGGTCTGCGATTCAATCATAGCTCTAACCCACACGCTTTGGTCTGAAAGGAACGCTGGCTGAATGGACAAACAACCACTACGGTAGGATGGAATGGAACCCAAGTAAAAACATTTCAGGGAGTGAGTCTTATTGCCACACACTGAACCAGTCCTTGACCTCAAGAAGATATGAACAGCACATTCACAAGAGAGTGACAGTGAGGTAGAGCTGGCGCAATTACCGTATAACCGACGGTTATGGATGAAGACATAAGCATGGAAATAAAATAAATGTCATAACAGAATTTTTTTTTCATTGTTTTTTTCCCCTTTTCGTCGAACGAACATCTGACTGAAGTGACCACAATGTAGCAACAGCACACATAGAAATAAAATTAATAGAACAGGCTTGGAACCTCTAACCCTTGCAATTTGACTGTTAAACTCACGGGTACACTAGCAACGGCTGCCTGATATTGTGATGCAATAATTTCCATGGTAATGTAGAATGTCATAGAAATGATGTTAACTGATGATGGTAGCTCTTGCAATAGAATGTCTTTTTTGTAATGTCAGTTGAGTTGAATCAACAAATCAGAGCACAAATTTTACTTCCTGCTTTGCTCCTATGGTAGAGGGTTAGGTCACGTGACAAAATCTGGACGCTGAGTGAGAATTATACTGTTTGACGCTTGTGCTTATTATGATAAACTGGTGTTTTAATAGGTTTGTT
Organism: Oncorhynchus tshawytscha; assembly: GCF_018296145.1. Classification (NCBI taxonomy): domain Eukaryota; kingdom Metazoa; phylum Chordata; class Actinopteri; order Salmoniformes; family Salmonidae; genus Oncorhynchus; species Oncorhynchus tshawytscha. The sequence continues at coordinate 52,392,063 of NC_056429.1, forward strand.
TTGCATAAATATTTTTTTTGTATGTTGTGAATAGTGTGTAAATGTACTTCACACTTTTTTTCTCCCCAATTGGGAGTTACAGTCTTGTCCCATCTCTGCAACTTCCGTGCGGACTTGGGTGAGGCGAAGGTTGAGAGCCATGCATCCTCCGAAACACGACCCCGCCAACCTGCACTGCTTCTTGACACACTGCTCGCTTAACCCGGAAACCAGCTACACCAATGGGTCCGAGGCGACCGAAGCCAGCACGCATGCACCCGGCCGCCACAAGGAGTCGCTAGAGTGCGATGGGACAAGGACATTCCAGCCGTCCAAAAGCTCCCCTAACCCGGACGACGCTGGGCCAATTGCGCGTCGCCTCATCTCTCGGCTGCGACACAGCCCGGGATTGAACCCGGATCTGTAGTGACGTCTCTAGCACTGATCAGTGCCTTAGACTGCTGCGCCACTCGGTAGGCCCAAAATTAAAATAAACTTCAATAAACTTAAACCTCAGATTCTTAGGAACAATTTGATATGCAGCAATTGAGACTGCATTTAGAATCGCTGTTTTTAGCTAGTCCGCTAACGTAGTTGAGGGGGAGAGAGAGAAATGTGGCTTACCGCCTGTCCCTCGTCTCACACACACACACACACACACACATACACACACACACAGGAGAGAGAAAGGAAGGAACGATGGAGCGTAGGGGGAGGGAAAGAGAGTAGTAGGCAGAGAGGGATGAGGAGAGATAGAAAGATGGGGGAGAATAGATTGGAGGGAATAAGAGGACCACTGGCTGATAAATGCCCTCAGCAAGCACAACCAGTCCACCCACCAACCAACCCACCCACCCACAAACACACATGTAAAATGACAAATGCTCATTCTGTTTGTTTGATATTAATAGACCTGTATTCTTCCCATGTTTAACACACATCTTGGTTGTCTAGATGGCTTCTTCTACCCCTCTTCTGACCAATTAGTCTGTATAATGTAAGTATACACAAACACACACACACAGTAGTCTAAGTCTATGTGAGGGAAGGGCATAGCCGGTGCTTCCATAAACTGAATTACATTGATAATAAAGCCTAATTAGCCTACTCCTGTCTACACAGAACTAAATAAAATCAATCCAAATAGGCTACTACACCAGAAAGAATGATTTGGCCACACAAGACCATTAGCTTCTTTAAATAAAAATAATAAGCTGTGGATTGTTTTAAATCGCATTGCCTACAGTCTGAAGGGCAGTTGAAGGAAAACATAGTTTGGAAAATTGCTATTGCTGTAAAGTGAATACAATGAAAATACTGTAATCTGACTTTTACCCACATAAAAAAGAATATGGTATGGTATAAATACTGTAGTATACACTGTAGTATACAGCAGTATTTACAGTTAACTATAGTATAAATACTGTAGTATATAATATAGTAATTAATGTAGTATTTTTTCAGATTGTAGTATTGTCACGCCCTGACCTTAGAGATCCTTTTTATGTCTCTATTTTGGTTTGGTCAGGGCGTGAGTTGGGGTGGGCATTCTATGTTTTGTGTTTCTATGATTTTCTATTTCTATGTTTTGGCCGGGTATGGTTCTCAATCAGGGACAGCTGTCTATCGTTGTCTCTGATTGGGAACCATACTTAGGTACACTTTTTCCCACCTGTGTTTGTGGGAAGTTAACTTTGTTTGATGGCACATAACCTTAAGCGTCACGGTTTGTTTTGTATTGTTTATTGTTTTGTATTGTTTATTGTTTTGTCTGCGTCATTTCGAATTAAAGAGAAAATGTATGCTCACCACGCTGCACCTTGGTCCAGTTCTTTTAACGGCCGTGACAAGTATACTGTAGTATTTACTGTAGTGTTTTTGCTGACAATACTGTAGTGCTTACTACAGTGTTTTTGTTATATTATCTTTGACCTGGAAGTAGAGGCTTATCCTTAAGAAAACCTACTGGAGAAATACTAAAATAACACATTTTCCATAACCTGTAGGTAGGTAGGACTGGGGTCTGAGCAGATAGTTTTCTATAACCTGTAGTTAACAAAATATATGGTCTATACTTGGCATGCAGGTTTATCACTTAAGGGTGGCACAAATTGTGACATAAGGGAGGGAAATGGGCAGGGTATATGCAAATTAAATACTGTAGTATTTACTATAGTTAAAGTGTAGTGTTTTTGCGGACATTACAGTGGTATTTCCTATAGTATTATATAGTTTACTACATGATATTATAGTAAGTGCTGTAGTATTCTACAGTAAACTATAGCATTTTTTTCACATGGGAAGGTTCTCAAATTTCTCAACTTAATTGAGTGAACAGTATCTTATTGGCACCAGCAGAGAACATCGGCCACATCCCCGATGAGTGCGCACATTCACGCTTTATCACTAGCTAGATTTCCATCCAATTGGTGACAGATTTCCATGTGAATATTCTCAAATCTGCAGAAAACATTTCCCCACCAGAGGTGTTCCCATCATATTGACTTGTTGTGAATAAAAGGCTGTGCTTGATGACATAGCGCACGTAAAAATAACCTTTGTGGTTACATACATGTACCGAATAAAGAATTTAGTTAAATGGGTTTCCGTTGTATTTTATACTTTACTGATGGTTTTGTCACAAAAAACTGGTGCGTTATATAGTGAAATTCTAGTAAAAAGTCCCTGTCTTAGGCAGATACTTTATTTTAAGAATGTGAAATGTCAGAATAATAGTAGAGAGAACAATTTAATATCAGCTTTTATTTCTTTCATCACATTCCCAGTGGGTCAGAAGTTTACATACACTCAATTAGTATTTGGTAGCATTGCCTTTAAATTGGGTCAAACATTTTGGGTAGCCTTCCACAAGCTTACAACAATAAGTTGGGTGAATTTGTCCCATTCTTCCTGACAGAGCTGGGGTTTGTAGGCCTCCTTGCTCGCACACATCTTTTCAGTTCTGCCCACAAATTTTCTATAGGATGGAGGTCAGGGCTATGTCATGGCCACTCCAATACCTTGACTTTGTTGTCCTTAAGCCATTCTGCCACAACTTTGGAAGTATGCTTGGGGTCATTGTCCATTTGGAAGACCCATTTGCGACCAAGCTTTAACTTCTTGACTGATATCTTGAGATGTTGCATCAATATATCCACATAATTTTCCTGCCTCATGATGCCATCTATTTTGTGAAGTGCACCAGTCCCTCCCGCAGCAATGCATCCCCACAACATGATGCTGCCACCCCCGTGCTTCACAGTTGGGATGATGTTCTTTGGCTTGCTTTCTTCCTAGCTGAGCGGTCTTTCAGGTTGTGTCGATATAGGACTCATTTTACTGTGGATATAGATACTTTGGTACCTGTTTCCTCCAGCATCTTCACAAGGTTTGCTGTTGTTCTGGGAATGATTTGCACTTTTCGCACCAAAGTACGTTCATCTCTAGGAGACAGAACACGTCTCCTTCCTGAGCGGTATGACGACTGCGTGGTCCCATGGTGTTTATCCTTGCGTACTATTGTTTGTACAGATGAACGTCGTACCTTCAGACGTTTGGAAATTTCTCCCAAGGTTGAACCAGACTTGTGGAGGTTTACAATTTATTTTCTGAGGTCTTTGCTGATTTCTTTTGATTTTCTCATGATGTCAAGCAAAGAGGCACTGAGTTTGAAGGTAGGCCTTGAAATACATCCACCGGTACACCTCCAATTGACTCAAATTATGTCAATTAATCTATCAGAAGCTTCTAAAGCCATGCCATACATTTCAGGATTTTTCAAAGCTGTTTAAAGGCACAGTCAGCTTAGTGTATGTAAAACTCTGGCCCACTGGAATTGTGATACAGTGAATTATAAGTGAAATAATAATTTGAAAAGATTACTTGTGTCATGCACAAAGTAGTTGTCCTAACCAACTTGCCAAAACAACAGTTTCTTAACAATACATTTGTGGAGTGGTTGAAAAAATATTTTTCATGACTCCAACATGAGTGTATGTAAACTTCCGACTTCAACTGTATATTATTATGGACAAAAGAGCGAGAGTATTTTTATTTGTCAAATGGCAGCCAAGCATCGATGATCATGTCACCAGAATAAGACCCTCGATATTTATAGGAAAGGAGCTTCAGGCTCATCTATCATTGCACTTTCACCACCCTGTGAAGTTCATCATAACTTATTTCATTTGTAGCCTAATAAGCGGCATGCTTTCCTGAGTCGTAGTGGGAAGACCACACAACATGTCATCGAGTGACTCCTACTTCGATATGAAGGTTATTGTATAAATATTTGTGAATAGAAGCGTTTACACCGCCATTTCTCACATAATTAATTATACAGACACAAAAAGATCCCACCTTGTATAGTACATTTTGTTTTGTCGACATTTGGAAAGTTTACTGACACATTTGCTGTTTACATCAGGCCTATCGTGATATTTTTTTAATGCAACATGTACTTTACTCGCAAAAAAAAGGTTGGAGGAAAACCTAGTTAGTCTTGGGTGAGTGCCACTTGAAAATGTATTTCCTCCTCCAGGTTAGATGGATGTCATATTGTATTTGTGTCTTCCCTTCTCGTAGACCTATTATATGGATCAGACAACGTTGTTTTTATTGATCTGTTTTGTCAGGGTCAGCAGAGCAGACAGCCCTGTAATTTGTGTCATATTAAAAAAACGATTTTGCATGAAATGTGCTTATAAAAAGGCAACATTTTTTCCTGTGCAAACAAAGGAGAAGAAACGTGTCTGATATAGCCAATAGGCTATAAAACATCACTATAGCGTTTGATTTGGCTGCTGGGGGGCAAGGAGACCCCCCAGCTTCGCTAAAACCATTGACATCAACGTGCTGTTTGGTTTTAATAACTATTTGGTTTTAATACCATCAAGTCTTGAAGAGCATAGTCAGAACTACACATTTCCGAGTATTCCACATTTAGCTTTATCATCGGAGCCTTACTGCAATCAGTAAAACATCAATTAATCATAGGGCGGGGCGGTATTCCATTTTTTACTATATACTGGTTCTGATGCATGGACCGGTTTGGGTTTTTACTTTACCTTCTATAACGGTATTTCAATGTTTTGTTTGTTAAATGTGATACACAACTCCAGTGTGTGCAATGTCTGTTTTTAGTTTACTCCATTGTCTTTCTACCTTCTGCTACATGCCACTTTCCACTCCAAGCCCTGAGAGAGTCAGAAACTGGGCAGAAAGAGGGGCAGGGGGAAAAAGACCTGCCATCCGTATGCACTCGAATAACTGATGAAGGCCACTTTCCCGCAGGTTCATTTTCGTACTCATGACAGTAGGGTGACCACATTTAAAACACCCAAATGCGGGTTGGATGGCAAGCATTGCTGCACAGCTATTTTCAGGTCTCTCCAGAGACGTTCAATTGGGTTAAAGTCCGGGCTCTGGCTGGGCCACTCAAGGACATTCAGAAACTTCCCGAAGTCACTCCTGCGTTGTCTTGGCTGTGTGCTTAGAGTCATGGTCCTGTTGGAAGGTGAACCTTCGCCCCTGTCTGAGGTGCTGAGCACTCTGCAGCAGGTTTTCATCAAGGATATCTCTGTACTTTGCCCCATTCATCTTTGCCTCGAACCTGTCTAGTCTCCCATTCCCTGCCTCTGAAAAATGTCCCCACAGCATGATGCTGCCGCCACCATGCTTCACCGTAGGCATGGAGCCAGGTTTACATACTTGACACTTGGCATTAAGGCCAAAGAGTTCAATCTTGGCTTCATCAGACCAGAGAATCTTGTTTCTCATGGTCTGAGAATCTTCAGGAGCCTTTTGGCACACCTGATTGGTGGAGTGCTGCAGAGATGGTTGTCCTTCTGTAAGGTTCTCCCATCTCCACAGAGGAACTCTAGAGCTCTGTCAGTGACCATCGGGTTCTTGGTCACCTTCCTGACCAAGACCCTTCTCCCCCAATTGCTCAGTTTGGCTGAGTGGCCAGCTCTAGGAAGAGTCTTGGTCACTGTGTTCTTGGGGACCTTCAATGCTGCAGACATGTTTTAGTACCCTTCCCAGATCTGTGCCTCGACACAATCCTGTCTTGGAGCTCTACAGACAATTCCTTAGAACTCATGGCTTGGTTTTTGCTCTGACATGCACTGTCAACTGTGGGACCTTATATAGACAGGGTGTGCCTTTCCAAATCATGTCCAGTCAATTGCATTTACCACAGGTGGACTCCAATCAAGTTGTAGAAACATCTCAAGGATGATCAATGGAAACAGGATGCAGCTGAGCTCAATTTCGAGTCTCATAGCAAAGGGTCTGAATACCTGTGTAAATAAGGTATTTCTTTCTTTATTTTATATTCTTCAAAGTAGCTACCCTTTGCCTTGATGACAGCTTTGCACACTCTAGGCATTTTCTCAACCAGCTTCACCTGGAATGCTTTTCCAACTGTCTTGAAAGAGTTCCCACATATGCTGAGCACTTTTTGGCTGCTTTTCCTTCACTCAAAATCAAATCAAATGTTATTGGTCACATACACATGTTTAGCAGATGTTAATACGAGTGTAGCAAAATGCTTGTGCTTCTAGTTCCAACAGTGCAGTAATATCTAACAAGTAATCTAATAATTACCCAACAACTACCTAATACACACATATCTAAAGGGATGGAATAAGAATATGTACATATAAATATATGGATGAGCGATGGCCAATGTGGAATAGATGGTATAAAGTACAGTATATACATATGAGATGAGTAATGTAAGATGTTAACATTATTCAAGTGGCATTGTTTAAAGTGACTAGTGATCTATTTATTAAAGTGGCCAGTGATTTGAGTCTATTTATTTATTTAACCTTTATTTAATTGTGCATCTGTAAAAGTTTGTCAGGGTTTTAGGTGGCAAGAGAAATTTCTTCAGCCTCCTGAGGTTGAAGAGGGGCCTTCTTCACCACGCTGTCTGTGTGGGTGGAACATTTCAGTTTTTCTGTGATGTGTACACCGAGGAACTTAAAAAAACTTGCCACCTTCTCCACTACTGTCCCTTCGATGTGGATAGGGGGGTGCTCCCTCTGCTGTTTCCTGAAGTCCATGATCATCTCCTTTGTTTTGTTGACGTTGAGTGAGAGGTTGTTTTCCTGACACCACACTCCGAGTGCCCTCACCTCCTCCCTGTAGTCGTTGTTGGTAATCAAGCCCACTACTGTTGTGTCGTCTGCAAACTTGATGATTGAGTTGGAGGCGTGCATGGCCACACAGTCATGGGTGAACAGGGTGTACAGGAGGGGCACAGGGCGGGGCACAGGAGGGGCACAGGGCCAATTGCACAGGGCGTTGTTGAGACCCAGGGCCTCCAGCTTAATGATGAGTTTGGAGGGTACTATGGTGTTGAATGCTGAGCTGTAGTCAATGAACAGCATTATTACATAGGTATTCCTCTTGTCCAGATGGGATAGGGCAGTGTGCAGTGTGATGGCGATGGCATTGTCTGTGGACCTGTTGGGGCGGTATGCAAACTGAAGTGGGTCTAGGGTGGCAGGTAAGGTGGAAGTGATGTGATCCTTGACTAGTCTCTCAAAGCACTTCATGATGACAGAAGTGAGTGCTACGGGATGATAGTCATTTAGTTTAGTTATATTTGCCTTCTTGGGTACAGGAACAATGGTGGCCATCTTGAAGCATGTGGGGATAGCAGACTGGGATAGGGAGCGATTGAATATGTCCGTAAACACACCAGCCAGCCGGTCAGCGCATGGTCTGGGCCAGCAGCCTTGCAAGGGATAACACGTTTAAATGTCTTATTCACGTCGGCCACGGAGAAGGAGAGGGTGGGGGGACAGTCCTTATTAGCGGGCCACGACGGTGGCACTATATTATCCTCAAAGCTGGCAAAGAAGGTGTTTAGTTTGTCTGGAAGCGAGACGCCGGTGTCCGTCACGTGCGGTCCAACTACCATCATCTAAAATTCCATGACCATCACAGCCCTAACAGTGGGTGGAGGAAGGGAGCGAGAGAGGAGGAGGAGACACAGAGAGAGAGAAGAGAGAGAGGTATGGGGGATAGAGAGAGATGGAGAGGGGCAGGGGATTGAATTGGTAGAAGGAGGTTGGTGGAGGAAGGGGTTGTGCATTTTCTTTAAGTGCTGACTGAGGCTTCCAGAGTCAGTTCCAGGGCTCCTTGAAGTTTGCCTGTCAGAGGAGGTGGTGAGTAGCAGTTCCCGTGTGGGAAGTGGATCCCTGCTGGACCTGAGAGGGATCTATCCACAAGTGGGGCAGAGGGTGGAGGGATGGAGGAGGGTGGTAAGGTGTGTGTGATCACACATATCCTTACAGCCAGCTCCTCCAGTGAACGACCATGTAATCATCCCAGACACTGCCACCACTGCTGGGAACAGGGTAACAGCCTCAAACCCATCGGGATGAGAGGAGGGGTGGACCAAAATAATAAAACTGGACCCAAAGAATCAACTTAGGCTGTTACCCATTACAAATACTGTGTTTCTACATTAGGCAACATCATTAAATCCGAAAAATACCCAGTGGTGAGGAGCACCAGAGGCATGTGCAGAATAAACTCCTGCTGTGATGATTACATTGAGAGATGGGTAATAGTTACATGCGTGTGAGAAGCATGGAGATTTGATCGATTGCAGTAGTTTCTTTACAGGCATCTCTCAAGTGGCGGCATCTCGGCAAGATGGCTGCTCATAAACGTGTTGCTAATGCATCCATGTAGACAGCGAATCTGATGGGGAATATGCTAATTGTGCCGTAATAATGCTCCATTGCACGGCGGGGGAACAGGTGGGTCAATAGGGTGGGCGCATTTCATGCCGTTACACTGGCCGAAATGTGTCACTGGTAGTTGTCGACACTCGCTTGACGGGCGTGACCTAGCCTAGCTAGCTGTCTCTCTGTGAAGCCAAGCCTCCTGACAGGCAGCCAAAGCACGCCAGGCACTGTTGGCTTCAATAAGATCAAGTGAGCTACAGAGATCTGTGCAGCTCCATATTGAGGTGGATTCATTACGTTTTAGAACAAGACAAAGTCTAAACTTCTCGTGGACAGGATGTAGAGGCAGCGGCCTCAGCAGTGTCCCAAGTGACTCTGCCTGGTTCTGAAGAGAGAAGAAGAGCCCTGTTGATATAAATAGAGGATGAGTTGGAAGCCTTTGAAACCTCAACTGAAAGGTAGAAAGAAAGAAAAAACACAAATCTCTAGCCAGCTAAATGCCCACATGCTGAGGAGAGACATCCTCTCTTGGCTGACATGTTCCAATTGATGTATCAAACTCCCAAAACGTAACAATGTGTCTGGTCTTCTTACTCTTCATTTTGTCAAGACACGATTGAGTCTATCGCTAACCCGGACATTTTAACCCCAACCATTATGTCCATCTACCTATCATCGTCCTATCAATCTTCTCAAAACAACAATATGCATGCATACTGGAGTTTGGTTTTCTTAAGATTTCAGCATCAGTTAAGCCAACGATTGATGGAGAGGTTAGCATCTGAAACATCTCTTACCTGGTGTCTCCAATGAGCTGCTTTATCTAAGTAAGGATTCAAGGACACCCCTCATGCCCCAATTAGCCAACCCAACGTTATCCTGCCCTTGCTGCCTCCCCGCTCTCCTCTAAAAACAGTATCTATTGCAGGATCCTCTCACAGTGACACATCTCCCACGATCTCTTCCGTTTTAGAACATCTCAGAGCCAAGCGTTATTGCACCCAGCAGGAGAGAAAGCACTCCCGTTAGCTAACCTACACAGGCATACAGGCCCCGCAGCGCTGGCTGGTGCCTGTGTCTCTCTCTCTCTCTCTCTATCCCCCTTTCGCGCTCCCTCACTATTTTATCTCTCTCTCTCTCTCTCTTGCCCTCTCTCTGTCTTTCTCTCGCTCACAGTCTCACGTTAAGAGATGGACTTGCCAGCCACAGAGGCAGGCAGAGTCAACCGGTAGCCGACAGCGGTAATGGCAGCCATACTCCTACTCCCCTTTGAGACGACGGCAAAACAAAACCCTCATTAGGACAACAAACTGCTAGGTACAAAGCCCCCGGTGGGCTGGGGCGGGAAACCTGGAGGGACAGGCAACATCACAGCATATAGATATGGCCAACCAGGAAGACAGCTAGCTAGCTGTAGCATTCATGTGTGTACTGTAGTGGACTGTATTGTCTCACACCGTGTGTAGGGAGTTCGTGCCGAAGCCTTGGTGCAGCCTATTCATCAGAGCATCAAAGAAGGACAATAGAGAGAGAGAGAGCAAGCGAGAGAGAGAGAGAGAGAGAGAGAGAGAGAGAGAGAGGAGGAGAGCTAGGAGTACTACACCGTGCACACAGAGCATCACAACCACCGCCACAGCGCACCTCAATAGACATTCATAATCAATTCCCCTGGAGAGCTTTGAGAGGGCAGGAATGAAAAGGCAGTGCACTTACTGCTTGACAGATGATGGGGTATTTGATTCGATTGATGCCTCCGGCAAACACAGTGAAGGTCAGAGCTGTGTGGAAACAGAAGTTGAGGAGCATGTGCCATCCCTTCCGACTGATGCGGATTGTGCTGCCAAAAGAAGAGAAACCCACACCGAATAAGCAGTCAGTCAAATAAATATGAATGGTACAGAATATCAGGGGAATGGATGAAACATTGACGCAGAGGACGTTGAAAAAAAGAGCGTTTAAAAAAAGACCCGGTTCATCATTCAGATCATTTACTAGGATACAAGGGGGTTGAGGTGTAAATCTGGTGGAATGCATTGCATAGTTTGCAAATGAAATGTTGTAAATAACAATCTACATATCCCTTTTGATTGAATGAACGTACCGACTTCAAAGCCCAGCCATGTCATACAATTCATTGTTCAGATCAGGGACGAAGAGACAATAGGTGGATGAGAAATAAGGAGATGAAAGTCCGCTCAATTGTAAAAGAAAATATATATATATATATTAAAACTGAATGATTCCAGTAGACTGAGTCAATTGACATGCAACACAATAGAACCCCATATTGTAAAATAGGAAATCAACTAGTGTTATGCACCCTTGGGCATGGCACTTAACCTATATTTCTATATTGCTACTCCTTGTCCAGCTGTTGGAAAAAGCCCTAAGGCTATATGGATCAGCCAATCCAGATGCAGTATCCATGGTAAATAAACTAGAGAGAAACAAACAACATAAACAATTATCCTGGCATCTATCCAGTATCCTAAATCAGCATTATCCTCGTCATGTTCACCAGTGTTTATTATAAATCTGTGGGGAAAAGTGTACAGGAAAGAACCTCTGTTGTTTGTGAGAAACAAACTTGCAGAGAGGGAGCGAGAGAGAGACCAGAGAGTGAGATAAAAGAGAGAAAGAGGCCAGGGAGAGAGAGAATGAGTGAGAACGAGTGAAAACAAGCAAGAACAAGAGTGAGATAGGCAGATAGACTGAGATATATATATAAAAGTGAGAAATAATGAGTTAACGAATGAGAGGGGAAGAGAGAGAGAGAGAGAGCAGCAATAACCTACAAAGCGTGTCTGAGTGTTATGTGCAAGGGAGGAGAGGAAGAGCTCCTTTTCAGGTGCTGAACTCTACCCAGGAGGCTCCAGGAGAGGCCCATAAATCACTGCAGCCTCTACCTGCCTCCCAGTGTTTTTCATGGGCTTGGCTATGGGCTTTCACTGGTTCAAGTGCATTAACCTGGCACGCCTCCACCTCATCGTTTCCCCGAGAAAGCATGTGGCCAAACTGACCTCCCGCTTCTTCTCCTTGGCCGAAGGGGAAGGAATGTTCTGAAGGGTGAACTTGGGAGTTCGAATGGAATGTAACCTTGATAATAGGCTCACCAGCATCGCTATTCAGTATAAACACTCCCTTTGCTTGAAATACACTAACGTTCTGAAAATCAGTGAAGCGGTGAAATTACTTCTACATGTATGGCAAAACGGACCCCTTACTTGTTCTCCTTGGCCAAGAGGGAGGGAATGTTTTGAAGGGTGAATTTAGCCCCAGTGGAATTAGCACTTGTGTAAGCTCACCAGCTACATTACACACTCCCTTGTCTTGGAATACACGTTATGTCAGAAAGTGAAGTTATTTTCAACATATTTAGGACGTTATTCCGATTTGAGATCTGCCTGCACAACTCAGACTTTCACATAAATCATTCATTGATATTAATGGGAGACTGGTGTGCACGGGCCTCAATTCCGAATGTGGCCCTTAGAGCATTTCTACTGTAAGGAAGACACGGCTTTGGGGCTGGAGGGAGGCAAAGCGGTTGCAGTGTTGTACTCCTGCTGCAGCTGTGAGACGACCACTGACAACAAGTGTCTCCTGACTGAAATCATGGAGCCACTGACACCGTCACTCCTCCCAGACTACAGTTACCAGTGTTTTCATAATCCCTCCATCCCTACAGCCCTTCATCCTGTCAATGTCTCTTTCTCTCTCTTTCTTAGAGTTGCCTCATACTGATGCCAACCGTAAAATGTGTTCATACATCTTCATGCTCCATTGCAGTCTATCTATTCATCTGCTTTCCATCAGAACCAAAAGTAGTATAAAGAATGTATAATTTAATTCATCTGTCATTTCAGAGACATTGAATAACTTTTTGGGGGGGTCTTTTATGCTCAGCATAGTGAAAGTATAAAAGGACTGAATGATCGATCACATTAAGTTTCAGTCACTAACTCCATTGTTCGTGATCTAGTGAGTGCCTAACAAAGGGAAAATGAGGCCCTCCAAAAAATAACAAGCTATCCAGGTTGCCTGGAGACCACACTGGATCATCAGTAGAGGACGACTAGATGAACTGAAAGACAGCACAGCCCTCAGGGTTCGAAAGACCTACGGAGAGAGGTGACAGATGTGGTCTGGATCTTATAGAAATCAGATTGAGCCATCTCTTTGAGGCAAGTGGTAGTGGGTTATTGGAAGTGTTTGGCTCGCACACACACACCCCCCCCCAACCCACACAGACACACACACACAAATCGTTCGCTTCAGATGTCTGAGTCAGACAGACTGCAGAGCTTCATGCAGGCCCACAGCGGCTGACTCACAGCTCAGAAGCATGATGGAGGAAAATAAAAACAAACCCTCAAAAGTAGGAGAGGTGGTGTGTGGTGTGTTGTGATGGGTACATGACCTGGATGTGTGTGGTTTTTACTAAGCTTAGTTAGTCAACTAAAGGTGAGAACTCACTTCAAATCCTCTGAACACAGACCTAAACACACACACACACGGCACGCGCAAACACAGTTTCCCGAGGGTTTTTACCTGTGGTGCACGATATAAGTGATGATGGAGGCGAAGAGGCAGAGCAACATGACGGCCGTACAGGCATACACGACCGGGTGCAGAAACTCCCCAGGGTACGGGGGGAAAGACAGCACCTTCTTCAGATCCTAAATGAGAAAGAGAGAGAGAAACATTAATTGTTTAGAAACAATGTACACGACTATGCAATTGTACTCAATGCTTTGGCATAATCTGCATTACAATAAAGTTATTTGAATCGAATTCAGAGAGAGAGAAGTGATGGAGAGAGAAAGAGAGACAGTTGGGGGAAGTAATGGAGAGGAGAGAGAGAGAGAGAGAAGAGACAAGTTGAGACAAGTGGCCACAAGAAAAGGGCAACCAGTGAAGAACAAACACCATTGTAAATACAACCCATATTTATGTTTATTTCTTTTCCTTTTTCTACTTTAACTCGCACATCGTTACAACACTGTATATAGACATAATGACATTCAAAATGTCTTTATTCTTTAAGAACTTCTGGGAGTGTAATGTCTACTGTACATTATGATAGTTTATTTCACTTTTGTTTATTATCTACTTCACTTGCTTTGGCAATGTTTAGTTTCCCATGCCAATAAAGCACCTTGAATTGAATTGAGAGAGAGAGGGAGAGACTTCAGGGTCAGACAAAACAGACATGGTATCATATTTCACATACCGCGTAGACAAACAACGTACAAGAAAACGGTTCACCCTATATGGATGAAAATACAGGAACATTATAGCTGACCGTCTGCAGCTTCATAGTCATTGTATCATTTCAAATCCAAAGCACTGGAGTACAGAGCCAAAACAACAAGCATTGTGTCAACTTATGGAGCTCACTGAATATGGATAGTGTGTAAAGATTTAGTTGGGTCTATATGGATTTTTCTAAGCAGGAGGCTACTGGTTTAATCCAATAAGGCATTTGACGAGTAGTTTTGATTGGTTCAGTGAAGATAGTAAGTTGTCCTGTCAAGTGGTAAATGTTTGAATATGGTGTAAAGGCTCAGGGGCTAAGAGTCAGAGCTAGTCTCAGTTACCATTATAGCCTCAGTGATGAGGATGGTGATGGTGATATGTCCAATGAGACACTTTGACCCTGAGAACTTGCCCTTCTATGTAATCGTAACCCCTCTGGACAGACAAAGGTCCTGTCATTTACACATTGCCATTACGAAATCGGAGAATTGCAGTTGTACTTGCAACCAGTTCTCTCTCTTTTCCTTTCCCTCTCACACTCTCTCCCCATCTTTCCACATACAGATCCTCACGCTCTCTCTCTCTTTTGCCCTATTTTTCTTTCTCCCTCTCTTCAGCTTCCTCTCCAGCCCTATTTTCTCTCCCTCTCCTTCCCTGCCCTGCCTCTGCCTCTCTCGGTTCAGGCTCCATTAAACTGACTGGTGATGTTCTGAGTGGTCGTCTCTCCCTGTCACACTGTTACATATCTGTAAGAGATCTAGATCAGCCTCTGGTCACAGCCCTCCATCCCTCAAATTTCCCCTGCTCTTCTCTCCCCTGACTGGGCCTATTAGTGCTCAGCACACAGGGCAGCAGAGGTCACGGGCCCCTACAGGCCCCTGAACAAGCCTGTGGGTGAGCCCAGGGAAAGGATTCTGCATGGCTGGTCAGGGAAGTTGTGATAGAGAAAGACAACTGTGTAGAATAGACTTACAGCCATGAACACACACAGCCCTGGGAGACAGCCCCGTTCACTACCACGTATCTTCTATCTGTAGATACCTCAGCAGAGGTGCCCATTCAGTTCTACTGATGTGATGATCACAGTGCAGCCAAATCAATGGCGCTAGCTTTCGTGTGTCTTGATGGAAGGGATGTGAAAACATCGCTCCAAACCTCCTATCCCATGCAGTTGATGATCACAGTCAAATCAATTCGAGCTACGCTAGCTTTCAGATTTCTTGATGGCTATGACGTGGGAAAAACCATGTTTACCCAGCCCTGAAAGAGGAGCAAACCATTCCCAGAGAATGACGCACATACTGTAGTTGTCACGATGATGTGTGTGTTCTCATTGTAACGTGACAGCACAGTAACGCCTCTGTGTGAAGCCGTGTAAAGGGCAACATATGCTTCCAGATGTGTAGCACAGATGTAGGAGAGATGCAACTCTATGTTGAAACGTTCTCAATGAGCATCTGCTACTTTAGTAATGTGACATTAAGAGTGAGATTCATTCTGATTATCCATCTCCCCAGGAGCTCTACGTATGTTTTATTCTTTCGGAGAACACATTGACTTGATTGTTTGTGTGACATCATTTTTTTGGAGGGGACCATTGTTCATCTAGTAATGAGCATTACGAAATGTTTGGAATTCTGTGAGTTGCTTGTCTTTCGGTTGCCCAGACACAAAATGCACAATAGAAATGAATGGTGTAACAATGTATTGTGTCATTTTTATTGTAAATAAGAATATAATATTTTTCTATAAACACTTTAAGTGTAACTGACAGCTTTTTAACAACATGAAATCTGATCATCAAATAAAATGTTATTTGTCACATGCGCCGAATACAACAAGTGTAGACTCTACTTACTTACAAGCCCTTAAGCAACAGTGTAGTTCAAGAAGAAGAAAATACTTACCAAGTAGAATAAAATAAAAAGTAATAATAAAAGTAACACAATAAGAATAACAATAACGAGGGTATATACAGGGGGCACCAGTATCGAGCCAGTGTGCAGGGGTACAGGCTATTTGTGGTAATCTATACATGTAGGTGGGGGCGAAGTGACTATTCATAGGTAACAAACAAGCAGCGAGTGTACAAAAGGAGGGTGGGGGGGTGGGGGGTCAATCTAAGTTGTCCGGTGGCGATTTTATGAATTGTCTTATGGCTTGGGGGTAGAAACTATTGAGGAGCCTTTTGGTCCTAGACTTGGCGCTCCGGTACTGCTTGTTGTGCGATAGCAGAGATAATAGTCTATAACTTGGGTTACTGGAGTCTCTGACAATTTTATGGGCTTTCCTCTGACACCCCCACGAAGAATGTAACTTTTTCTTAAAATGTTCTGACAAGCAAGCACATAGAAATGGTAATTTTCACATTTTCATAAATTCTTAGAATGATTGGGAATTATACTGAACAAAAATATAAAGGCAACATGTAAAGTGTTGGTCCCATGTTTAATGAGCTAAAATAAAAGATCCCAGAAATGTTCCATATGCACAAAAGGCTATTTCTCTCAAATTTTGTGCACAGATTGAGCATTTCTCCTTTGCCAAGATATCAAAAAGCTGATTAAACAGCATGATCATTACACATGTGCACCTTGTGCTGGGGACAATAAAAGGCCACTCTAAAATGTGCAGTTTTGTCACACAACACATTGCCACAGATGTCTCAAGTTTTGAGGGTACGTGCAATTGCCATGCTGACTGCAGGAATGTCCACCAGAGCTGTTGCCTGAGAATTGAATGTTCATTTCTCTACTATTTCTCTACTATAAGCAACCTCCAATGTCGTTTTAGAGAATTTAGCATTATGTTCAACCGGCCTCAAAACTGCAGACCACGTGTAACCATGCCAGCCCAGGACCTCACATCTGGCTTCTTCACCTGCGGGATCGTCTGAGACCAGCCACCCAGACAACTGATTAAACTGCCTGTAATAAGGCCCTTTGTGGGGAAAAACTCATTCTGATTGGCAGGCCCTGGCTCCCCAGTGGGTGGGTCTATGCCCTCCCAGGCCCACCCATGGCTGCACCCCTGCCTAGCCATGTGAAATCCATAGATTAGGGCCTAATTGATTCTTTAAAATTATTGCATGTTGCATTTATATTTTTATAGAGCTCAATAGTGAGTAGAGCGCAATAGTGAATTTGCGAACGCGAGAGATATGTTAACTGGATAACAGTCATTCCGAGTTCAGTATAGCTTGCTAGATAGTTAGCAAAGCGATTCACATTTCTTGCTAGCTAACCAAATGACACCTGCATCTCTAGCTGTGTAGCCACCAAAAAAACGTTATGAGGGGAAAAATTCAGTCTCACCAACACCTGCAATGACATGACATCCTCTAAGCAGCTGGCTAGCTATCTAGCTAACATTAGGCTTAGTGTTTTTAGCTTACTACATAAATACATACGCTAGCCTTCACAGCCTTAGCTACATTTGTCAATTTTTGTCCGAAATATTGAGTCATATAATATTGAGCCATATTTTTGGACTGCCAAGGAATCTATTGGTGAATTCTATTCATCATGCATTGAACTGCATCCCCCTATTCTGCCAAAAATGCCTTACTGTATGTCATGGAATGTTGAGTAAAAAATAACCTATTTTTAAAACCTCTTATAAAGTTGATTTTGTAACATAAGCTGTTTTTTCATTCCTGCAAAGTTGTTAAAACGATTTCAGTTCCACTTTAATAATTGAACATGTTTCTAAACACTTCTAAATTAATGTGGATGATACCATGATTATGGATAGTCCTGAATGAATAATGAATAACAATGAGTGAGAAAGTTACATATGCACAATTATACAACGGGGGGGGGGTCTAAACCTGAATGCTGATTGGTTTAAACCGCATTCCAGTCGGTGACTATTCCACAAGTTACCACCGGCTAAATCTATGACGTTAAAATGCCTATTTACTCTGTTCCATCTGAATGTGCAATCCACTATCTCATCAGCCCAGCCAAGCAATTTATAAATTTGATCTCCGCTATAAAAAGCATCTAGACCTTCTCACATTTCTTTTAGAATAACATTACTTTTCAACAGCGGAGATTTGTATCAACCTTGCTGTCTGTCTCTCCGACATTTGCAACATTGTTTCAATATTCAAATTCAATCTCCAGCTGTCCCATAGTAATGAACGTGTCAGGACGAGACAGATAGGCAGCGTTTCTCAGCCAGTTGAAATCATGAATCAGCTGGCATAATTTTTATTGATATATACAAAGAAATGTCATTGAATAAAGGTCAAACGAAAGAAAGTGCAGCTAGTTTGCAGTCTTTCCAGCTTCAGTTTGAAGTGATTTGTGTTAGCTGTGCTGTTGGCTAGCTCCTCTGAAAAACAGTGTCCTTACAAGTGAGCACATTTTCTATGCCAGGCAAAATCGTACCTCATTAGCTCATTGTTCAGGATGTATCCAAATAAATGTCACTAGAAAACAGCTAAACAAATGCAAATTCAGCTACTTTGCTGTTATTCTGGCTGCACTTTTTGAGGTGACAGTAAGTTTGCCGTAGTTGGCTAGCTAGCAAGCAATGGATAAGAACATTGCCAGCGAGTATGGCAATGGAACATTTAGAACGAACCACTGGGTCGCGTCCATAGATACAGAACAAAAAGACCTAACAACTGGGTTGCATCTCTTGCAACTGAAGGAGTTAAACCAATGCATCATACCTTTTAAAGGGTTAATAAATTGTGTTATGATAAACTGTAAGGTCCTGAGACCGCTGTGTGTGTGTGTGTGTGTGTGTGTGTGTGTGTGTGTGTGTGTGTTAACACCTGTTTTGAGTGTTGTGCCCTTCAGACACTATCAGAAGGTGAAAACTGCCTACGTTCATACTCCTCCTGTCTGGGCCCCACCTGGCTATCTGAGGTTCTGAGAATACAACTGGGTTCCTGAGAACACAAGGCTGCCGCAGGCCTGATAAAAACAGCCACCTGTCAGAAGATGCTTGAACTTGTTCACCTTGTTATGACCCTATACTTGTGATGGAAGGTCAAGTTTCGGTCAAACCCACTTCTGAGCTTTTAATTGCTGACAAGATGGTTGCTGCTGTCAGGGGGAGGTTAGATTTATTTAAATGTTGTTGCCAGGGAAACTCACGCAAGGAGGGCTGGGCGAGGCTATATGAGTTACAGGATGTCTTAAACATTTGCAGAACCTGGGGAGAGCTATCATATACTGTACTCTGTACCAACTTCTGCCTACAATTGTATTAGAAAAGGATCATTTTTTAAGAGATGTAACCAAGTGGTTCAGTGTTGTTGTTCTGTACCTATTGATGCGACCCAGTCGTTCGTTCTAAATGTTGCACTGTCATACTGGCTGGAAACGTTCTTATCCCTTTCTTGCTAGCTAGCCAACTATGGCTAACTTACAGTCATGTCAAAAAGCAAAGCCAGAATAATAGCAAAATAGCCACTTTTGCATTTGTTTAAGCTGTTTTCTAGTGACATTTATTTGGATACATCGGTAACAATGACAATGACAAGACAATGTGCTCACTTGTCAGGACACTGTTGTTCAGAGGAGCTAGACAACAACCCAGCTAACACAATCACTTCAAACTGAAGCTGGAAAGACTGCAAACTAGCTGCACTTTGTTTCGTTTGACCTTTTTTCAATTACATTTCTTTATATAGTTTTCAGCTGTGCTAACATAATTGCAAAAGGGTTTTCTAATGATCAATTAGCCGTTTAAAATTCTAAACTTGGATTAGCTAACACAACGTGCCATTGGAACACAGGAATGAGGGTTGCTGATAATGGGCCTCTGTACGCCTATGTAGATATTCCATGAAAATAATCAGTAATTTCCAGATACAATAGTCATTTACAACATTAACCATCTTTACACTGTATTTCTGATCAATTTTATGTTATTTTAATGGACAAAAAATTTGCTTTTCTTTCAAAAACAAGGACATTACTAAGTGACCCCAAACTTTTGAACGGTAGTGTAGGTCACAAGGGTCACCAAATTTGTAAAGGGGGAGTACATGGGACCTCTTCCAAACCTTGGGGATAGTACCACATATAATCATCAGGTTAAAATATGGGTTAATGATTCAGCAATCAGTGGGGCAGAGAGCTGCAGCAAAAATGGATCAAGCATATCAGCTCCAGTGATTTTTAAAAAACATAAATCTTAAGCACGCCATCTAGCACATCACAGAGTAAATAGTTGAAATGCAAACAAAGATTCACTAGAAGTTGACAGGTTAACCATCGAGTTAGCTAGAGGCTGGCAGAGAAACGAGCAGTCGATTGACTGACCAGGGTCAACTGTGACGGCCCTGAATTTTTCTGAACCGTCTCAGTGCTTCTCCTTCCAATAGGGCGCTTTCCCTATTCCCAATTAAATAGCCAGCATCAGCTGCGCAAAAGTGGGGTTGTGATGGAGACGTGAATGAGGATGTGTTCAACCCTCAGTTCCCGATGCTTCTCTATTTCGTTTGTTTTGTTGCCTTTAAACTTGTGTTTTGTAGCCTAATAGAGTTTACCCAGGATCGGATCCACTCTTTGCGTCCGTGGACTACACCTCTCGGTTCTTCGTGGCCTTTCTCAGTTGGCGGATTGGCTTGTCTGACTACAACCTTTTTGTATACGGTATTTCATTTGTTTTGATGTATACTGTGATGATTTATGTAGTTAGTTGTAGTTGAGGACTTAGTAAGAGTTGATATGCTTTAAAGTTCTGTGGTAGAATAATTGTTATTGATTGTATGATTAATCCTTGCTACACTTGAATGAACGGACAAACATTGCGTGACAAAGGTCCCTTGAGTTCCCTGAACTCCTTTACTGGGCTGGACTCTTTTGGCCCGAGGTACAGGACATTTGTGGATGAACCAGAACTCATTGTGTTATATTATTATATGTGTTTTTAATAATTTGTTGGTAATATAACCCACGCAAAATAATAGTTGTTTTTGAAGTTCTTTCCAATGTTTTAAGGGTTTATGAAAAGTTTATTTCCATCCTGACTTACATAAGTCCTTTGTATTGGTGTGGGACTCATTCCCTCCCAAACTAAAAGGAGAAACCAATGTTTTCTCTGGTAGGCACAACCTACCTGGCACCCCTAAAAATAATAACCTCAAGTCAAAACCGTTACACAACTACACCACCGTTTCTCTGAAATGAAATGCCTGCAGAGATCAAAGTATGATTAAAAGCATCACTTATCCCATTTCATCTAAGTTATAACGCCAGAGTCAGATAGAACTTGCTTAGGCAGGGAAGAAGAAGAATTTGTACACTTCAGTGCATTTACTGTTTTCCCAAATGTTGAAGTACCACCAGCAGAGTCAGAGCTTCAAAGGTAGCTTGATTTAGCTTTCTTAATACATCTGTTTCTCAATTGTCTGAAAAATTGACAGTCCACTACAGAGTCAGCTTTCCTTGCTTTGGCCCAGGCCTGATTTCTCCTCCGAATGAGCTCAGATAATTCTGAAGAAAACCAAGGGTTCGATCCATCTTTGACTCTGAATTGTTTAAAAGGGTGTGTTTATCTGCCAGAGGAAAACATTTGGAGAGATTTTCAGAGTAGAACATGTCATGTAAAAATCCTGGAGCGGAAAAAAACATTAAAAATAATGTATCTTCTTAATTAAACAAGGATAGGTATTTTGCTCTTTTGGATCTCTAATACATACTATGGGACAATGATCACTGAGCTCATATGCAAATACTCCACTAGACAAATATTTATGGGGGTTATTAGTAAGAATTAAATCCATCAAGTAATTCAATCAACAGGGTTTTTCACATTTTTTATTTCACCTTTATTTAACCAGGTAGGCTAGAACAAGTTCTCATTTACAACTGTGACCTGGCCAAGATAAAGCAAAGCAGTGTGACACAAACAACAACAACACCGAGTTACACATGGAATAAACAAACATACAGTCAATAACACAATAGATAAAAGGTCAATATATAGTGTGTGCAAATGAGGTAAGATAAGGGAGATAAGGCAATAAATAGGTCATAGTGGCAAAATAATTACAATTTAGCAATTAAACACTGGAGTGATAGATGTGCAGAAGATGAATGTGCAAGTAGAGATACTGGGGTGCAAAGGAGCAACAACAAAAATAACAGTATGGGGATGAGGTAGTTGGATGGGCTATTTACAGATGGGCTATGTACAGGTGCAGTGATCTGTGAACTGCTCTGACAGCTGGTGCTTAAAATTAGTGAAGGAGATATGGGTTTCCAATTTCAGTGGTTTTTGAAATTCGTTCCAGTCATTGGCAGCAGAGAACTGGAAGTAAAGGCGGCCAAAGTAGGAATTGGCTTTGGGGATGACCAGTGAAATATACCTGCTGGAGAGCGTGCTACAGGTAGGTGCTGCTATGGTGACCAGTGAGCTGAGATAAGGCGGGGCTTTACCTAGCAAAGACTTACAGATGACCTGGAGCCAGTGGGTTTGGCGATGAATATGAAGCGAGGGGCAGCCAACGAGAGCATACAGGTCGCAGTGGTAGGTAGTATATGGGGCTTTGGTGACAAAATGGATGGCACTGTGATAGACTGCAACCAATTTGCTGAGTAGAGTGTTGGAGGCTATTTTGTAAATGACATCGCCAAAGTCAAGGATCGGCAGGATAGTCAGTTTTACGAGGGTATGTTTGGCAGCATGAGTGAAGGATGCTTTGTTGCGAAATAAGAAGCCAATTCTAGATTTAATTTTGGATTGGATGTGAGTCTGGAAGGAGAGTTTACAGTTTAACCAGACACCTGGGTATTTGTAGTTGTTCAGAACCGTCCAAAGTAGTGATGCTGTGGACGGGCGGCAGATGCGGGCAGCGTTCGGTTGAAGAGCATGCATTTAGTTTTACTTGTATTTAAGAGCAGTTGGAGGTCACGGAAGGAGAGTTGTATGGCATTGAAGCTTGTCTGGAGGTTTGTTAGCACAGTGTCTAAAGAAGGGCCAGAAGTATACAGAATGGTGTCGTCTGCGTAGAGGTGGATCAGAGAATCACCAGCAGCAAGAGCGACATCATTGCTGTATACAGAGAAAAGATTCGACACGAGAATTGAACTCTGTGGCACCCCCATAGAGACTGCCAGAGGCCCGGACAACAGGCCCTCCGATTTGACACATTGAACTCTGTCTGAGAAGTAGTTGGTGAACCAGGTGAGGCAGTCGTTATCCGTGTAGGTTTTGAGATCAATTGAGTCACATTAAAATCATATACTCCTAAATTGATCGGAGGCCTGGGATAGCCAATCCAGATTCAAACCCCCTAAAATGACCAACTCCGACGACAGAGAAGGTGTTGAACACTATATATATAGCATCAATAGCATCTGCCATGGCAGTAAATCCCAGCAACAAATATATGTGTATTCTGGTTTATGGACATCTTCAACCAGGAGCTCAAAACTCTTGGGAACAGAAATATTGAAAGATTGGGATGCCATGAAATTCGATTTGACATATATTGTGTAACGGTTTTCCTGTTGTGATGAAGGAGCGGACCAAAATGCGGCGTGATTATATTGATTCATGTTTAATAACAAAAAGGATAAACACGAACACTACAAAAACAACAAACGTGGAAAACCAAAACAGCCCTATCTGGTGCAAAACACAGAGACAGGAACAATCACCCACAAACACACAGTGAAACCCAGGCTACCTAAATATGGTTCCCAATCAGAGACAATGACTAACACCTGCCTCTGATTGAGAACCATATCAGGCCAGACATAGAAATAGACAAACAAGACATCCAAAATAGAATGCCCACTCAGATCACACCCTGACCAACCAAAACATAGAAACATACAGAGCAAACTATGGTCAGGGTGTGACAGTACCCCCCCCCCCAAGGTGCTGATTCCGCAAAGCCTGAACCTATCGGGGAGGGTCTGGGTGGGCATCTGTCCGCGGTGGCGGCTCTGGTGCTGGACGTGGCCCCCACTTCACCGTAGTCTTAGTCCCCCACCTTGTCCGCTTCCGTGGCCTCCTAGCCACGGCGACCCTACTTAATGACCCCACTGGACTGAGGGGCAGCTCGGGACAGAGGGGCAGCTGCTCGGGACAGAGGGGCAGCTGCTCGGGACAGAGGGGCAGCTGCTCGGGACAGAGGGGCAGCTGCTCGGGACAGAGGGGCAGCTGCTCGGGACAGAGGGGCAGCTGCTCGGGACAGAGGGGCAGCTGCACTGGCGCCTCTGGGCTGAGGGGCGGCACTAGCGCCTCTGGGCTGAGGGGCGGCACTGGCGCCTCTGGCTGACTGGCGGCACTGGCGGCCCCTGGCTGACTGGCGGCACTGGCGGCCCCTGGCTGACTGGTGGCACTGGCGGCCCCTGGCTGACTGGCGGCCCCTGGCTGACTGGCGGCACTGGCGGCCCCTGGCTGACTGGCGGCACTGGCGGCCCCTGGCTGACTGGGGGCACTGGCGGCCCCTGGCTGACTGGCGGCACTGGCGGCCCCTGGCTGACTGGCAGCCCCTGGCTGACGGGCGGCACTGGCGGTCCCTGGCAGACGGGCGGCACTGGTGGCCCCTGGCAGACGGGTGGCACTGGCGGCGCCGGGCAGACGGGCGGCACTGGCGGCGCCGGGCAGACGGGTGTGTGTCA
Organism: Oncorhynchus tshawytscha; assembly: GCF_018296145.1. Taxonomy (NCBI): domain Eukaryota; kingdom Metazoa; phylum Chordata; class Actinopteri; order Salmoniformes; family Salmonidae; genus Oncorhynchus; species Oncorhynchus tshawytscha. The sequence continues at coordinate 52,416,610 of NC_056429.1, forward strand.
GGGTGTGACATATTTGCACCCCTTTCTGTAATCTGTCACATCTAAATATGTAATAATAATTTACTCTGATGACTTTATCAGAGACAGAACCACGTGTCCGGGAGAACCAGAATGTCAGAACACAAGTCCTGTACCCAAAAGTCAATTGTGTCCATTTTTTGAATCATACTTCACATTTAGGTGCATTAGTCCAAGCCCCCTACAAGATTTAAAGTTAGAGGAGTTATTAAGCTCATTCCCATAACAGCGAACAGGCATAGGGTCATCTGCAGCTATTTGTTGAGTGAGTTGAGACTTTGCCAAGGTCCCTTGCCAACCACGTGAGAGTAGAGCAGACTGAGCATTTGACACACCTCCCCCAAGTCACTGGATGCAGAGGTGAGAACTGGGAGAGCAGTCTTGGCAGAGCTCAGTCCACCCGGGTGAAGTTCCTTCCAAAGGAGTGGAGCTGCTGTAAGGGACCAGGGTGGTTGCCAATGCTCCATTCTTGGTCTGCACAGGAGGTTTTGGTGTGGCTCCTGTAGCAGAGTTGGGGCTGCCATGGGGAGTAGGAGCGTTGCAGGCCTGTCCTGGGGATGGGAGTGGGGAGGGTAATCAAAACAAGCCTTGGAGGGAGGTTGTGGGGGGGAATTGAGAAGAGTGGTGTGGAGGGCAATGTGGCTGGCGAAGCTCCAAACTCTCAGCATATGTAGGCTGATGTTTTGTGTTTGTTTTGCCTGACCCTAAGGAAGTGGTCGACCTGGGCTGAGTTGAGGTGGGCCTGGTCTGGTAGAGCTGTGATGGGCCGGGTCTGGTAGAGCTGTGCTATGATGAGGCGGGCCGCGTTGAGCTGTACTGAGGTGGGCCGGGTCTGGTAGCATGGGATGGAGGGTTTAGGGGGAATTGAAGAGGGTGGTATGGAGGGCAGTGTGGCGGGCGATGCCCCAAACTCTGTGTGGGGCCTCTTTAACGTACGGCGTACGGCTTGGGCATAGCACAGTGTATCTGCATGAAGTTCCTGGGAGAGAAGTGGTGGAGCAGTACTAAGGTGGGCCGAGTCTGGTAGCATGGGAGGGAGGGTTTAGGGAGAATTGAAGAGGGTGGCGCGGGGGGGGCAGTGTTCCTGGCTGTTCTCCAGTCTCTGTGAAGGGACAACAGATGCAGGTCTAAAGGAGAGTCTGATTTGTGGGTTCCGATTCAGCTGCTGGCTTGGTCCTGGGTTTTTGCGGTAATATGTGTAGAGTGAATGGTGGTGGCTGACAAATTCCTGCCTTCGGTCATGTAGCTCCTTCTGCAGGTCCTGCATGTGGCTGGTGTTGACTGTGCCGGACAGTTCCTCTCTAAGTCTGCAAACTTAAACATTTTTCATTGCACACTGCAGCTCCCAGATCTCATCCCTATGCTGACGCACCAGGCTGATCCTTTCCTCTGTAAGACGCTGTGGTACTGCAGGTGTCACGTGTGAGAGAGGCATGCTCAGGGCTGTGTCTGCTGCAGGCGAAGGAGGGAGAGGGATGCTGGGGACTACATACTGGGGCACAGAGGGAGTGGAGGCTGTTGTAGGTAGTGGACAGCAACGATAGGTTTGATTTGATCGAGGTAGCGAACGAATTGATCCAGACTGGCCTCCGAACCTTGAACCATCACTGCAGTTATTAAAAATATTAATGCTATATTTCCGGGTTTGCCTCATTATTTTGTTTTCTGACATTTGAAGTTCATTGTTGGTCTTGTGGAGAGCTGTGTGCCATGCATTAAGATCATCTGTGTAGAACAGAAGGTCTCCTTTTATTTCCTTGTTCGCTTTTAGGATGAAGTCTGCCCTCGAGTCTCTGGGGATTCTCTTAGTAACTTAAAAAAAAAATCGAAACATTTTCAGGATGAGGAAATGATTTTCTTGCACATGATTTTATTATGTAACTTGTTAAGCAAATGTTTCCTCCTGAACTTATTTAGGCTTGCCATAACAAAGGAGTTGAATACTTATTGACTCATGACATTTCAGCTTTTCATTTTTCATTAAACATGTTTTTATATATGGCAGCGGTAGAGTGGAACAAACTCCTGTGATTAAAGCCGTTTCTGCCAGTCATAGGTTCAAACACTCCTGCAGGGCTTGGTTAATCATGTAAACAACCCTGTGCTAGTGGAGTGATTTGCTAGGTGTGTATATTTTCCTTTTTGTGTATATATATATATATATATGGCAAGGGACCGTGGCAAAGTCTCATCTCACTCAACAAATAGCTGCAGATGACCCCATATGTGTGGTATGTATGTATATATATATATATATATATATGTGTGTGTGTGTGTGTGTGTGTACATTATATATATAATGCTACCCTTGCCTAGAGGACCACAATGGAAACAAGTCTTTGACTTTGTGTTCAGATCCTCAACATGTTTGGTATATGTATCTGTTCCCGGGGTTGTACAATTTGTATGTATTTTAAATGGTCAAGCAAAATAAAATCAAGGGAGATGAAAAAGAGAGACTAGAGCATGGTTTGGAGGAAGATAGGAGAGGAAAAAGGTGTCCTGGTTTGGGGGTGTAAAGTAAAGAGGGGGAATATGGAGGAGTGGGGTTGGACGGAGATGTCACTTTCACCAAAAAAATGGCGAAGCAAGCTGCAGGGTGTCTGACTGCCTGCCCTGAACAAATAGTTTGTAGTGTTGCCAGTCCCAGTGTTTATACTCCAGGGGAGATGCAGGGAGAGACAGACTGACACAAACCCTGCCTCTAATACTGAGTACAGTGAAACAAAGACTGCTGGGTGATTGATGCCAAATACTGACAGACTGTGTCTGGCATCAACATGATCTTCCAAACAATTGCTCCCATTGCATATTCTCTCAATTGCAAAACATCCTTTCATCATTATCATCGCTGATGTTGTCTCTAGTAGCACAACATACACATCATGCAATATCCAATCATCATACTTTGCCTGTAGGGACATTAAAACAAGCCAGCATATCCCATTTGTTTATAAAGCAGTGATAATGAGTGATTATTGCAATACTTTTTAGCACCAGGCTCTGAACAATTCCCATTCTTCTCACATTCTTCCCAACCCAGCCCTACTCTCCGCGTCAGACGATGAAAGCAGCCAGCCAGCCTCCAATATGATACCTCCATCCAGACCACTCACAGATATTATCATTTTTACAATCTTATTACATCACAGTGAGCACTGCCTTTTTTACTGCGTTTAGCGGTGCCATGACAGCACAATTCATTACAGACTGAGCCGCAATATTACTGTGCCCAAGCCGGCTGAGCCTATTCTGGATTAGCTGCCATGCTCCGTCTAAACACGCCCCATTGTCCCTCTCCCCTCTGCAGCCAAACAGCCTCTTTATCCCGTGTCTGTGTTGTTGCTACACGTTTAATCCACACGGCACGCGTTCTCCCCCAACATCCTCAAAATCAGATTACTAGTGTCAATTAAACCTGGCCCAATCCGATCCATGATCTCATAAGATCCCAGTTACATTGAGAGATTACGAGTCGGTTGGGTCTGGGAGGTGCTGTGCTATGTTGCTGGAATCACTCACCTCTGTATACCAATATTTATTTTCATAAAGATTTAGGGATTATGGTCAAATTGTCCAATTGTAGCGCATGCGCTCAATAGCTCTTTCTTGCTCTCTCTCCCTCACATGAATACGACAGAGATACAGAGGCTCACACATACACACTAAAATCCCTTGGTGGACTGCCTGAGGGCTTCTGACTCCATCCAGCACCATGCTTTATCATCCTTGGGCTGCCGTGCTGGAACCGAACTGGAGAGTGTATAAATCAAACCCATCTACAGCCACCCAATAACACTCAGAGGAGCAGGCTAGTCAAACTCCCTAGACATGCAACATTCATTAACCCCTGTAGGTCTAAGACCTTAGATTGCAATATCTACTAAGCTAACATATGGAATTGTTTAAAGATGGTCATAAAATTGATAATTGATCTATTTGATATAGAATTTTAGGACCCCTGTAGGTATAAAAATATATTAAAAAATTATGAAACGTTACATTTGGCCTTTACTGCTATTACCCATAGAAACACATTGAATAACACATTTGTTAACACAAAAACTGAATCATAAGGAATAAGGTTTTGAAGTGTCTGTCCTATATCTGAGAGATATAAGAAATATTTTGACCCATGTTTGGTCACATTATCGGCCTGAGAGGATTTTGAGCTGCAGCCATTACAATAAATGGTGAGTCTCAAGCATAAACACACAGGAAGCTATTAAATATGTGACCCATTCGGGAAACTAGGCGTATGTCGCAAGTTACGACTTCACAGGAGAGCCTTTTGAACGTACATTTGTTTTTTATTCAACAAGCGGTTTTTTTTGGCAGAAATGCCTTCTCGAACATGTGAACTTTCATGTACCTTAATATCAAACGTGTATGTAATCTGTAAATACGAATACAATTATTAAATTAAGAGCCTAGTTGGTTAAGCAGTGAAAGACAGCAACCTTCCCGCTAGCCATGATTGGATGAGATAATGAGTGGGCTGGACATTTTATTTTATTTTTTATTTAACCTTTAATTAACCAGGTAGGCTAGTTGAGAACAAGTTCTCAATTGCAACTGCGACCTGGCCGAGATAAAGCATAGCAATTCGACATGCCGAGAGATGAGTTTGGATTGTTCTGCGGTGTTGCAACTTATGTCTATAAAATGAGCTGCTCGTAATGCCTACAGTTCTTTTGAAAATATCTAACTTTAGCCATGGAGAACTGAAAATATGTTGCTACTTCGCTCAATAACGTTGCTGCCCTGAATTTCTGATTTATCAGGCGCTATCGGCAAAGGGTCAGTGGGGGAAAGTTGTGACGACGATCGTGCCATGCAGTGCTGACTCTCACTCTGAAAATACGTTTTGAAATCAGTGGAACACAACCGGTCAAACAAGCTGTGCAAACTAAACGGAAACACAGCATGTCTTATAAAAGTGGTTGCAGTCTGCCGTGAAGCTTTCATCCGTGTATACAGGTAAGAATCTAGCTACGCATTCAGATAGTATGCGTTTCTAATTTTGGCAGAAAGTTGTTTTCATTGTAAGCGAAAGCTTGCCGATAGCTAGCCAGCTGGAGTTCGATGGCTGGCTTGCTAACTAACAATGAACCTAACTTTAGCTTGCTAAAACAATCGGTTTATATTGCTAGTAAAGTTACTCTGGATTGGGATTATATTTAATATTTTAGCTAGTTAACGTGACATGTCTAAACAAAAGACCCCAAATTAAAGCTTGCTGTTAGCATTGCTGTTAGCTAGCTGAGGTTAGGTGGCTGGCTAGCTAACATTAATTTACGTATGAACTGTGTACCGTTATTTTTCTCAGAATGCCATTTCACATGGCTAGTTATAGCCTAATGTTAGCTAGCTAACATTGAACCTATTGGTCAACTTTAGCTAGTTATGCCAATCGGTTTGTATTGCTAGTTAATGCTTGCTGTTAGCTAGACAGCTGACATTAGCTGGCTAGCTACAGTAGCTAACATTCCCTGTGTGTAGTGATATTGTATAATAATGCTAAAATGTTTGTATATGGAATTTCTCTTTCAGCATCAATCAGAACATGCCTGACTCTAATCCATAAGTCATACAGTCATCAAAAGGAGAGCTGGCGCAAGCAAAGGCATCAGCTACGTGAGAAAACACATGTGGACCTGAATTATGATAACTGCAGTGGCCAAAACAAGAACACGTTTGTGCTCTGGTATACACAAGCTCCACCACAATCTGGACCTTCACTTTCTAATCACAAGTTTGCCCGACTGGTGCTTCGGCCTCATTTAAGCAGCGCTTCAGAAAGACCAGAGTCAAAACTTTGTCTGAGATTGCAGGTGTTGTGAAGGACAGCCCTGTGACGGGTCAACATCACACAGCTGGTTGGACTGGAGGATGGGACTGTGCTGGTGGAAAGCTATGGTTGGCAACTACACCTGACCCTACTTCAGGCCACTTCCACAGATCAAGCAGTACCAGCACTTCAGATAAATAATTTTCACTGTATGAGGTTATTCTTATCCAAACTTTCAGAGGTGAATTGATGTTGTGCAGGGTTGTAAATGTCAGATTTTTTCCCCTCTGTTTTACAGCTTCAATGCTCTTGAGCCTTGTGTTGTCGCCAAGGCATTATCGGACTGTCGGGACCAGGTTTCGGCTGCTGCGCATCCATCCTCCCATAGATGGTCTGCCTGTGAAAGCACCACCTGGACTGGACACAGCTGGACAAACTATATTTGACAAGCTCAGGGAGTTCTGCGACAGAGGGTATGGATGTCACATGTCCTGCACCAAAGTCAAGGGCAGGACAGAAACAGGCGCTCCGAATATAGATTCCCTTGTTCATGCGTGGTGCGGACGGACCAGTCATCAGCACTATCTGCAGTGCCTCTATTCACATGACTCCCTCCTAACACATGTTGCTGCTACTATTTCAACAACAACAAAAAGTCTCCTGCCGTTCAGCCACCCCTAATTGTATGCATAGAACTACCTCGTCTATCACTGATATCGTTACACAATATCAGTATGTTATTTATATTGACACTGCCTATTTCTGATATTGCTACTATGCAAGTAACCATCTGGCTGTACTGTTTACACCTTCTGTAGAGACCATCCACTTAGCAAAATATTGAGGTGTGTGTGGTCGTAACATGATTTTGTGACATACAGTGGGGCAAAAAAGTATTTAGTCAGCCACCAATTGTGCAAGTTCTCCCACTTAAAAAGATGAGACGTCTGTAATTTTCATCATAGGTACACTTCAACTATGACAGACAAAATTAGAGAAAAAAATCCAGAGAATCACATTGTAGGATTTTTAATGAATTTATTTGCAAATTATGGTGAAAAATAAGTATTTGGTCAATAACAAAAGTTTCTCAATACTTTGTTATATACCCTTTGTTGGCAATGACAGAGGTAAAATGTTTTCTGTAAGTCTTCAAGGTTTTCACACACTGTTGCTGGTATTTTGGCCCATTCCTCCATGCAGATATCCTCTAGAGCAGTGATGTTTTGAGGCTGTTGCTGGGCAACACGGACTTTGAACTCCCTCCAAAGATTTTCTATGGGGTTGAGATCTGGAGAATGGCTAGGCCACTCCGGGACCTTGAAATGCTTCTTACGAAGCCACTCCTTCGTTGCCTGGGCGGTGTGCTTGGGATCATTGTCGTGCTGAAAGACCCAGCCATGTTTCATCTTCAATGCCCTTGCTGATGGAAGGAGGTTTTCACTCAAAATCTCACGATACATGGCCCCATTCATTCTTTCCTTTACACGGATCAGTCGTCCTGGTCCCTTTGCAGAAAAACAGCCCCAAAGCATGATGTTTCCACCCCCATACTTCACAGTAGGTATGGTGTTCTTTGGATGCAACTCAGCATTCTTTGTCCTCCTAACACGACGAGTTGAGTTTTTCCCAAAAAGTTATATTTTGGTTTCATCTGACCATATGACATTCTCCCAATATTCTTCTGGATCATCCAAATGCTCTCTAGCAAACTTCAGACGGGCCTGAACATGTACTGGCTTAAGCAGGGGGAGACGTCTGGCACTGCAGGATTTGAGTCCCTGGCGGCGTAGTGTGTTACTGGTAGGCTTTGTTACTTTGGTCCCAGCTCTCTGCAGGTCATTCACTTGGTCCCCCCGTGTGGTTCTGGGATTTTTGCTGTTCTTGTGTTCATTTTGACACCACGGGGTGAGATTTTGCGTGGAGCCCCAGATCGAGGGAGATTATCAGTGGTCTTGTATGTCTTCCATTTCCTAATAATTGCTCCCACAGCTGATTTCTTCAAACCAAGCTGCTTACCTATTGCAGATTCAGTCTTCCCAGCCTGGTGTAGGTCTACAATTTTGTTTCTGGTGTCCTTTGACAGCTCTTTGGTCTTGGCCATAGTGGAGTTTGGAGTGTGACTGTTTGAGGTTGTGGACAGGTGTCTTTTATACTGATAATAAGTTCAAACAGGTGCCATTAATACAGGTAATGAGTGGAGGACAGAGGAGCCTCTTAAAGAAGTTACAAGTCTGTGAGAGCCAGAAATCTTGCTTGTTTGTAGGTGACCAAATACTTATTTTCCACCATAATTTGCAAATAAATTCATTAAAAATCCTACAATGTGATTTTCAGGATATTTTGTCTGTCACAGTTGACGTTTACCTATGATGATAAATTACAGGCCTCATCTTTTTAAGTGGGAGAACTTGCACAATTGGTGGCTGAGTAAATACTTTTTTGCCCCACTGTACCACAATATCATGTGACCATATCAAGTGTCCACCACAAATTATCTTTATGTACTGTACATGTGCACCTCACTCGGGTTTCAACTCCAGTTGATTGACCTTAACTTAGTATTCCATACATGTGATAAGTGCATGTGTAACAGTATATAAAGTATGCTAATGTACTGGTGTGAAGGCATTTGGGCAGCGGTGTAAAAATACTTGAAAGTACTAAAATTGTTTTGTGGTATCTATACATTACTTTACTATTTTTGGCTACTTTTACTTCACTACATTCATGATACTTTTTACGCAATACATTTTTCTTGACACCCAAAAGTACTTACTTACATTCTGACAGGAATTGTCTAATTCCTACACTTATCAAGAGAACATCCCTACTGCCTCTGATCTGTCTGACTCACTAAAGTCAAATACTTTGTAAATTATGTTGGAGTGTGCCCCTGGCTAACGCTAATAAAAGGAATTGTGCAGTCTAGTTTATAATATGGAATTTGACATTTATTTATACTTTAACTCTGACAATTTAGTACTTTTTCCACCACTGGATGTGGCTGGGGGTTATAACATTTATTTCACATGACTCATCAATTTAGACACCATGTTTACCTGTAATTGTTCCTTATTGTAGGCTACTACCACTTCTAGTCTTTTATCTTTACTACACTACTCACTGTTTAGCACATGACCTCAGGTGAATCCTTAGAGATGGGTGGGGCTGGTTTTTGAGGGTGTGAACCATGCTGAATGGGTGTAGACAAAGGAGAGCTCTCCAGTAGGTACCACAGCTTTCAAAGGTCCTTTTCTCAAATGGATCAACTTTCAAAGCAGAATTACTTAATTGTTTCTCAATTGCAGTGTGTGATATACAATTTTGTAGCTCTGAGTCTACTTTTATCCAGTTTTTAAAAAATCGAACTGATTTGTGCTGGTCAGTCACAATTTCACAAAATGACATCACTGTGTGATGCACGGGTGCATCAAACGACTCCATAAAACATTTCACTGAGGCCCCCTGGCTGCTAGTTGAATGCTCTGATAAGCTCGGAGACGGAATAAGACAGGAACACGCTCCTCTTCACTCACTACCACTTAATGTTGACAGAGGCATGCACATAAGCACACTGTTGTTTAAGAGTGTAATGAAATCAAGTTTAATCAAATACAACCCCATCATATTAAGGTCCATTATGAGATAATGAATCTCATTTGGACAACAGTGGAACGTCCCTCCAGACAAACATTGTTATTTAAGGGTCGTGTGTATAATTTGTGCTTTATTTATCTACTTACACATCAGAGGATACGGTTAACATCACGTCCCCAGAGTCTCTTCCTCTGCCTTAGATTAAAATGGGGTAACATTTGCTGTTTATCTGAATTATATCACTAGTTACTGCAGTGTCTTTTCTTAATAGACTTTAAGCTACAAGCTATACTAAATGCTCTGTGGAGTGACCTTGATCCCGTGTGTGTGTGTTTGCCTGCATATGTGTGGCACAGCCCATTCACTGTTCAGCATTACATAAATGTTACTGAACCTTGATGACAACTAAGGGATTATGAAGGAATGGAACTAGATGTATAAATTAACAAAAGAAACAACCTGAACAAAGCCTAAAGGAGGTAATAACTTTCAAATGACTGGATACTGGATGAAATGAGACATCTTCATGTATCATGCTTATTCCACTCATCTGAATGTGTCAATAGAAATACATACATGGAATGGGGAAACGGGGAGGTGGTGGCTATTGGCTACTTACTGACTTCCAACCTTAACTGAGCTAGGGCTCTCAACCTACATGAAACACACATTAATTTGTCAAATACCCTGCCAGACTATTATGACATCTAAAGGTCTACTTGAACAATGCAGTGCTTTTCTAAGAGCATAAACACAAGCAAGCATTAATGTATGTGTGCATATACACACATGCACGCACACACACACTATGCTCAGCACCATACCAGTGTCACCATACCAGTACATTTGATAACGGTGCATTTCTATGTTCTGCAGTGAAAAAGAAACTAAGAAAAGGTCCTAAGAAAATCGCTCCCTATGATGTCATTGGGGATAATTATATCAACATTAAAATAAGTGATTTTCAGCCAGGGGGAGGGCATTAGTAGACACCTATGTTGCTGGAAATAATGAATATGATGTTAAAAAGTGGTGAAGTCTCCGTTTCACAACTCGTAATGCTAGTGCAATCACAAAGCTCACCAGAGACTTCCTCACATCTGTTCCTGTCCAACATTTGTCTTCGCTGTCTCCTGAACCAATAGAGCCCTCCAATGGCATCAGAGTGCCGCCACCCATAAAAAGCAGTGTAATGTCAGAGCCCTGATTACTATTATGATTAACATAAAAACCACATTGTTTCCAAAGCACTTCAAAATAAATTTGGCTGATGCAGATGAAGGACTTGCCAAAGACAACCCTCTGCAATGCTGTTTAACAATACCACAGACTAGATACTGCTGAATCGCCATCAAGGCCAGACCATAACTGGGCCTACGATGATGTGTGGCAGCAATACACAACTTGATAGGTCTGGGAGAGGAGGGAGAGAGAAAGCTTTTCCTTTGCTTGAATGTGTCCTATTGCATTTCCATACGTGCAGTATGTCTGTGTGTATTTACAGTGTGCGTGTTTACAGTGTGTGTGAGTGAGGTATAACTATCTCTGAGAAACCCATGTCTGCTTCAAGTTCTGACCCCTTATGTATTCCCATTTCCCACCCCTCCCTCCTTTATTCTGCAAACTTCTCTTCCATTTTTTGATTATGTATTGCATGACAACGCCATCCAATCCCATTTCACACACTGAAAGCTCTGCTATCTGCAGCCATTTAGGCCTAAGTGACCGCTCCATCTCATCCTTCAGCCATTTACATGTTTGGGTCTCATTATGACATTTGTAAGGCAGGCAGGCTGCCACACAGTGTCTGAATGAGCGAGGGGGAATTTCACTGATTAGTTTTCACCTTTTGATATGGGAGCGTATTGCTGACCCAGTAGAATGGGATTCGGGCTGGAGGGAGAATTGAGTGAGTTTTAAATTTAAATCGCGGCTGTGCAAAGCCTTACCTCCGGAGAAATACAAAATGTGCAATATGACTCCGTCCTCTGCCCACAAAAACGTCCCCCTCTCGCAGACAGCCGGACACAAGAACAAGCACACGCACGCGTCGATGAAATGGCAAGAGAGTTCAAATCGAAGAAAAATGATCTCAGCATTTTACCAAAATATTGGTGTTTTTATTACGAGACACTTTTATTCCAAGCACAGCCATGCCATTTTCATTCATGTAAACTATTACTGTCAGGTCAATGAACATCAAAAGGTATTGCCATAATTATTACCATATGAAATGCAAGTCAATACATATTACGATAGTAAGTCTGTCTGGCTGCTTTACACATATCCCATTACTGCCTGTGTGTGACTAGAGAAGAGGTACCCACGTGGAATAAAATTGCTATGCCTTGCCTCGGCAACCCTTCTCATTAAAAAAAAGAAAACATTTCCCAGTGTCATACATTATCTGAGGACAAATGCCATTAGTTCGCATCCAATCATTGTTTGAACAGCTTTAATTATATAAAAAGAGCCAGGGTAAATGAGAGCTCCAGAGCAAGGCTAACTATTGACGATTCTGAAGTACGATGAGACTTTCAACCTAATGTCAGATCCACTGTAACTAGGAACACACACGGTCAGAAACACATGCAGACACACATATTAACCCCTTACACTCATGGAAATTGGCATACCGGTATATGGACAATATGGCCAAATTGAAATGTTTCTAACAGAAAAACTATACACTGAAAGTACACCTTCCTAATATTGAGTTGCACTTCCCCCTCCCACTTTTGCCCCCAGAACAGCCTCAAATCATTGGGGCATGGACTTTAAAAGGTGTCGAAAGCATTCCACAGTGATGCTGGCCCATGTTGACTCAACGCCTCCCACAGTTGTGTCAAGCTGGCTAGACCTCTCCAAACTGCACAGGTCTAAACTAATTTCTTTGCACTTTTATGACTCAAGGAAATTAGCCGTTGTCACAGATTGGCACTTGATCCAGAAAGATAAACTCAGCTCTTGCTCTGCTCAATCGTTGGGAATCTTTTGAGGTCAATATCATTACATTTGCCATTTTCTATGTCAGTTTTTTAGAGACAGACATGTATGAAATAATGAATAAATTATACAATCATAATATTAATTTGACTTTGTTTTTACCAATCTAACTACAAAACAACATAATGGTAATAATTTATTTGAAAGGTAAATCTCTATTGATAAACTGGGTAAATCAAGATGTAGCCATGGTCTATTCACAATATAGATGCATGCATATTATTCAATAGGAGTGTGATTTTATGGGGCTACAGGTGACAAACAATCCCTTCCATTTAGGACAAATTGTATTGGCAACTGATAGGAGACATTATTTTATTGCACTGATCAACAACATATGCATAGAAGAAGCAATCAATTATTTTATAAAAGTGTGCGCTGTCTCTTTAAGAAAGTAATCATTTGGAGGCAGAATGTGGCTGTGGAATCTGACTTTGTGGCTATGTAATCGAGTGGAAACCAGACGGGAGGCAAGGGAAATAAAAGGGAATTCGTTTTTGGTGGCGAGAGAGACAAAGTGGATTAATAAAAACTTTTGGTGACAATCAACTTTGAAATCAGCATATTTTGTGTTATGGTTTGCATATTATCACAAACAAATTACTAGGGAAATGAATTCTGCAGTAAGCTAGCAATGGAAGTTAGCCTACATTTAAAGCTGGAATCTACCAGTATCGTATTGCATTGTAAAAGTGTTCTAGCCATTACGGACATTGTTTTGTGAACTGTAATGAACAGTTTCAACATTTCTACATGCTGTGTTGCATTATTCAAGTGTGTTAACTTCTGTGAAGAATGAGTGGTAACAATGCAGCCCAGACAGCTCTAGCAGTGAATGAGTAGGTGGAGCATGCACGTGCTAATAAGGTTTCTGCGCTGATAGATAGACTTGATCCTCTCAATCACACGAGACACATTTGACGGAAGTACTGAAAGTAACAAAAATATACTAGCGAACCATTTTTTTTTGTATCGGAAAAGTACAGACGTTTCTGTGTACCGTGCTGCATTAGTCAAAATCCATACAGCGCTGTGAACCAGAGAACCTGAGCTCTGACGTCATGTATAGCACATTACTGTACAGCCACTGGGTTCCAAGGCACTTATCAATGACAAAATCTTAACATTTTCAAACCATATACGGGATGAAAGGGGCTGTGAGTGGAAAGGGCTATCGCCACCATGAAAAATGAAATATTAGAATTCTCGCTGATAGAAAAGACATTCAAAGGGGGCTTAATGGACCTAGCCACAGATATACCCCTCCCCCTTATCTTCCCCCCTTCAAATTACACAAGTCTCATTTCCTACTGTCCTTATCGGCATTAAGAAGAGTGAACGGGGTGATATCACATCAATACACATGCTCTAATTACAAGGCAGCATCCAGCTGCCCATGCCTCCTTACAACATTGTCCAAGCGCTGGCCCAACATTGTCCAAGCGTTCCTGAGGGAGAAGAAGCACAGAGCACAGTCGTGGCCTTGCCTGCTGCACAGAAGGCATTCACAATCAAATGGAGGAGGTCAGAAGGTCAAAGAGGACAGGTCACGCTGATGTGGTTGTGGAGATGTTTAGTTCCACTGCTCTGTAAATGTTGATTCCTGGTTCAATCTGATTCATGTGCACTGGAGTGGGGGTTGTGCTGTAGAATTCTTAGATATTCGCTATTCCATATCAATTACAGGAGCTCAAATACCCCCACTCAGTACAGTAGCCATCATGTCCGTTCAGCCCCAGCCCTGCTGTGATACTGTCTGTGGTGATATTCCCTGCTCGGTGCTCAGGCCTGGCAGCAGCTACAACCAGCACGCATCAGGAGGGGGGCATTCTGGAAACTGTCTTGGCTGATGAGACAGGCAGACCTGCAGCCAGCCAGCCACCGAGCACTGAGCTGGATCACACAGTACATGGCCCTAATCAATGAAAAATAAGCTCTAAATGTGTTTATCTAGACCAGCCAGCATGTGCAAATAATGTGCAGGCCGTTTCGGTTAAAGCGATACACAGTAACGAGAAGAGCAATGTCCAAGACCTCCAATCTGCTGTCCTCATTTTGACCGGGGCAGTTCCTGGAGTGGAAGAGTGGTCAAGTGGCCATTGCAAGGAGAGCTGCTGATGGGTAGAGTAACCTGCAGATACGCAGGTTACAGTTCACTTTAATCATCATGATCACGTGTGTGTGTATTGTTCCATATGCAAAAGATATGCTAAATGCTTCCTCTATTTTTGTAGCACTGTTAAAGTTATGCCAAACACATCACATCAGAATAAAAATGTAATTCAACACCATTATATTTTATAAACAGCGTTCATCAGCATGGACAGTTTTCCAATTGAAGTGAACGCAAAGGTGCTGTCCATGAAAGCCTGTCACTGCTAATAGTTACCAATTAATCAGTTACTTTCTATAAACATCATCAAAACTGAAACTATTGAATAGCCCATAAACTTTCTTTGGAGCGTTCCGACTATGAACACAGACATATTAACTCGAAAACCTCCTTCTTGCTAGAAGCAGCACCGTTACCACCCTTCATATACTGTACTTGGCTGAGGACGGGGAGCAACAGTCATTTGAATAACAATAGGTTAAAGTAATGCCATTTGTTACCAAAAAGAAGGAGAGGATAAAATATGGGAGGGAGGCCAATTCCATCCCATATGTTGTGTCAGGGAAAAAGAATCCCCAACACAGACTATTGGCTGACTACAGCAAAGCCCCGGCAAAACTGTTGATGGTTCAAATTAATGGCAGGCCGTGCACAACTCATTATTCAGGGTGAAAACAATCTGCATCACATGCCAAATTGTTAGCAAGTTGTAATTTGTTATGGATGGTGACTATTAAAACAGTAACCAGATCAGAAAAGAGACCTCATCGTTTAATCAGGATCCCTATGTGGCCAGGAGTTTTCCTGACTTTGTGACCTGACCAGGATAAACTCTGTGCCCTAAATGTTCTTGATCAGGTGGTATGGTCAGGAATAACTCCTGGCCCCGGTGTTTGGTTTATTCGGCTCCTCATTAGCTTTTGCCGAAGCAGCAGCTAATTCTTCCTGGGGTCCACACAAAAAAAACACTGCTAGACAAGGACTATCACACAAAATACAACAATATACAAACAATACAACAACAACAAAAAGATTGTGTGTGTGTTAGAGTGTGTCTGTGCGTGCGTTTGTGTGTGTCCCCTCACGGTCACCGCCATCTTTTTTGAAAGCTGTTTGCTTGAGTAATTGGAGATGGAAGGGAGTTCCATGAGATCATGGCTCTGTATAATACTGTGCATTGCCGCAAATTCGTTTTGGAATTGGGGACTGTGAACAGACCCCTGGTCGCATGTGTTGTGGGGTATATATGGGTGTCTGAGCTGAATGTTAATTGATTATACAGACAATCTAGAATTTTCATTACAGTAATACTTATCATAAAAACTAGAAGAGAAGCAGTTAATCTCTCGTCAATACTCAACCAGGAAAGACTGGTGTGCATGTTGTTGATGTTAGTTCTGTATGTGCAGTTAAGGGTAAGGCGTGCTTCTCTTTTTTGAGTCAGATGCAGCTTTGCTAGGTCTTTCTTTGCTGCACGTGACCATATTCCAGGACAGTAATCAAGATGGGACAAGACCAGAGCCTCAACTAGTACAGTTGATATTTGTGCCATAAACACAGATCTTTTTATAACAGACATACCCCTTCCCATCAACACTACAACTTTGTCAATATGACCTGACCATGATAATTGACCATCCAATGTTATACCTAGGAGTTGAGCTTCCTCAACTCGATCAATGGTCACACCCCTTATACACAACTCCAGCTAAGGGTCTTGCTTTTAGTTTTAGATGTATTTAAGACCCGTTTATTATTAATCATCCATTCAGGTACTGACTCAGTGAGGTCACTGGCTTTGGGTGATGACATGAAGAGTGTGGAATCTCAGCGTACATAGTCATTCTAGCTTTGTGTAAGGCCAGTGGCAAATCATTTGTAAAAATAGAGAAGAGGGACGGCCCAAAGCCAAACACTTATTTCAACCCACAACTTAACACTTCAGTGGTACTGTCATACAACCACAGACAACACACACGGCCTGATTATTCATCCACCCAACAACTTCGTATGAAGAAACCTACTTCCTATCATACCAACAGAATGGCATCTGAATATGTGGAATATAATCAAATTAACCCTGTGTATTCATTTGATTTTCATAATTGTCTAAATGTTATAACATTGTTCAACTGAGTGAGAAACTAAGTCACCGTCTAATCAAAAGGATCATTTATCCCCAGGTGTCCTCAAGAAGCTTCAAAACACTTTGGAAATCTCCTCTCAGACAGTACAAAAGGAGAATTGATTCTATGTTGCGGCACAGGAGACTGAATGAGTCTCTCAGTCAGGAACCAGAAGGCGTAGTGATGCTGATCTCCTACGCATACATGGGAATGGATTTGTGCTCCTCTCCATATGCATCCATCTTTAAAAAAAGAGTGGGCGAGCCAGGGGTCAGAGTTAAGCATGGGTAAGTGGCTCACAAATCGTTAGCGGTGCCCTAACCCTCATCGTTATCACACAGTCTGACACCAACACAAACATGGTGGGTGGGGTTGTGTTTGTGGGGTGGGGGGTTGTGTGTGTGGGTTTATTTGTGTGTGTATGTGTGTGTGTTTGTGTGCGCGCACATGCGTGTTGGGGTTGGGAGAGTCAAAACAGCATAATTCCACCACAATGATGCCAACAGATAAGGAGGATGAGACAAAGAGAGCACATGTACACGGTCTCTCCTGCTTGCCATTGGTATACTCTCAATACAGATTACTATCCTCACAACAATTACCTTTATCCACAATATGCATAGTAGAGGTCGACCGATTATGATTTTTCAACGCCGATACTGTTTATTGGAGGACCAAAAAAAAGCCGATTCAGATTAATCGGCAAATTTTTTACATTTATTTGTAATAATGACAATTACAACAATACTGAATGAACACTTATTTTAACTTATTATAATACATTTAAAAAATCTGTTTAGCCTCAAATAAATAATGAAACATGTTCGATTTGTTTTAAATAATGCAAACACAAAGTGTTGGAGAAGAAAGTAAAAGTGCAATATGTGCCATGTAAGAAAGCTAACGTTTAAGTTCCTGCTCAGAACATTAGAACATATGAAAGCTGGTGGTTCCTTTTAACATGAGCCTTCAATATTCCCAGGTAAGAAGTTTTAGGTTGTAGTTATTATAGAAATTATAGGACTATTTCTCTCTATACCATTTGTATTTCATTAACCTTTGACTACAGGATGTTCTTATAGGCACATTAGTATTGCCAGTGTAACAGTATAGCTTCCGTCCCTCTCCTCACTCCTACCTGGGCTCGACCCAGGAACACAAAGACAACAGCCACCCTCGAAGCAGCGTTACCCATCGCTCCACAAAAGCCTTGCAGAGCAAGGGGAACAACCACTCCAAGTCTCAGAGCGAGTGACGTTTGAAACGCTATTAGTGCGCACCCTGCTAACTAGCTAGCCATTTCACATCGGTTACACGGGCCTAATCTCGGGAGTTGATAGGCTTAAAGTCATAAACAGCTGCTGGCAAATGCATGAAAGTGCTGTTTGAATGAATGCTTATGAGCCTGCTGCTGCCTACCATCGCTCAGTCAGACTGCTCTATCAAATCATAGACTTAGTTATAACATGATAACACACAGAAATACGAGTCTTAGGTCATTAATATGGTCGAATCCAGAAACTATCATCTCAAAACAAGACGTTTATTTTTTCAGTGAAATATGGAACCGTTCCGTATTTTATCTAACGGTTGGCATCCATAAGTCTAAATATTCCTGTTACATTGCACAACCTTCAATGTTATGTCATAATTATGTAAAATTCTGGCAAATTAGGTGGCCCAAACTGTTGCATATACACTGACTGTGCATGCAATGAACGCAAGAGAAGTGACACAATTTCACCTGGTTAATATTGCTTGCTAACCTGGATTTATTTTAGCTAAATATGCAGGTTTAAAAATATATACTTCTGTGGATTGATTTTAAGAAAGGCATTGATGTTCATGGTTAGGTACACATTGGAGCAATGATACGCACCGCATCGATTATACGATTATATGCAACGCAGGACACGCTAGATAAACTAGTAATATCATCAACTATGTGTAGTTAACTAGTAATCATGATTGATTGATTGATTGTTTTTTAAAAGATAATTTTAATGCTAGCTAGCAACTTACCTTGGCTTACTGCATTCGCGTAACAGGCAGTCTCCTCGTGGAGTGCAATGAGAGGCAGGTGGTTAGAGCGTTGGACTAGTTAACTGTAAGGTTGCAAGAGTGAATCCCCCGAGCTGACAAGGTAAAAATCTGTTGTTCTGTCCCTGAACGAGGCAGTTAACCCACCGTTCCTAGGCCGTCATTGAAAATAAGAATGTGTTCTTAACTGACTTGCCTAGTTAAATAAAGATGAAATAAAGGTGTAAATAAAAAATTTAAAAATCGGCCAAATCGGTGTCCAAAAATACAGATTTCCAATTGTTATTGAAACTTGAAATCGGCCCTAATTAATCGGCCATTTCGATTAATCGGTCGACCTCTAATGCATATTTGATTAATTTCCATCTTTTTGTTATTAGATGGGTTTTGTGCACTATGTGGTACATAGGTGTATTCTAGGACTTAAAATCACACGGTTCTAGGCATTGGGTAGAATCTAGATTGTCATACATACCTTCATATCGACCTGGTGCCAACGCAAGATATTCAGTAATACCGGCACTGAACAAATGGGGCACTATTTTCAAACCCCACTGAGCTAACTAGCATTAGCGCAATGACTGGAAGTCTATGGGAATCTATTAGCATGCTATGCATGTCCACCCAGCATCGCACAGTCAGTCTCCCCTACAGGCTATAGAAATGCATCTCTCAATAGATCCTCTTCTATTGGCTTATGACTTTGGAGCCTTTGTCATGGTTGGATACTGACAAAGCCAGCTTTTCCTTGCATTCTGCTCTCTGTAAAGGTCTGTCCTTGCATATTAAACAGGTGGGAGCACTAGAGCAATAACATGGAGAGGACTTTGCCTCCCAGACTATACCTTATGTTTAGCCCCATCTAAAAATGCCATCATGGTTGACAGTGATAGACACACACACACAGGTTAAAAGGGAAAAAAATACTGTCACTGATGAAGATGAACGATCAGACTGCAATGCTGTAAATGAATGAGTCAGCCTTGCCCTCCCTACAGACACAGGCCTAGAGGGCTATAGTACACACACAAAGAAGGCAAGGGAAAGACTAGAGCTGGAGCTGTCCATGGTGCTGAAACCCGAGAGCATGCATACATGCCACAGCATGTATCTTCAATCTGAGTAACTCAAATGCAAACATATTTTATAATATAATTTGGCATTCCCAAAGGATACTGTGTGCAGGGGAGACTGGATTTGTCCATGGTTCTGAAACCTGGAGAGTGAACCTACAGCATATCTTTCAGTTACTAACACAAACAAACATATTGCACAATATATTATGTAGAAAAGTAGATTTAGCAAGGCAAGGGGATAACTGGAACTGTCCATGGTGCTGAAACATGGGGTCCAGCATGCTACAACATGTATCCTATCTTCAATTTCATTTAGGTACAAAAACAATCATATTTTAAATAGAATTTGGTGCTCATAAGGAGGCTGGGGGTGGTGGAACTATCAGTGGTGCTGAACCTGGGAGCTCAGCATGCTATGTGTCTCCTATCTCTCAGATTTACTCAAATCGAAACATATTGGTGTCTTCAATAACATGAGATTCAGCAGGAAGCTCCAGAAGGAACTGTCCATGGTTCTGAAACCTGAAAGCTATCATGCTATGAGTCTCCTATCCCTCCGATTTGTCAACATATGACTCAACAGTCAACACAGCAAGGGGGCTCACCATATCTTCTTTAATGAGCCCAATACCAATTACTATCTTATAATATAATTTGGTATTCACATACTATAAGGAAACTGGTGCTATTAGTAATCTACCTGCTGTCTATTCCATGAACCAAAAGTTCCAAAAATATCTAATGTTATTCATATCTATATTTATATTTGTATCTAGGGGCTAATCCAAACAGAAACAAGAGCTCCTTCAATGAAATTCTCCTTCTTCCTTTCATTTAGCATTCTGGTCACAGGTCTACGAGAGAGACACTCTAGCATTAAATTCTCCTAAGCCAAGTCAAAAGAATCTCATTAAATTGCTTTCAATATAACAAACCATAACTGGATACCAATCCCCAGGGGAAATTGTATTGGACCGTCACACTTTTAGTGGACTAATCATCTCCACACAAGCCCCAAAGTGCTGAATGAGAACTGCCTACATTATTAGAGCCGGAGATTGCTAGTGTGCCTTTCAGACGAGATGGTGGTTCTCGCTTTGCCATCTCTCAAAACTGTCTTTGATTGTTTGCCCCTGTGTCATTCTGTTCAAAGTTGTAGATTTATGCTCTAATGGTTTCTTGTCTTGTACCTGGCAGAGATTTGACTGTGGCTCATTTGAGGGCAGACGGTGCCATGTTGCCTCTACTTTATTGCAGTCCAGGCAGTGGTTCACCTCAGAGGTGAATACTGTATCATCTGATTACACTGTGCTGCAGAACTGCCCGTTTAGGATATCTGAGATGACCATACCACAGCTACATACACTATGACCATTTCTGAAATAAATGCTTGTTTTTTTTTCTAATTGTAACATTACATCTATTCAGCATTACTTGTATATTCAATGACCACCATAAAAGTTTGGGTAGAGTTTACAACTTGTTGAGATCACTAGATGTAGCATTAACACAGTTGTTGTCATTCTGTACATCAAGGCAGCTGTGTTCCAGTTTTTTGGGTGATCCAAACTTGCTTCAATGACCATGCTGGAGTCACTAACATCAGTTTATAACACATTACAAGATAACATGTGGTGATAGACAACACATGACCAGAACAGTTCCAGCTTACCATGAGGAGATCACGCAACAAGTTTAGTAATACAGAGTCAGACAGGAGGAAGAAATCATACGCAACAGAGATAGTGCAGAAAAAAATGGTGATGTCACGATCCCGTAAATAAGGGTCCTTTTCTCGGGCACTGCAGATACTACTGCGGGTGTGGTGACTGCATTAGTAAAGCGCGCGCGGTCTCCACGCAAACACAGGAATAATATAATCTGCTTTCATTGGAGAGACCAGACGGCAACAGCTACCCGCCCACCACAACTAGCACTTCCAATTGACGTGCCCAGAAGTTCAAATCATGAATCTGTTGTCAGGTCTATTCACTAAATTGACTTGCGATCTCACCTTGCTTGTGCGCTGACTGCCACCATCCCAATAACGGCTTGCCATCAAGCGAAGTGAAAGCGTCTCCCCTAGCCCAGGTTGTATATTAAATACATCGTTTACATTGCCACAGCCCCACGTAATGACAATCTGACATCTGCGCTCAATCTGACAACAGTTTGATATTCCATGCACACCATCCCTTGCTCTCATTTATGCCGCTTTTTTTCTCCCCTGTATATAACCGGCATATTTCTACCAACTGGAATAAGAACTAAATTAAAATGTTCCGATAAAAACAACTCGCGAAGACACCAACATTCCACAAAACACCACTTTCATGCCCTACAAGGACTAACCTCCCAATCTAGCGAATCCCACTCTTCGGTAAACATCCGGAGGATTTCTGTCCTTCCAAACGCGGACTAGGCAAAGAGGCACTACGGAATGACTGAGCGATGCGATGCCATTGCGCTGTCGGTATTATCCTCATGAAATCAATTTTAATAGGGGACGTCGACAGGAGAAGGTATTCGTAAATGCACACCGCGACGACACCACGGCCAACTTGATCGAGATAGATTTAATGATAGCTTGCTTTACAATCGAACATTTCGGTGGAAGAAGGTTGCAAGCAATTATTACACCACTTGCGCTTGACTTGCAGGCGAATACTGACAAGGCGCTCGTTCTATTGAGCATCGTTTCGATTTGAGCTGCCGTACTCCCTTTAGCAGAGGTGGCAGACAAGAAAACCAACTTCGTATTTCCAAAATGTAGAAAAAACGAGTAATACAATCCTCAGACATGGTTCCATTGCGCATCCCCACATTACATTTTCCTCTGTGGGAATAGGCTACAACAATAAAGCAAGATTTTCAAAGGTCCCTTATATCACGAAGTGGTTGGCAAGGCACGTGACTACTCCTTTGTGCAAAATGATGTATTGGATTCATTATAAGCAACAAGCCGCGAGATAGCCAGGGAAAGGGTGTCCTGTGAGATGATTGGAATAAGGTCACTTCTGTACTCACCATTAGCACCGCAAAGTTATTGTGATGAGTGCAATGAATGGTGGTCGTGTTGCCCGTGGAGCCTGTTATGTGGCACCCCTCTGCCCGCCAGCCACCGTGCCCATCTAGCAGGTCAAAATCCCAATAGGCTGCAGTTGGGTCTACACCCAGCGCGAAGTGCCTGAGAGCAATGGTAACCGAGTGCACGGCGCTCCCGATGCTGCACCCATCTGCAAGAAAGAAACACATTAAATTAGGGAAACCAAGTGGAAAGTCTAAGTGCAACATCCAAGAAACAAACACACACACACACACACACACACACACACACACACACACACACACACACACACACACACACACACACACACACACTTTACTGTCCGACAACCATACATTATTATTAATTCTGCCTATTTTCACAATGTAAACCTATCTTTCATTGACATGTTTGTGTTTAAGATTTAAAAGCTATTAAACATCTGCCACAGATATCATCATCAAGAGGATGGTAACGACAAAAATATTATACAATGAAAAGAAATAGCACGCATATAAAGATTTGTCAAATGTGTTGTGGATTAGGCTGTGTTTGGATAAAAAAAATATTTAGACATAGTTGTGTTTTTAACAAAAATATGTAATATGGATAAAATCTCTACAGGCTGCGCACTTTTTCATTTTTGCATGCATGTGCGTGTCCCAGTGTTTTGTCGAAAGCCGATCACAGTTTTAGACAACGTTGACATCAGAGCCATGATGATAAAATGCATGCATTTCCTCTTACCTAATTTGGTGAAAGCAACTGGTGTCGAAACGCTCCTACGTTTTCCATCATCTGCAAGGTTTGACGAATTCCCTGTGCAAGGAAAGAGTTTCCCATTTCGAAAGACAATAAACTGCAGCTTGCAAGTCGAGTTATCAACAGATTGCAACGCAGAGGGGTTAGGCGTACCAGCCAGCGGTAAATGGATTGCGGCGACTGCCACGGAGTTCTGCGGATGGAATAAAAAAGGACAAAATACAAGTTGAATAATGCCATTCGCTAGAGAGAGGCTGAAAATTATCACTCCAGTAGCTTGTAAGATTGACACATTGACTCTCTCTCCAAGATTGGTAGCGACCAAAGAGCACAAGTAACCATGGGAATGGGTTTCACTCGGTAGGCTACGTCGTCTGATGAGCTCTGGTGCGCCCTATTTGGTAAGGTTTCCTGCCGCAGAGGTGGAAATGGTTCTTAACATCTCAGCTCGAGGGCACATCAACAACTGCAGCGTTGATTTAAAGAGACAACCGGCCTCACTTTATCTTCCCCTCACAGCCTATAAACGCCATGGAACCCCCTGAAAATGACATTTTGTGAGCTCTAGGAAGGATAGACAGTTTCTAAAAAGTATAGTGGCATTACATTGTCCGTGGGTGTGGTTCCAGAATGGATTGAGTGCACTTAGGTGGACCAGAACCAGAGCAAGCAGTCCTCATATCTGAGTTCAAGTGTAGTCAAATAAAAAGGTCCCAAAGTGCTAGTCATCAGCTTAGGGGGCATGGGAGAACATAGCCTACACATAAGTGAATGTGCTCTGATTAAGATTTTCCTGATAAATGTTTAATAAAATATTATACATTATCATAACAACATAATTGCATATTTTTGCACTGGAAATGTGTTTCCACTCCAGTACAACAAGATATACCTAGTGATGTGTTTTTATCCATCCATTTATTTGGACACCCTACTCATTTGTCATTGAGAGCATTCGGGGAGAATAACCAATAGAAAACACTGTTGGGTGGAACCATGATTCTACAACATAATTCAAAGCATTGAAACTTCCATAGGTGCATGAGGTCTGTTATGGATGTACGTGACGTCAAAGGAGCCCGGCATCAGCTAGTCCCAAGAGAAAGAGGAAGAGTTGGTGAGGCGAGGGAAGGACAAACTGTCCGTGATGCTGAAACATGGAGAGAGAACAATTCCCATCCAATTCCCATTGTTATTGCCATTTGCCTCCCAGATTCACAGATAATATCCATTACTTAAAGTATCTACATAGGTCTTTCATCCAATTCTCCTGCAACAAATGGCTTTCCTCAGGCAACATGGCCTTACAAGATTCAAAGTTCTTCAGCTCTCTGACCATTACATTACCCTGGAGCAGGCCAATCCTGTAAAGTGACATGAGCCAACAGAATACTTAAGCACCATCTCTTCTCTTTACAACCAACGTGTGCAAGGAGCCCGTGCTAATTTACGACCCGGGTTTGTTAGCTATTTGTTTCTGCATTGACTCGCACTTGAAAGGTTATTGATTTTCATCCTGCAGAGAGAGATGAATCTCTGCCTTGAAATTTACGTTACATGGTTTTCCTCCAGAAAAGCTTAAGCAAGCAGTATATTTCTCAAAAGCACTGGGATACAGGCATCCCAGACCGTGTCAAAGTGGATTTGATCGGTGACATCATCAGGGACAGGTGAAGGATACAGTGGAATCCTTGAAGGAGTGGCTCAAGGATTTGGGCTCCTATTCACAAAGTGTCTCAGAGTAGGAGTGATGATCTAGGATCAGGACCTCCCTGTTCATATATAGGGAGGTCTTCTCCATTATGATCTAAAATACTAACCTGATCCTAGATCAGCAGTCATACACCAATACGTTTTGTGATGGGCCCAGATCTCAAACAGTGAGGAATACCAGGTGACCTCACCTCACAACACAGATCCTTTTAAATGCCACAACACTGCATGAACATCTTATCTCACAAGCCCATCCTCTCTCGGCAGCTTTTCATCCTCTTTATCAGCCTTTTCGAAGGGATTTATAGCCCAGAGGGTGTGCTGTCTGTGGCATGCACAACGCCTTGCTTTAACAAACGCTCTAAGTTGGTCCAGAATGGCCTAAGAAGGTAGTAAGGCTACATTCGCATGAGGAACTCGCTGGGGACTTCACACTTCAAAGTTGATTTAACTAGGAGCGGCGCCACCGTGTGATCTTGCCTGGGCCCTTCCCCTTTCTGATCCTCAAAAGGTTCTACAGCTGCACCATCGAGAGAATCCTAACTGGTTGCATCACTGCCTGGTATGGCAACTGCTCGGCCTCCGACCGCAAGGCAGTACAGAGGGTAGTAAATACGTCCCAGTACATCACTGGGACCAAGCTTCCTGCCATCCAGGACCTCTATACCAGGTGGTGTCAGAGGAAGGCCCTAAAAATAGTCAAAGACTCAAGCCAACCTAGTCATAGACTGTTCTCTCTGCTCCCGCATGGCAAGCGGTGCCGGAGCACCAAGTCTAGGTCCAAAGGCTTATTAACAGCTTCTACCCCCAAGCCATAAGAGTCATGAACAGCTAATCAAAGGTCTACCCAGACCCCTCTTTTACACTGCTGTTACTCTCTGTTTATTATCTATGCATAGTCACTTAAACTCTACCTACATGTACATATTACCTCAATTACATAGACTAACCGGTTCCCTTGCACATAGACTCTGTACCGGTACCCCCTGCCTTGCTATTGTAATTTTACTGCTGCTGTTGAATTATTTGTTACTTTTTATTTTCTATTTTTAACTTCTTTATTTATTTATTTTATTTTTATTGAAAACTTCTTAAAGCATTGTTGGTTAAGGGCTTGTAAGTAAGCATTTCACTGTAAGGTCTACACCTGTTGTATTCGGGGCATGTGACAAATAAAATGTGATTTTGATTTGAACATTACATACACCTGTGCCTCATCAGGCACACCTGGACTCTATCACCTTCCTGATAACTCCCCATATACAGTGGGGCAGAAAAGTATTTAGTCAGCCACCAATTGTGCAAGTTCTCCCACTTAAAAAGATGAGAGAGGCCTGTAATTTTCATCATAGGTACACTTCAACTATGACAGACAAAATGAGAAAAAAAATCCGGAAAATCACACTGTAGGATTTTTAATGAATTTATTTGCAAATTATGGTGGAAAATAAGTATTTGATCAATAACAAAAGTTAATCTCAATACTTTGTTATATACCCTTTGTTGGCAATGACAGAGGTCAAACGTTTTCTGTTGTTATTTCCCCATCAGGCGTTATTCACACAGTGAATCAGAAGCTCAGAGTCTGCCCACGCTTAACACTGGCCCAGCCCTCAGGTCCACAACGTGTTATGTGCCATTTCTGATAGCCAGCAGATGGAAGACGTTTACACCGAGAGGCCCAACAAACAATAGGAGAGAGTCAGCTGTCTGTATGAACTCTACGGCCGTGTAACCATATAACTCAAATT
The DNA here is from genome assembly GCF_018296145.1 of Oncorhynchus tshawytscha. NCBI lineage: Eukaryota > Metazoa > Chordata > Actinopteri > Salmoniformes > Salmonidae > Oncorhynchus > Oncorhynchus tshawytscha. The sequence continues at coordinate 52,443,652 of NC_056429.1, forward strand.
AATGTCAGCTAAAGTGACAAAAAAAATCTCAAGAGTGTCAAATCCCAGTTCAGCAACTTGACATAATCAGGTGTCTCTGTGCATAAGCCCGGGTTCCTACCGCCACCATGAGACTGCTGACTATGGGAGCAGAGATTTATATTGCATAGGCAGTTGGTATTCCTCAGTGACAAGCTTTGGAGGAGATGTCCTCACCTCATTGGCTATTAACGAATGAGTGACCAGGAAACAGATACTCTAACCTAGCAGTGACTCATCCTCATTTTAGTCTGAGCCAAATGTGAGTCAGAGAAAATGCATCATTGACTTTGTTCGTTTATTTATGTGTGTGTTTCTGAAAGACTAATGTCATGCACAATGTTTACTGATAAGTACAATAATTACATTTTCTTACAAGCCGCATAATGAGAACATGGGAATTCCTTCTTAGAAGTGCTTTCTAGCAATTTTTTAGGCTGTACCTAAATTTAAAATGATGACATCAAAATGTAATAATTCTCTCAAGATGATTGCCATGTCTGAAGCTTAAATGGCCCACCTCTCTTTAGTTGTGTTCAGTGTTATGTTAGCATTACTCACATAGTGAGAGAAATTAAAACAGGCTACATGGTTCCCATGCCAACCAGCTGCTTCACCCAGACAAGGTTTGGATTGAGAGCAGATTGGAGCGAGGCAGGAAATACAACTAGCTCTGGAGACAGAACACTGTTTCGTCTTGGAGACAGATTCCTCTTCTTACATGGTCTTACGCAATTCTGAACTGTCTTCCAAAATGTTTCTCTCACTTTTGAGAGAAATACACTATAAAATGACCTTAGCACATATTTAAATATGAGGTAAACATCATATTGTTTGATTAATCCAAAGGCAAACTGTTTTAAATGAATAACAGTCTAAGTAAATAGGAATACACTGTGCCTGGATTGGGATAATCATTCCTAGTCAATAAACAAACTGTTAGAAATTAAGCCTTCTGTACTGTAGGTACATTGAATATTCTGTGCATGGATTGAGATAATTCTTCATTGTAAATAAAACAGCTGGGGTGACGGGGCTGTTTGCCCTGAGAGAATTTCTCTTATAGACTGTAGTGTAGTACTGAGATGGATCTTAGCAGAACAGAGACAGGTGCTTCTCTAATGGCACAAGGGAGAAGAGTCTATATCAGTACTGTAAATGTTGTGATGCATTAAAACACTCCGTACTAATTTCACAACAAAGGGAGTGAAAGGCGTACTGTGTGCCTGAGAGCATGACAAAGGCTGTCATCTAAGAGAGAAATAACAGACTCAGTTGTTCATTCAGTTATTCATTTCATTCACTAAACCACTCAGTACATGATGCATTTACTGATAACAGACCTGATTGACTTAAGTGGCAAACTACCTTATTAAACTGAATGATTTGCAATCAATTTTTTTCTGAATCAATCTATGTACAGTTGAAGTCGGAGGTTTACATACACTTAGGTTGGAGTCATTAGAACTAATTTTTCAACCACTCCACACATTTCTTGGTTAGGACATCTACTTTGTGCATGACACAAGTACTTTTTCCAACAATTCTTTACAGACAGATTATTTCACTTAAAATTCACTGTATCACAATTCCAGTGGGTCAGAAGTTTACATACACTAAGTTGACTGTGCCTTTAAACTGCTTGGAAAATCCCTGAAAATGTCATGGCTTTAGAAGCTTCTGATAGGCTAATTGACATAATTTGAGTCAATTGGAGGTGTACCTGTGGATGTATTTCAAGGCCTACCTTCAAACTCAGTGCCTCTTTGCTTGACATCAAGAGAAAATCAAAAGAAGTCAGCCAAGACCTCAGAAAAAAAATTGTAGACCCGTTCTGTCTAATAGAGGTGAACGTACTTTGGTGCGAAAAGTGCAAATCAATCCCAAAACAACAGCAAAGGACCTTGTGAAGATGCTGAAGGAAACAGGTACGAAAGTATCTATATCCACAGTAAAACGAGCCCTATATCGACATAACCTGAAAGGCCGCTCAGCAAGGAAGAAGCCACTGCGCCAAAACTGCCATATAAGAGCCAGACTACAGTTTGCAACTGCACATGGGGGCAAAGATCGTACTTTTTGGAGAAATGTCCTCTGGTCTGATGAAACTAAAATTAAACTGTGTGGCCATTATGACCATTGTTATGTTTGGAGGAAAAAGGGGGAGGCTTGCAAGCAGAAGAACACCATCCCAACCGTGAAGCACGGGGGTGGCATCCTCATGTTGTGGGGGTGCATTGCTGCAGGAGGGACTGGTGCACATAACAAAATAGATGGCATCATGAGGGAGGAAAATTATGTGGATATATTGAAGAAACATGTCAAGACATCAGTCAGGAAGTTAAAGATTAGTCGCAAATGGGACTTCCAATGACCCCAAGCATACTTCCAAAGTTGTGGCAAAATGGCTTTAAGGACAACAAAGTCAAGGTATTGGAGTGGCCATCACAAAGCCTTGACCTCAATCCTATAGAAACTTTGTGGGCAGAACGGAAAAAGCGTGTGCGAGTAAGGAGGCCTACAAACCTGACTCAGTTACACCAGCTCTGTCAGGAGGAATGGGCCAAAATTCACCCAACTTATTGTGGGAAGCTTGTGGAAGGCTGCACAAAATGTTTGAACCAAGTTAAATCATTTAAAGGCAATGCTACCAAATACTAATTGAGCACTTGCCATACCAGCGGTGATGGAGCCAGTCAAGATGCTCTCAATGGCGCAGCTGTAGAACTTTTTGAGGATCGGAGGGCGAATGCCAACTCTTTTCAGCCTCTTGAGGGGGAAGATGCACTGTTGTGTTACTTCATGACCGTTGGTGTGTTTGGACCATGTTCGATCCATAGTGATGTGGACACAGAGGAACTTGAAGTTCTCAACCCACTACAGCCCCGTCAATGTGAATGGGGGTGTGCTCGGACCTTCGTTTCCTGTAGTCTACAATCAGCTTTTTTGTCTTGCTGACGTTGAGGGAGAGGTTGTTGTCCTGGCACCACACTGCCATGTCTCTGACAACCTCCCTATAGGTTGTCTCATTGTCGTCGGTGATCAGGCCTACCACCATTGTGTCATCTGCAAACTTAATGATGGTGATGGAGTGTGCGCGGCCACTCAGTAGTGGGTCAACAGGAAGTACAGGATGGGACTAAGCATACATCCCTGAGGGGCTCCTGTGTTGAAGTTCAGCATGCAGATGTGTTGTTGCCTAACCTCGCCACCTGGGGGCGTCCTGTCAGGAAATCCAGGATCCAGTTGCAGAGGGAGGTGTTCAGTCCCAGGTCCTTAGCTTAGTGGACACTATGGTGTTTAACACTGAGCTGTAGTCATTGAACAGCATTCTCACGTAGGTGTTCCTTTTGTCCATGTGAGAAAGGGTGGAATGCAATAGAGATTGAGTCACATGTGGATCATTTGGGGCAGTATGCAATTTGCTTTGGGTCCAGGGTGTCTAGGATGATGGTGTTGATGTGAACAGCCTTTCAAAGCATTTCATGGCTACAGATGTGAGTGCTACGGGGCGATAGTCATTTAGACAGGTTACCTTGGCATTCTTGGGCACATGGATTATGGTGGTCTGCTTGAAATATGTAGGTATTACAGACTGGGTCAGCGAGAGGTTGAAAATGTCAGTGAAGACACTTGCCAGCTGGTCAGCGCATGCTCTGAGTATGTGTCCTGGTAATTCATCTGATCCTGTGGCCTTGTAATTGTTAACCTGTTTTAAGGCCTTACTCACATCGGCTATGGAGAGTGTGATCACACAGTCGTCCGGAACAGCTGGTGCTCACACAAATGATTCAGTGTTGCTTGCCTCGAAGGGAGCATAGAAAGCATTTAGCTCGTTTGGTAGTCTTGAGTCACTGGGCAGCTCGCAGCTTCCCTTTGTAATCTGTGATAGTTTGACAAGCGTCAATGCCAGTGTAGTAGGATTCGATCTTAGTCCCGTACTGACAATTTGCCTATTTGATGGTTCGTTGGAAGGTGTAGCAGGATTTCTTATAAGCGTCCGTGTTAGTGTCCCACTCCTTGAAAACAGCATCTCTAGCCTTTAGCTCAGTGCGGATGTTGCCCATAATCCATGGCTTCTGGTTGGGATATGTATGTACAGTCACTGTGGTGACATCGATGCACTTATTAATGAAGCCGGAGACTGATGTGGTAAAGGGGGAGTGCTGCCACTAGACTTGTCTTGAAAGGTGAAATAAAGCCTTGGATTAGGCTGACATAGGGGTGTGTCTCTATTTGGCCCAATCCAGAGAAAAACAAACCATAAAATGGACCCTCTTTTTTCATTCAGTCCTTTCAGTACGATCTCTGTACTACATTACTCTATGATTGGTTTTTAACCTTCAGAAATTTAGTCTGGAGGCTGTGGGGCAAAAAGAAAACAAGGTAGTACAATAAAGCAGATATGCTACTGGTCCCTGATTCAGTTATGGGTCCTAATATTTCTTCCAGCGAAATAAGAAACAGTATTGTTTCAGACATAAAGAGGGTCTCTGTTGCCAGAAATAATAGAACAGGGGGATTTCCAAATGTGTCACTACTACCAACTTTAGCAGCATCTGGCAGAGTTAATACTAAATATGAATCTTCGCAGACAGTAGGGCTGAGAATTGCCAGGGACCTAACGATACGATATTATAATGATACTTAGGTCCCGATACGATATGTATTGTGAATCTATATGCATCACGATTCTATATGTATTGCAAATATACAGTATATTGTGATTTGATGTTCCAAACATATTTCTCACCATATGTCTGTCTGCTGCAGAGGGACAAGAGAAAACAAGTTTCGATAAGTCATATTAATAAAAGTGCTGAAAACATGTAAAAAATATTGTGGAAATCAAGTTATGGAAGAAGAAATACCAGAGTTGTGGCGAAGGTACAGCCGACAACCACTAGCTAACGTTAACTACCTTTTTTTATACTCGTCAGAGAATCAATATAATATCACCCCCAAAAATATTGCGATACACCATTGTATTGATGTTCCTCCCCATCACTACCAGATGGCGTATTGTTGTACTCGAACAATGTGATTCAACTGGATATTCATTTGATGAGAGGGAAAAAAATAGTGGCTGCTTTGTGGCCGTGCAGATAGTCATTTGAGATTTGGCTCGGAGGTGGAATGAGTGTGTGACCTGGGGTGTACTCTACAGATCAACTCATTCAATTACCCTTTCAGCTACTATTTCATTTTGTGTGTGTGGTCTTTATGACAATCCCCTCAATTGTGGTTGGTCCATTGATTAAAATTGAAGTCATTTGAGTTACTGAAAGGGCTATAATTTCAGTGAGTGTAGCGTTTAAAGTTATCATACAATTGCATACACTGAATTCACAACAGCCTGAAATTGACTGCGTTGTAATTATCAGCACAGTACATACATCATAGATTGTGATTCCACTTCTCTTAAAGTATGAAATTAATCTCAAGAGGTTAGAAGAGGACATGCACCGATGCACCGGTACACACGTGGAAAAAGACAGACACATACACACAGACACACACCTACTCTACTGATCCATTTAATCCATCTTTTTCATGATGTATTGGCCGTCCTCTTTTGTAGTAATAATCGTTGAGAGATGTTGGCCCATAGTGCCTTTTCCAATTTATGATACAGCAGCAAAGAGGAGGTATAGCTACAGTGCTTTTAGTGTATCCATGGTAACCTGGTTATGAAGCTCTGTGACTTAATTTCATTGCAGGGTGCTGAGCACCAGAGCGGGAGTTAAGGGAGCAACTGGTCTCATAAACTACCATTACATCGAAGTGTAGAAACATTAATATTTATGTTGATGACTGGGGGGCTTGAGAAATGTAACCACTCTTAAACTCAAAGCGAGAGCTACGTAAGAAAGGATTGAACATCCATGATATCAAAATGATAGTTTTAACCATGTTCAGAGTTTGTTTACATTTACTTTGTTAACAAACATTGGAGTTAAACTTGCTTATATTTTGGGTCCTGATAGGGTACGACAGTTGAACTAAACTCATGAGGCATTACAAGTTATATTCTTCAAGAATGAATGGGTATATACTGTGCATTTGGAAAGTATTCAGACCCCTTGACATATTACAAATTAATATTCTAAAATGTATTTTTTCAAAATTATAAAAATAAAAAACTGAAATATCACATTTACATAAATATTCAGACCCTTTACTCAGTACATTGTCGAAGCACCTTTGGCAGCAATTACAGCCTCGTGTCTTCTTGGGTGTGACGCTACAAGCTTGGCACACCTGTATTTGGGGAGTGTCTCCCATTCTTCTCTGCAGATCCTCTCAAAATCTATCTATTTTCAGTTCTCTCCAGAGTTTGATCAAGTTCAACTCCGGGCTCTGGCTGGGCCACTCAAGGACATTCAGAGACTTGTCCCGAAGCCACTCCAGCGTTGTCTTGGCTGTGTGCTTAGGGTTGCTGTCCTGTTGGAAGGTGAACCTTCACCCTAGTCTGAGGTCCTGAGCGCTCTGGAGCAGGTTTTCATCAAGGGTCTTTGCTCCAATCATCTTTGCCTCAATCCTGACTGGTCTCCCAGTCCCTGCCGCTGAAAAACATCCCCTAAGCATGATGTTGCCACCACCATGCTAACTGCAGGGATGGTGCCAGGTTTCCTCCAGACGTGACGCTTGGCATTCAGTCCAAAGAGTTCAATCTTGGTTTCATTAGACCAGAGGATCTTGTTTCTATTGTCTATTGGTGCCTTTTGGCAAAGTCCAAGCGGGCTGTCATTTGCCTTTTACTGAGGAGTGGCTTCCGTCTGGCCACTCTACCTTTAAGGCCTGATTGGTATTGATGGAGTGCTGCAGAGATGGTTGTCCTTCTGGAAGGTTCTCCCATCTCCACAGAGGAACTCTGGAGCTCTGCCAGAGTGACCATCGGGTTCTATGTCACATCTCCCTTCTCCCCTGATTGCTCAGTTTGGCCGGGCGGCCAGCTCTAAGAAGTGGTACCCAACTTCTTCCATTTAAGAATGATGGAGGCCACTGTGTTCTTGGGGACTTTCAATGCTGCAGACATGTTTTGGTACCCTTCCCCAGATCTGTGCCTCGACACAATCCTCTCGGAGCTCTACGGACAATTCCTTTGACCTCATGGCTTGGTTTTTGCTCTGACATGCACTGTCAACTGTGGGACCTTGTATAGACAGGTGTGTGCCTTTCCAAATCATGTCCAATGAATTTAATTTAACACAGGTGTACTCCAATCAAGTTTTAAAAACATTTAGAGAATGATCAATGGAAATAGGATGCACTTGAGCTCAATTTCAAGTCTCATAGCAAAGGGTCTGAATACTTCATTTTTAATACATTTGCAAGAATGTCTATAAACCTGTTTTCGCTTTGTCATTATGGGGTATTGTGTGTAGATTGATGAGGAAAAACATTTATTAAATCAATTTTAGAATAAGGCTGTAACATAGCAAAATGTGGAAAAAAGTCAAGGGGTCGGAATACTTTCCGAATGGACTGTATATAATTTATTTCTAAGTCAAAAAATGTAGCAACTAAGGATTCTAGCTTTAAGTAGGAGACCACGTCTGCGTCCCAAATGGCACCCCATTATTGCACTACTTTTGGCCCAAAGGGAATAGGGTACCATTTAAGACACAACCGAAGTCATGAATCCCTCACTTTGCACCTACACACCCAAAACATATGTAAATAAATGAGATGTCAGAAAGGTAGAGGGATACGGCTGTCTGCATAGCAAAGACAAATAATAATGAGGGCCCAGAACAAAGCCTCCGATATGAATCATCTCCCATCGCACATCTAAACGGCATAATGGAGGTTCTGCGATTTCATCACAGTGTTTGATGATGCGAAAAGCTGACTGATTCCAGCTGAACCCTTGCTTGCAGCAGTCAGCTAGTCATCAGAGAGAAGAAATGAGCACACACACAGGCACGCATGAGCATAGAGAGCCATGCAAGTACGTACACAGCAGACAAAATCACACACACGCACACGCACACACACACACACACACACACACACACACACACACACACACACACACACACACACACACACACACACACACACACACACACACACACACACACACACAGCCCTGTCACACCAGCCCTGTCACACCAGCCTATACAGGTGAAATATATGTGACTTGTTTCAGGAAACTAGGCGTGTGTCGCACGTCACTACTTCACAGGAGAGGCATTTGAACGTAAACATATTTTTAAATCAAAATGCATTTTTTAATAACAAACTTGTATTCCATCCATAAATACAAATAAAATTGTTAAATTACGAGCCAAGTTGGTTCAGCCACTCCAACAGTATAGTAATATCTTACAATTTCACAACAATAGACACAACACACACAAATCTGAAGCAATGGGATGGAATTAAGAATGTTTAATTATTTGGACAAACAATTTCAGAGCGGCATAGACTAAGATACAGAAGAAAAGGATAGAATACAATATATACATATGAGATGAGTAATGCAAAATATGTAAACATTATCAAAGTGACTAGTGTTGACTAGTGTTGACTAGCATTGATTAAAGCTTGATGTTAAATTAATATCTCGATTAACATTTGCAAATCAACTTGATTGGATGTAATCTAATGTAATGTAATCATAATCTAAATTTGCGCCAATCTGTTCTACCTGATGTGTTTTGATGTACTTGAGCGTAAGGTGCTATCTCCTCTCTGAGAGGACCTCCTGCCAGACATTCACTCTCTCCCTTTAATCTCTGAGACAAACTAATCTCCAATAACAACTCATAAAACAATTAATCATCACCATACAACAACAACAAAAAATCCTAAATATACGTATTTAACAAAATATGCTTTACATTGTATTCCAGATTTGCCCGGTTTTTCTGATATAGCTCAGTTTAAATAGTTTGCAGGTCTGAATTGATTTGGCGTAGGCTATTAGCTAGCAGCTAGCCAGCTAGGCCTGTATGTAAGCCTAGTAGGTTTCTGATTTATTTTTTTAGAGACCAGAATCGTCTTATTGAAGAATCACATTCAACAACCTAGCTGAGCCTTTACAGGTATGTTAAACACAGACAGTAGATATATGTTAGTAGTAGGCTATGTGTCAGTCTCGCCAGTTAGGCCTAGACAGCCAACTGGTGTGCAAATAGACCAGTGGTGAGCGACTGATCATGAGCATTGCGAGTCACAAAAGCATTGGCCACAGCACGGCAATGTTAGATGTCATCCAGTCAGAAATGATATTTGATCCGTTCTAATGGGTAGGCTACATGTTGATTATTTGTGTATTTTCCAGGAGCTTGCTCGATTGTCTTGTTAAGAAAGATCAGGGGAAAATGTTACAGTTTACTGGCTTAAATGGGTTGCTGTTTTTTTGTTTCCCTCTGGAAAATCCGCTAATATTAAATAAATACTAACTACATTATTTCTGTTGCCATTTCTCATTATTGTTTACTTGTACTTAACTATTGATGTGTTATGCTGTATTATAATATTGTATTATAATTAAGCAATACGGCCCGAGTGGTTATGGTATATTGCCAATATTCCATGGCTGAGGGCTGTTCTTACGCAAAACGCAACGTTGAGTGCCTAGATAGAGCCCTTAGCCATGGTATATTGGCCATATACCACACACCCCTGAGGTGCCTTATTGCTATTATAAACTGGTTAACAATGTAATTAGAGCAGTAAAAATATTTTTTTGTGGTATACTTTCAGCCAATCAGTATTCTGGGCTCGAACCACCCAGTGTTTAATGTTGCATAATCACCTTCCAGTGTAAAAATTATGGCAATTAGTTTACCTTGTTATGCAGTACAAATCACATTAATGTGGAAGCACCTCTAAAATAATGAATTAGGCTTAGGTTAGGTTAATTTTTTTAATATATATTTTTTAATCCCAGGCCCCTGTCCCCGAAGGAGGCCTTTTTCCTTTTGGTAGGCCGTCATTGTAAATAAGAATTTGTTCTTAACTGACTTGCCTAGTTAAACAAAGGTTAAATAAAATATATAAATAAAATAATGGCTGTTTGAGAAGGTTAGAATCCTAAGCAACCTGCCTACACATAGTTTGAAGTACAATACCAACATAGCTACTGTAGTAGGTCAAAGCTGTGTGCTGGAAAACCTTGGTACAACGCGGGTGGAATAGACATTGTGGTGCTCATGTGAATTTCCTTCCTTTTTCAGGTTCAGACCAACGCCGACTTTTCACTTAAAACATAGTTTTTAGTTTTTAATAGAATATAGATTTTGTTAAGCAGATGAAGTTAATGATTTGAGTTAGGCAGCCAATTAATAATCAACATTAAACAATGGACATGCAGACAAAACTGTAGTATCTTTCCCGATAACTGATTCAGATTAGTAGCACATAAACTGAAAACAAAGCTACCATAATCATAATCTAACACTGCTGTTGTGTCAAATGGTGTGAATTTGTCACGTGTGCTCCCTCTCCGGCCTCTAGGTCACCAGGCTGCTCGTTATGGCGCACACCTGTCTCCATCGTTACGCGCATCTGCACATTATGACACTCACCTGGACTCCATCACCTCCTTGATTACCTGCCCTATATATGTCACTCCCATTGGTTCCTTCCCCAGACGTCATTGTTCCTGTTTCTATTTCCTGTCTGTGCGCTGTTAGTGTTTCTTGTTTTGTATTATGTTCTGTTTATTTTATTAAAACACTCACTCCCTGAACTTGCTTCTCGACTCTCAGTGCACATTGTTATACAGGCTTGTTTAATTTGTATTTACCTCATGCCCCTAAACGACTAGGGTTTTGCCAGGTTGAATTGAACACCTCTAGAGAAGAGACTGCTTTATATTCCTGTTATCATGTATTAATTCTTCCCACTAATCCTTTGGCTCCACCAAATAAAACTGTGATGGCTTGGTGGCCATCTTTATCACTCTGTATGATGAGGAACTCACGGGCAACAATGACAAAACAATTAGCAGCCCAGGGGGACATTCATTATTAGTTCCCAGAGAGTGTGTCAGTGCATTATGATCTTCCTTGAACTACATGTAGATTCTGTATGTGAGAGCAGCATGGGGAGGATGAGATAGGGAAGATGCACATTTCCAACCCGTGGGAAAGAAAAGTCAATTGAGATGAAAATCCAACAATACTTGTGCTAAGTTAAATTAGCGAGATTCTTCAAATGAAGTAGGCTCTTATAGCTCCTCAAACGCTGAATAGGTTCAACGCTACTTAGTCACATCCCATTTCTTCCACTTTTTAGGTCACCCTAGATCCAGAGCAACTGTTTGGCATTCTGTTAACCACCCCTTAGTGTCTTGGCCACGTTCATAGGTCTAGGCCTCTTACTACAGGGAGCAGTCGGGATGGATTTATTGCCGTGTTCCTGTGGCGCAAATGCACTCTTTAATCACTCCAGAATTACCATGGACCCTGGTCATTCAAACTCACTTCTCCTCCCCTTCCCCCTCATCAATGTACAGTGCCTTGCGAAAGTATTCGGCCCCCTTGAACTTTGCGACCTTTTGCCACATTTCAGGCTTCAAACATAAAGATATAAAACTGTATTTTTTTGTGAAGAATCAACAACAAGTGGGACACAATCATGAAGTGGAACGACATTTATTGGATATTTCAAACTTTTTTAACAAATCAAAAACGGAAAAATTGGGCATGCAAAATTATTCAGCCCCTTTACTTTCAGTGCAGCAAACTCTCTCCAGAAGTTCAGGATCTCTGAATGATCCAATGTTGACCTAAATGACTAATGATGATAAATACAATCCACCTGTGTGTAATCAAGTCTCCGTATTAATGCACCTGCACTGTGATAGTCTCAGAGGTCCGTTAAAAGCGCAGAGAGCATCATGAAGAACAAGGAACACACCAGGCAGGTCCGAGATACTGTTGTGAAGAAGTTTAAAGCCGGATTTGGATACAAAAAGATTTCCCAAGCTTTAAACATCCCAAGGAGCACTGTGCAAGCGATAATATTGAAATGGAAGGAGTATCGGACCACTGCAAATCTACCAAGACCTGGCCGTCCCTCTAAACTTTCAGCTCATACAAGGAGAAGACTGATCAGAGATGCAGCCAAGAGGGCCATGATCACTCTGGATGAACTGCAGAGATCTACAGCTGAGGTGGGAGACTCTGTCCATAGGACAACAATCAGTCGTATATTGCACAAATCTGGCCTTTATGGAAGAGTGGCAAGAAGAGAGCCATTTCTTAAAGATATCCATAAAAAGTGTAGTTTAAAGTTTGCCACAAGCCACCTGGGAGACACACCAAACATGTGGAAGAAGGTGCTCTGGTCAGATGAAACCAAAATTGAACTTTTTGGCAACAATGCAAAATGTTATGTTTGGTGTAAAAGCAACACAGCTCATCACCCTGAACACCATCCCCACTGTCAAACATGGTGGTGGCAGCATCATGGTTTGGGCCTGCTTTTATTCAGCAGGGACAGGGAAGATGGTTAAAATTGATGGGAAGATGGATGCCAAATACAGGACCATTCTGGAAGAAAACCTGATGGAGTCTGCAAAAGACCTGAGATTGGGACGGAGATTTGTCTTCCAACAAGACAATGATCCAAAACATAAAGCAAAATCTACAATGGAATGGTTAAAAAATAAACATATCCAGGTGTTAGAATGGCCAAGTCAAAGTCCAGACCTGAATCCAATCGAGAATCTGTGGAAAGAACTGAAAACTGCTGTTCACAAATGCTCTCCATCCAACCTCACTGAGCTCGAGCTGTTTTGCAAGGAGGAATGGGAAAAAATTTCAGTCTCTCGATGTGCAAAACTGATAGAGACATACCCCAAGCGACTTACAGCTGTAATCGCAGCAAAAGGTGGCGCTACAAAGTATTAACTTAAGGGGGCTGAATCATTTTGCACGCCCAATTTTTCAGTTTTTGATTTGTTAAAAAAGTTAGAAATATCCAATAAATGTCGTTCCACTTCATGATTGTGTCCCACTTGTTGTTGATTCTTCACAAAAAAAATACAGTTTTATATCTTTATGTTTGAAGCCTGAAATGTGGCAAAAGGTCGCAAAGTTCAAGGGGGCCGAATACTTTCGCAAGGCACTGTATATCCCATGGCCAACCCCCCTCCAACAGCAGCACTGTGGAATGGCTGGGACTAAGACCAATATATACAGATAACAGCTCAAATAAAGGAAACACCAACATAAAGTGTCTTAATAGGGCGTTGGGCTACCACAAATCAAGAACAGCTTCAATGCTCCTTGGTATAGATTGAATAAGGGATACAACACCATTCTTCCACAAGAAATTCAATAATTTGGTGCTTTGTTGGTGGATCTGCTGACTGACACACACACACACACACACACACACACACACACACACACACACACACACACACACACACACACACTTTAAACCCCTAAAGCTTTTTTAGACCCCTCTTTCAAAGCCACTGATATCTCTTCTTCTAGCCAAAATCATTGGCAACTGGACATCTTTATACATGATGGGATATTAATTGCTCAATTAAAGACATGGTCCGGAACTTTGGCGTCTAGTATTTTTTTTTTTAAACCTCCTGCTTTGAGCTGGATGTGTCAATGTTCATACATGCACAATCTATGAGCAGATCTAGGATCAGGTCCCCCTGTCCATATCATTTTATATAATATCAAGATGATCTACAGGGGAAAACTGATGCTAGATCAGCACTCCTACTTTGAGACACTTTGTGTATACGGGCCTCATAAAAAGGATCTTAAACTAAGTAACTTGTCCTCATTGAATGATAGATAAATGGATGCTGCTGAAGATCTAAGTGTTGACATTCTCTTAATGATATTCCCGAAGGACGTGTCCTGGACTCAATCTATGGATGCCTAATCTGTTTAGCATCTGACAATGACAGCTGAACGCTGTAAGCAGTAAAGCAGTTCTCCATCCCTTATTGCAATTATGTAAATGAAATTCAAAGCAGTGATGCTGTGGCAGCATTCTGAAGAAATCTGTGGCAGCATTGTGCAGAAGGGAGGCCGTCGTAAACATCACAGTCATTTAACCTTTATTTATACTGGTTATTCTCATTGAGATAACATCTCTTTTGCAAGAGAGACCTGTTCGCGTCTATGCTGATGTCATAGTTCATGGTCAGGTAGATAGCGATGATGATGATGATGATGATGACAGGTACTGGAGGTTCTAAGCAGAGGTGTAGGATCTGACAGCCCCAACTTAAGCCAGCTGCTATCCTTTTACTCCCTTAACCAGCCCTGTTAGCAATGGCTCTGTTTCATCTCTGCCCTGCTTATACACAGCCTCCACATGACCTTGATAAGCATCAGAGGAGAGGGCACACTTTGAGACCTCCCAGTCTCAGAAGGGTTTGCATGTGGTCTAAATCGTAAACCACTGGTGTTGTGTTAACAAGGCCATTGACTGTACAGGAAAGCACAGAGAGGGAGAACGTCCATTCACTAAACATTTGTTTTCATTATCATTCAGTCAACCTGGTCTCAGGGCATTTCATATTATTATTTATGTAAATCCGAGACATTCCATTTAGTATGATATATTACACATTTGCAAAATGTACAATATGTTTGAATTTGCAAAACGTACAATATGTTACGAATTTGCTAAATGTATGATATGTTAAGAATTCCAATTTGTTATGGCTAATATTATCTAGGTGGCTAGGTGACTAACACTAACATTAGCTAGCTGGCTAACATTAGCTAGGCTAGGGGTTAGGGTTAAGGTTAGGAGTTAGGTTAAAGGGATAAGGTTAGGGTTAGGGAAAGGGTTTGTCTTGGCTAAGAGTTGGGAAAAGACTGACTGCATCACTTCTTGTTTTTATAAGAAACATTAGTGGGCTGGAAATCCAAATTGTTTGCATAGTCAACTTACAAAAAGCACTGACACACACACGTACCCCACCAGACATACCACCAGAGATCTTTTCACATTCCCCAGGTCCAGAACAAATTCAAGGAAACGTACAGTATTATACAGAGCCATGAGTGC
Organism: Oncorhynchus tshawytscha; assembly: GCF_018296145.1. Lineage (NCBI taxonomy): Eukaryota > Metazoa > Chordata > Actinopteri > Salmoniformes > Salmonidae > Oncorhynchus > Oncorhynchus tshawytscha. The sequence goes on from NC_056429.1 coordinate 52,458,685, forward strand.
ATGGAACTCCCTTCCATCTTATGTAGCGCAACTGAACATCAAACCTGGTTTCAAAAAACAAATAAAGCAACACCTCAAGGCACAACAATCTCCCCCATGAAACCTACTTGTTGTGTGTATGTACTGACACATATGTGGAGCAACGAACCGCCCTTGCTGTCTCTGCCTGGCCGGTTCCCCTCTTTCCACTGGGATTCTCTGCCTCTAACCCTATTACAGGGGCTGAGTCACTAGCTTACTGGGGCTCTTTCATACCATCCCTAGGAGGGGTGCGTCACTTGAGTGGGTTGAGTCACTGATGTGATCTTCCTGTCTGGCCCCCCCTTGGGTTGTGCCGTGGCGGAGATCATTGTGGGCTATACTCGGCCTTGTCTCAGGATGGTAAGTTGGTGGTTGAAGATATCCCTCTAGTGGTGTGGAGGCTGTGCTTTGGCAAAGTGGGTGGGGTTATATCCTTCCTGTTTGGCCCTGTCCGGGGGTGGCCTCGGATGGGGCCACAGTGTCTCCTGACCCCTCCTGTCTCAGCCTCCAGTATTTATGCTGCAGTAGTTTATGTGTCGGGGGGCTAGGGTCAGTTTGTTATATCTGGAGTACTTCTCCTGTCCTATTCGGTGTCCTGTGTGAATTTAAGTGTGCTCTCTCTAATTCTCTCTTTCTCTTTCTTTCTCTCTCTCGGAGGACCTGAGCCCTAGGACCATGCCTCAGGACTACCTGATATGATGACTCCTTGCTGTCCCCAGTCCACCTGGCCATGCTGCTACTCCAGTTTCATCTGTTCTGCCTTATTATTATTGGACCATGCTGGTCATTTATGAACATTTGAACATCTTGGCCATGTTCTGTTATAATCTCCACTCGGCACAGCCAGAAGAGGACTGGCCACCCCACATAGCCTGGTTTTTCCTAGCCACCGTGCTCCTACACCTGCATTGCTTGCTGTTTGGGGTTTTAGGCTGGGTTTCTGTACAGCACTTTGAGATATCAGCTGATGTACGAAGGGCTATATAAATACATTTGATTTGATTTGATATGTGTAACGGACAGATAAACACACACTACATGTTAATGTTTTTAAATTTATGTAAACTGTAAAGTATTTTGTCTGTAATGAATTTTTTGTTATATGTTGGACCCCAGTAAGACTAGCTGTGAGCCATTGGCGTTGGCTAATGTGGATCCTAATTAATCAAATACAAATCAAATCAAATAAATATGGAGAAAACCACACAGTCCTCTGTTTAATTCCTGTGTTTACTAACTGTTAGGAAACATCAGAAGTATCGCAACTTTATTTTTACGAAGATTTGAAAAGATCTTGGTGCCATTGACTCTTGCTTATTGATTTCCCTGCAAGTTCCTGCTGGCTCAAGCAATTCATTATTTAGCACTCTGACATAAACTCAGCAAAAAAAGAAATGTCCTCTCACTGTCAACTGCGTTTATTTTCAGCAAACTTAAAATTTGTAAATATTTGTATGAACATAAGATTCAACAACTGAGATATAAACTGAACAAGTTCCACAGACATGTGACTAACGGAAATGGAATAATATGTCCCTGAATAAAGGGGGGGGGTCCAAATCAAAAGTAACAGTCAGTATCTGGTGTGGCCACCAGCTGCATTAGTACTGCAGTGCATCTCCTCCCCATGGACTGCACCAGATTTGCCAGTTCTTGCCGTGAGATGTTACCCCACCCTTCCACCAAGGCACCTGCAAGTTCCCGGACATTTCTGGGGGGAATGTCCCTAGCCCTCACCCTCCGATCCAACAGATCCCAGACGTGCTCAATGGGATTGAGATCCGGGCTCTTCGCTGGCCATGGCAGAACACTGACATTCCTGCCTTGCAGGAAATCACGCACAGAACGAGCAGTATGGCTGGTGGCATTGTCATGCTGGAGGGTCATGTCAGGATGAGCATGCAGGAAGGGTACCACATGAAGGAGAGGATTTCTTCCCTGTAACGCACAGCATTGAGATTGCCTGCAATAACAACAAGCTCTGTTCAATGATCCTGTGACAGACACACTGCCCCAGAACATGACGGACCCTCCACCTCAAAATCGATCCCGCTCCAGAGTACTAGCCTCGGTGTAACGTTCATTCCTTCGACGATAAATGCAAATCCAACTATCACCCCTGGTGAGACAAAACCGCGACTCGTCAGTGAAGAGCACTTTTTGCCAGTCCTGTCTGGTCCAGCAACAGTGGGTTTGTGCCCATAGTCAACGTTGTTGCCGGTGATGTGTGGTGAGGACCTGCCTTACAACAGGCCTACAAGCCCTCAGTCCAGCCTCTCTCAGCCTATTGCGGACAGTCACTGGATGGCACTGGATGGAGGGATTGTGCATTCCTGGTGTGTAACTCGGGCAGTTGTTGTTGCGATCCTGCACCTGTCCCGCAGGTGTGATGTTCGGACGTACCGATCCTGTGCAGGTGTTGTTGCATGTGGTCTGCCACTGCGAGGACGATCAGCTGTCTGTCCTGTCTCCCTGTAGCGCTGTCTTAGGCGTCTCACAGTATGGACATTGCAATTCATTGCCCTGGCCACATCTGCAGTCATCATGCCTCCTTGCAGCATGCCTAAGGCACGTTCACGCAGATAAGCAGGGACTCTGGGAATCTTTCTTTTGGTGTTTTTCAGAGTCATTAGAAAGGCCTCTTTAGTGTCCTAAGTTTTCATAACTGTGAACTTAATTGCCTGCCGTCTGTAAGCTGTTAGTGTCTTAATGACCGTTCCACAGGTGCATGTTCATTAATTGTTTATGGTTCATTGAACAAGCATGGGAAACAATGTTTAAACCCTTTACAATGAAGATCTGTGAAGTCATTTGGATTTTACGTATTATCTTTGAAAGACAGGGTCCTAAAAAAGGGACTTTTCTTTTTTTTGCTGAGTTTAGCTTAGGTCCTTTTCTCTTGCCGGGGTCTTTTCTAGCATGAGAGTTACTTGAAAAAAATGTAACATGTCGCTAGCTACTTATTTTTTTCCAGCTTTCAAATTGGCACATTCTTCTCTTCTCCAACTCTTCCCAGGTCCTCAGTGTACAAGAGAAAGTAGTGAACTATGTTTTCTGTCAGAAAGGTCAGGAAGAAAACAAACAAAAAAAACTATATGTTTTAGTGTAATTCCCCTTTAATTGCACACCTGGCCCTTTAACTGTGCAAGTGAGAAATGAGCCATCTAATGTGCTGGTCTAGCAATGGTTCTGTACTGCTGCTGCTCATTTCATGGCAAAGTTTGCAAATAACAAATGATATACTTACTTACTATACTTCTGCCAGGTAAGCCTACCTTGAAAAGGTTTTGGGGAAAGTAATTCTGCCAACCCACAAGATGGTTATCACATCAACTGGCTACACACAGACTGCCAGACAAATGCCCCCACCACATAGCAGGGGGCAATATTACTGGAAATTAATTGGCAAATATTGTGTTAGGTTTGGCTTTTTAAGCCAAAAGTTGCTAACCAGGGGTGGGATAATGTCAATGTTGCGTTGATTATATAGCTGGTAGTTTGCAGTGTCTGATACTTGCAAATTGCATGTACTTTCAGAATTGTTTGGCAAGCTACTCATAGGTGGGTCGTGAGCTACTAGCAGCTCGCGATTGACCTGTTGGAGACCCCTGTACTAGAGAATTAGCATAGTGTTTGAAAGTGCTCAACTCAGTGGCTCTGATCCTAACTCCATACCATGGGGACTGAGTCAAGAAGCATTAAGGCCCAGAGCTCCTTGACTCTTGCCTCTCGAATCCTGTCTCCTGCTGTTAAATACCAGTTGAGATTCAGAGGGGGTCAGATGAGTAACACATGTTTTGAGCCCCAGGGAGTGATTTATATTTTTGTCTCTATCCTCAGGGACACCACTGCACACACACACACACACACACATACACACACTCCTTTCCATCAGGAGACTGAAACTATCTCTCATCTGCCTGTGTTGCTCTGACCTCCTGCTGCCAGAATAATCCAGGCCCAGACCATCCCTCTCTCCCTCTCCCAGATGAAAAAGGCCCTTGTTGCGCCACTAATGGCCTTTTGCTAATGTCACAGTGATGGGATCTGCATTGGCCACCTGATGTATACTCTAATTGGTCACTTAGGTCTCATGACATCTGCTCTAATTGGTCACTTGTAGGGGTGAGTGCTGCTGCTTTGTGTTTTAGTCTCTCTATGATGGAACCTGTTATTACAGTGACTGGCACAACTGGGTCCCATAGAAACCCTTGCTGGAACCTCCAGCCCCATCCACTCAACAGCTGATCTGACTACAGTGGCTAAGACCCCTTTATACCCATCAGGCAGCATTTCATTACTGTTTGTGCCAAAATCCAAGTCCCTATGGCTTCTACAGTACATGTATGTGACATGCACCCAATGGCAGTGTAAGAATATTCAAAGATGAATACACAACACAGACTAAAGATCAAGAGGAAAGTAATGATCAATGGAAATAGTTGTTTCTGTAATGAGGAACTGAAGATTAATGGTTCAGGGACACAGGAGGAATTTCAGTCCAGGGCTCATAGTTACGTGTCAAGTTATCATTGGTCCAAATTGTTTATACATTGAGCTTGAAAAGGGCTACTTGTTACTTGGCTATTGGCCCAATTTTACTGCAAGGAATTCTAATTGGTCAACCACAGGCTAGGGTTGGGTTATAAACTACATCCTGTGTCTTTGTTCAGAGAAGAAAACACTGAGGACAGGGAAGAATAACCATCTGCCATCTACTTTCCAGCATAACAACTATGATTTGTTATCTTTGGGGTCTGTGTTGGGGGTTGGGGGCTCCCGAGTGGCGCAGCGGTCTAAGGCGCTACATCTCAGTGCTAGAGGCATCACTACTGACACCCTGGTTCAAATCCAGGCTGTATCACAACCGGCCATGATTGGGAGTCCCATAGGCGGAGCACAATTGGCCCAGCGTCATCCGGGTTTGGCCGTCATTGTAAATAAGAATTTGTTCTTAAATGACTTGCCTAGTTAAATAAAGGTTAAGTATTTTTTTTAAGTGTCAAAAGCAATGCTCATCTCACCACACTAAACCAAATGCCTTAAAATTTTCCAGATATGTACCCATTTCTTTAACATTTAGAGTCTATCTGGGTTTTCCCATAGCACACCCTTTAGAATGGGTGTCACATACATAGCCTACATTCACATTAATTATTGCTGAGAAAATGGGCATTACAACTCATTACTGTTTTATTAGCATATGAATTTGGTCTTGGGCAGACCCCTCCCACTCCTCGCTATAGCTGTCCGAGACATAAGCCAGAGAATGTATTAATAGTAAGTCAATTATTAGAGGGAGAGTTCATGTTATGAGCACCTCCCACTAAGCATATGAGCACTGGAAAAACAAATGAGGTGCTTAGAGGAATGTGTTCATCTTAAACGCTCCGGTGAGCTTATTTCTTATTTTCCATCGATTTACCACTGCTTCAAAAGCAGTTTGTATTAAATCTTTATGGACATGTTTTAATGACATTCTCTAATCAGAGTTTTTGCTAATAGCGACAGGACAGCCAAACAGAGAGAGAGAGAGAGAGAAAGACAGCGAGAGAGACAGATACAGAGAGATGGCGAGAGAGAGAAAAAGTGACAGAGAAAACATGTGAGGCAGTGCTAGAGAGACAGAGGACCTACAGTGCCTTCAGAAGGTATTCATACTCCTTGACTTATTCCACATTTTGTTGTGTTACAGCCTGAATTCAATATGGATTGAATTTTTGTTTTTCTCACCCATCTACACACAATACCCCATAATGACAAAGTGAAAACATGTTTTTAGCAAATTTTTGCAAATGTATAAAAAATTAAATACAGAAATATCTCATTTACACAGAAAAATATATATAAACGCAACAATTTCAAAGATTTTACTGAGTTACAGTTCATATAGGGAAATCAGTCAATTTAAATAAATAAATGAAAACCTAATATATAGATTTCACATGACTTGGAATACAGATATGCACCTGTTGGTCACAGATACCTTGAAAAAAATGTAGGGGCGTGGATCAGAAAACCAGTCAGTATCTGGTGTGACCACCACTTGACTCATGCAGCGCGACACATCTCCTTCACATAGAGTTGATCAGGCTGTTGATTGTGACCTGTGGAATGTTGTCCCACTCCTCTTCAATGGCTGTGCAAGGTTGCTGGTTATTGGCGAGAACTGGAACATGGTGTCGTACGTGTCCATCCAGAGCATCCAAAACAGGCTCAATGGGTGACATGTCTGGTGAGTATGCAGGCCATGGAATTACAGGGACATTTTCAACTTCCAGGAACTGAGTACAGATCCTTGCGACATGGGGCCGTGCATTATTATTCTGAAACATAAGGTGATGTCGGTGGACGAAGGGCATGACAATTGGCCTCAGGATCTTGTCACAGTATCTCTGTGCATTAAATTTGCCATTGATAAAATGCAATTGTGTTTGTTGTCCGTAGTTTATGCCTATACCATAATCCCACCACCACCATGGGGCACTCTGTTCACAAAGGTGACTTCAGCAAACCGCTAGCCCGCACAATGCCATACACACAGATTGCCATCTGCCTGGTACAGTTGAAACCAGGATTAATCCATGAAGATGGCCATCAAAGGTGAGCATATTTGCCCACTGAAGTTGGTTACGACGTCGAACTGGAGTCAGGTCAAGACCCTGGTGAGGATGACGAGCATGCAGATGTGCTTCCCTGAGACGGTTTCTGACCATTTGTGGAGAAATTCTTTGTTTGTGCAAACCCACAGTTTCATCAGCTGTCTAGGTGGAAGAAGCTGGAAAAAGTGAAGAAGCTGGATGTCGAGGTCCTGAGCTGGCGTGGTTACATGTGGTCTGTGGTTGTGAGGCCAGTTTGACGTACTGCCAAACTCTCTAAAACAACATTGAAGGTGACTTATGGTATAGAAATTAACATTCAATTCTCTGGCACCAGCGCTGGACATTCCTGCAGTCAGCATGCCAATTGCACGCTTTAAACATTTGTGGCATTGTGTTGTGTGACAAAACCGCACGTTTTAGAGTGGCCTTTTCTTGTTACCAGCACAAGGTGCACCTCTGTAATGATCATGCTGTTATATCAGCTTCTTGATATGCCAAACCTGTCAGGTGGATGTATTATGTTGGCAATTGGAGAAATCGTCACTAACAGGGATGTAAACAAATTTGTGCACACAATTTGAAATAAGTAAATATTTTTCGTGCTATTTTTCGTAACCACTGTTACTTTCCCTTCTGGGATGGCTACATGACCCTTCCCACTCTCCCTTCGGCAAATTGGATCACAACTCAATTCTGCTCCTCCCTTCCTATAGGCAGAAACTCAAACAGGAAGTACCCGTGCTACGGTCTATTCAACGCTGGTCTGACCAATCAGAATCCATGCTTCAAGATTGTTTTGATCATGCAGACTGGAATATGTTCCGGGTTGCCTCTAAGAAAAACATTGACATACAGTGCATACTTTTTCCACATTTTGTTAGGTTACAGCCTTTTTCTAAAATGGATTCATCAGCAATCTACATCCAATACCCAATAATGAAAAATCGAAAACAGGATTTTTGAAATGTTTGCAAAACCCCCCCAAAACCCCCCAACTTATTTACATAACTATTCAGACCCTTTGAGGCTATGAGACTCGAAGTTCAGCTCAGGTGCCTCCTGTTTCCATTGATCATCCTTGAGATGTTTCTACAATTTGATTGGAGAACACCTGTGATAAATTCAATTGATTGTACATGTTTTGGAAAGGCACACACCTCTCTATATAAGCTCCCACAGTCGACAGTGCATGTCAGAGCAAAACCCAAGCAATGAGGTTGAAGGAATTATCGTAGAGCTCTGTGACAGGATTGTGTCGAGGCACAGATCTGGGGAAGGGTACAAAAACATGTTTGCAGCATTGAAGGTCCCCAAGAACACAGTGGCCTCCATCATTCTTAAATGGAAGAAGTTTGGAACCACCAAGACTCTTCCTAGAGCTGGCCGCCCGGCCAAACTGAACAATCGGGGGAGAAGGGCCTTGGTCAAGGAGGTGACCAAGAACCCGATGGTCACTCTGACAGAGCTCTAGAGTTCCTCTGTGGAGATGGGATAAACTTACAGAAGGACAACCATCTCTGCAGGACCTCACAAAATCAGGCCTTAATGGTAGAGTGGCCAGACGAAAGCCACTCCTAAGTAAAAAGGCACATGACAGCCTGCTTGGAGTTTGCCAAAATGCTCCTAAAGACTCTCAAACCATGAGAAACAAGATTCTCTGGTCTGATGAATCCAAGATTGAACTCTTTGGCCAGAATGCCAAGCGTCACGTCTGGAGGAAATCTGGCACCATTCCTACGGTAAAGCATGGTCGTGGCAGCATCATGCTGCGGGGATGTTTTTCAGCGGCAGGGACTCCGAGACTAATCAGGATCGAGGCAAAGATGAATGGAGCAAAGTACAGAGAGATCCTTGATGAAAACCTGCTCCAAAGCTGGGGCGAAGGTTCACCTTCCAACAGGACAATAACCCTAAGCACACAGCCGAAACAACGCAGGAGTGCATTTAACTATACCTGCAAGAACATCTGCTAAATATGTGTATGCGACCAATAAAATTTGATTGGATATTGTCCTGATAAAGTTCCCAGTCCTGAACAATTACAAGCATACCCATAACATGTTGAAGCCACCACTATGCTTGAAAATATGGAGAGTGCTACTCAGTAATGTGTTGTATTGGATTTTCCAGGACAAAAATGTAATTGCTTTAACAATTTCTTTGCATTGTTGCAAACAGGATGCATGTTTTGTAATATTTTTATACAGGTTTTCCTTCTTTTCACTCTGTCAATTAGGTTAGTATTGTCGAGTAATTACAATATTGCTGATCCAGCCTGAGTTTTTTTCCTATCACAGGCCTCATGGTGAAATCCCTGAGTGGGTTCCTTCCTCTCTGGCAACTGAGTTAGGAACGACGCCTGTATCTTTGTAGTGACTGGGTGTAATGATACACCATCCAAAGTGTATTCATAACTTCAACATGCTCAAAGGGATATTCAATGTCTGCTTTTTTTTACTATTCTAACAACAGGTGCCCTTATTTGCAAGGCATTGGAAAACCTTAGTGTTTGAAATTCACTGCTCGACTGAGGAACCTTACAGACAATTGCATGTGTGGGGTACAGAGATGAGGTAGTCATTCAAAGATAATTTTAAACACTATTATTGCACACTGAGTGAGTCCATGCAACTTATTACATGACTTGTTACTTACTCCTGAATGTATTTAGGCTTGCCATAAGAAAGGGGTTGAATACTTATTGACTCAAGATATTTAAGTTTTTCATTTTTAATTAATTGTAAAAAATTGAAAAATACAATTCCACGTTGACGTTATGGGGTATTGTGTGTAGGCCAGAGACCAAAAACCTAAATTGAATCATTTTTAAATTCAGGCTGTAACACAACAAAATGTGGAAAAAGTCAAGGGGTGTGAATACTTTCTGAAGGCACTGTAGATCTCCTTAGTCTAGGGTAAATACAAAAATAATGCACATATAGATTCTAATTGGGACAAAACATAATGCAATCTCATCTGTCAGAATCAGGCCGATAACAAGAAAAGAGCAGTATTTCTGCTACATCAAGTCGCATCCACTTACAGACGGAGAAGATAGAAGACAGAAGAGATGGGGAGAGGAGGAAAAACAGCATGCTGACTGAGGCAATGGGAGTCGCACACCTTCCTCAAACAAAAAGCTCAAAGACAGAAAAGTGGGGCTGCAAAACTGCAGCCTGCCAGGAATTGCTATCTGCATGAAAATGCCTATTTCAGAGAGGCTAGCACCAGCCTAGCTTTGGTTACGCTCTAGGGATAGACCTGCTTTCCCATGTCAGTATAAATAGAAATTTCACCCAGTAAACCGCTCGAGGCATCTTCTCCCCTTGGATCCCGGATTAAGGTGTGAGACTGTCAGAGGTGCGTGAGTGTGTGCGTGTTCATGCATGTGTGTGTATAAGACAGACAGACAGACAGACAGACAGACAGACAGACAGACAGACAGACAGACAGACAGACAGACAGACAGACAGACAGACAGACAGACAGACATTTAAAGGCCTTTTCATTGACGCAGCGATAGTTGCAGCAGCTCCCTATCTCCTTGGCTGAACACCATTCCACCTTATCTCCCTGACAATCCACAGGCAGACCTCCATACCGCCATCCCAGCAACCCGAGAGAGCGAGGTGGGGATGAGACGGTACTGACGCTGTGGCATGCTTCGCATCACAGTGCAACACCGACCGACCTTCACAGGGCCGGCCCAGAGGTCTGGGTATAGTCATATTTCAGAGGAAAGGTATCGTTATCTCTGATCTATAGCTACGTGCTTAAGCTTAGCACATGCATTTACAGCACATACACGTTGGCTACAACACATATAGATCTAGGTCAAGGCTAGAAAAAAGGGCTTACTAAAACAAACATGTGGTTTAACATCTTCTATCTCTTGTAGTATTTCAGGTCTATAATTATCATATATTTCAGTTTCAAGAAATTAGAATGCATAAGCAGAAAATAACCTCATACCGACTGTAAAATATGGTGGTGGATCTTTGATGTTATGGGGCTATTTGTGACTCGTTTCAGGAAACTAGGAGTATGTTGCACGTCACTAATTTTTTGGTCAGAAATGCCTTCTGTATGTAACATGTGAACTTTCACGTGCCTTAATAACAAACTTGTATTCCATCCTTAAATACGAATAACATTTTTCAAATATGAGCCTAGTTTGTTTATTCATGGAAAAAAACAAGAACCTTCCAGTTAGCCATGATTTTTGGAGTTTGGATTGGTGTGCCATGTAGCATGCTTCTGTCTATAACGTTCAGTATGTGTTGATAGTCCTTTCTACCGTGATGATTTTAAAGATATAGCGTTTGCTTTCGAGAGCAACAAAAGTTTAGCTACTTTTCTCAACAACATTGATGCCCTGAATTTAGCAGGTGCTATTGAAAGATCAGATGGAAAAAGTGATGGGCTACTTTCTGCACACGCCGAGGTCAGTGTGAACCGGAGTGACTTGACACAATGATGGGCAAACAAGATGTAGCTGCAAACAAAACAGAGTTAAATGGTTCCAGTCGGCTGAGAAGCGTTCATCCATGTATACGGGTAAGAGTCTTGGTACATTTTCATATATTATGTGTCTAATTTTGTTAGAAAGTTGTTAAAGCGTACTGCTGGCTAGCTAGCAGACGTTAGCTTGCAGGCTCACTAGCTAACGTCAGGTGTATGATCTGTGTAGTACTACTATTTGAATCAGATATCCATTTACATTGCTAGTTATAGCCTAATGTTAGAAAGCTAACATTGAACCTACTTGGTTAGCTTTAGCTACCTACAGATTCATACTATAGCTATGACAATGTTTGTATTGGTTGGTAGTAGTATGAGTTGTGATTATGCCGGTTCATTACTTAGCTAGCTAGCTACATGTCAAAACAAAAAACTCCACTTCGCCAGATGATTACATGACCCATCAAGTTAGCCAGGTGTGTCTGGGGGTGATTACGGCCATCTATTGTATTTCATGAGCATGTGTGCATGTCTAGACAATAGTGACCCATCCACTTAGCTAGATGTGGCTGTGGGGTAGTTATAGCATTTCCTTCACATGACCCATTAATTTAGACTAGTGTGTCGGGTAAGAGTAATCTAATAATTATAAAATATTTTTATCTGGACACTTTCTGTTTTTGTTATTGCTGCTATGCAAGTAACTTGTACCGTTTACACCTTCTGTATCCTGTGCATTGGACAAATAAACTTAGATTGTATATGATACAGTATAATGTGTGCTCACCAGAGAAGGTACTGTGAAGAACAACATGACCTGCACCAAAGTCAGATTAGGATATAGGCCAAGGACTAGATAGTGAATTTTTACCTGGAGTTTTTCCTTATTGTAGGCTACTACTTTTACCACTTTTAGTCTTGAAATCTTTGGTTGTTCACTAAACTACTCACTCTGTTTAGCACATGGCCTCATGTGAATCCTTAAAGAGATGGGGCTAAGGCTTAAGTGGGTGTGAACAATGCTGAATGGGTGTTGAAAGAAGATCACTCCAGTATGTGTACCAAAACATTCAAGGGACATTTTCTCAAAAGAGGGGTTTCAATGTTTATCAACTTTCAAAGCAGAATTACTTTCCCATTGTTCCTCAACTGCAGTGTATGATATACCATATTCTAACTCAGAGTTTCTACTTTTGTTAAATGTAAAAATCACAATTTCAAATTTTGCTACATAAGACCAAATCGAGGCTGTCAGTCACATTTTGCTTCCACTGGTCCTGGGGCTCTTGTTAAGGTCAAAGGTATCTTTGAACTTTACACAGTAACAGGACATTTTAGCCAAAAACCTGGTTGCCTCTGCCAGGAGGCTGAAACTTGGCTGCAAGTGGAACTTGAAGCAAGACAATAACCCCAAGCACACATCCAAATCCACCGAGAAATTGTTAATTGGCCACAAAATCAAGATTTTGCATTGGCCATCTCAGTCTCCGGACAAACCTATTAAAAACCTGTGATATGAATTGAAGAGGACAGTACATATGCGCAGACAAAGGATATTAAGGATCTGGAAGGATTCTGAATGGCGGAATGGTTTAACCCTAACCCTCCCAATCTGTTCTCTAACTCAAAAAACATTTTAGAAAATGGCTCAGTGCCGTTATCCTCAAAAGGGAAGGTATTGAAAACAAGGGTGTCAATAATTTTGACCCCTACCCTTTTGAGAATAAAAGGTATTACTTGTTAAACAAAATCTCTTTCTCTGAACAACTGTATTAGTATAAATGACATAATTTACCTTTTTTTGCATACAATATAGCTCCTTATTTGAATTATTTATTTTATACCGTCATTTTTGTTCATCTTTATCAAGGGTGTCAATTTCGGACCCCAATTTAACTTAAATGATCAAAAACTGCTGAAAATATCACAGAGTGGGCCTTACATGGTCACTATCCTGGAAGAGTTCTCGCTTTAGCTACTCTTCCTGGGGTCTAAACAAGATTAAAGCTATTATATACAAAATAAAACAGTGCATCACTCAACACATTGTTACACACTACTCTACCACAACCTATTTATAAGACAAAATCCATAATACAGCAATATAACAATATTACATTGTACGTGTGTGTAGGGTGCGTGTGTGTGTTAGCATGTGTGTGCGTATGTGTATGTGCCTGCGTGTGTCTTCACAGTCTGCGCTTTTCTGCAAATTGGAGTTTTATCTGTTTTTTTTAAATCTGATTTTACTGCCTGCATGAGTTACTTGATGTAGAATAGAGTTCCATGTAGTCATTGATCTATGTAGTATTGTCTGTTTCCCATAGTCTGTTCTGGATTTGGGGACTGTGTTAACCCTCTGGTGGCATGTCTTGTGGGGTATGCATGCGTGTCTGAGCTGTGTGCTAGTCGTTTAAACAGTCGTTTAAACAATGAGATAGGGTGCAGGCCAGGCAGCAGGCTGTTAGCCAGCCTACCAGATTAGTGGAATATGCCACTAGCACAGTCAGTGTAGTCAGCTCAGCTATCCCCATTGAGACAGTGTCTGTGCCTCGATCTAGGTTGTTCGCCTTAGCAATCTCACTGGAATAAAGACCTCCATTCTTGTCATTATTGAAAGAGATTGTGATATCTCACATCTCAAAATAGGGTTACTTAATGTTAGACCCCTCACTTCCAAGGCAGTCATAGTCAATTAACTAATTACTGATCATAATATTAATGTGATTGGCCTGACTGAAACATGGCTCAAACCTGATCAATTTACCCCAAAAACTGACAGCATTTTCATCTTTTGAGCATCTAGTCATGAACACTATGCAGCCTACTCAATCACTTTTTATAGCTACTGTTCTGGACCGTATACAATGTCCCTCACTGAGTTCCCTGAATTCCTATCGGACCTTGTAGTCAATTATTGGTGACTTTAATATTCAGATGTGATCGAGTCTGGCAAAATGTAAAATGTTTCACGTTAAACTGTAGTTTGTTTGTATCCTGTGTAGTGAATTATTACTGTGAGTATTAATGGAGTTAAGGCCATGAAACGGTGTGTATGCTAATTTAGAAATGTTGACCTAATCAGATAAGAGGAAATTGCCTAGGATTAGAGAGCAGGGTCAGGCCATGAGCCGAAGATGGACGGGGTGTGCCAAAAAAAAATGGTCAGCTAGTTTCTTACCAATACCTCCTGTGCCCCATAAGGGCCATCTACCCTTTCTGTTTTATCCCTCAGTCATGTTTTTTGATGTTGCTGAAAAAAAGCATCTGTAGGAGAGTGAAGTTTCAATTTGTTTATGTGAAACCATTGTTGTCGGGAGGGGTATCCCGAAAGAAAGTAAGGGCGCAGACTATTGTTAGTAGTTTGGGGGAAGGACTATGACATATCCGGACTGTGTAGCACAGGTCTATAGAAGGTCTCCTGGTGGGGGCCTAGGTGCTCCAGCGAGGGCATTACGGTCGGAATCTAACTCCACAGTCGTGCGAGGGGTTAATACAGCCACAGTGAACTAACGGTGGTTTTAATGGCCAAGTTAACACAAAGAAACATAGTGAACAAACATCAAAGCGTACACATTGGAAGAATGCATGTAGAGTGGTAATGGAGCCTACTACACCCGGTGCTTTTGGAGGGAATGCAGCAATGTAAGCGTTTTGCATCTTTGACAAAAGAACAGCAGCAAACACTTTTAAATAGCTGTGTGTGGTATCGGTTTGATCAAAAGTTGGTTCATAAAGATGATGTTATATGCGAAGGGAGACATCTCAGACAACTTTTTAATAGATGCCTGGGATCTATTAACCTCACTAGGGTAGGGGGCACTATTTTCAACTCCGGATGAAAAGTGTGCCCAAAGTAAACTGCCTGCTACTCAGGCCCAGAAGCTAGGATATGCATATAACTAGTAGAATTGGATATAAAACACTCCAACACTGTCTGTGAGTATAACAGAACTGAAATGGAAGGCGAAAACCTGAGAAAAATCCATCCAGGAAGTGGGATTTTCTTATGTTTGTAGTTTTCCATTGACTGCCTATACAGATTCCATTGACTTAGGACTCAAATTCCACTTCCTATGGCTTCCACTAGATGTCCACAGTCTTTAGAAATTGTTTCAGGCTTGTATTCTGAAAAATGAGGGAGTAAGACCACTCTGAATGAGTGGACACTGCAGTGTCCCAGAGGTTTTTCATGCGCACGACCGAGAGCGTGCCTTTCTTGTTTTCCTTTTATATTGACAAAGCTTTTGTCCGGTTGAAATATTATTGATTATTATGACTAAAAACAACCTGAGGATTGATTATAAACATCGCTTGACATGTTTCTACGAACTTAACTGATACTTTTCGGATTTTCCGTCTGCCTGTTGTGACTGCCTTTGAGCCTGTGGATTACTGAACAAAACGTGCGAACAAAACTGAGGTTTTTGGATATAAAGAGGGACTTTATCGAACAAAACAAACATTTATTGAGTAAATGGGATTGAGTGCAACCATATGAAGATCATCAAAGGTAAGTGATTCATTTTATTGCTTTTTCTGACTTGTGTAACTCCTCTACTTGGCTGGTAACTGTTTGTAATGATTTGTCTGCTGGGCGCTGTTCTCAGGTAATCGCATGGTATGCTTTCGCCGTAAAGCCCTTTTGAAATCTGACACCGTGGTTGGATTAACAAGAAGTTAATCTTTAAACAAATGTATAACACTTGTATGTTTTATCAATTTTTATAATGAGTATTTCTGTTTTTGAATTTGGCGCTCTGCAATTTCACTGGATGTTGGCCAGGTGGGACGCTACCGTCCCACACCCCCTAGAGAGGTTAACCATGTCTTTGAACATAGGTCCAGTAACAATTTGATAATTTTACATGTATGGAATTGGAGACGGTTTGGGGTTGGAAAATCCTTGCGAGAATCAAAGACAATGGAGGCTAAAAAATGTAACAAGTTAGAATCAGAACGGAACAAATACTCCTTGTAAACTCAGAAAACATTGGGGGGGTTTCTAATCTCATGAGACATTTTATTTCGTCTTATTCTGAAATAGATTTATAGAATTGATGAAGGGTGGATGGTCACGGGAAATTAGATGAGATTTAATTAGAGTTGGGGTTACCAAACCTAAAATTACATTTTTTTTTAAATATTGTAGTGCCGTGGTTATGGAAACTCATGGAGAAGAGAGACCAGTCATTACAGGAGTGAACGTTGGACTTGGTTGGACTTGGTGGTGAGATAAATGTCGCTGTGTCTAAGGGTAGTACATGCTAAATTAAGCACGTATTAACAATGGGGTGGATTAAAACAAGATTAATTATTGGAGGGATGACAGTGGATTTATCATTATCGAGTTTGGTTTGAAATTAAAATGTACGAGTTGCTGATTAAGATAAATCCACTGAATGCCAACGAATGCCAATGAAATGTACACTTTCTCTTCCAGTAGAAGAGGGGTGTCATATTCTTTCTCTCTGGAAGGATTAGTCCATAAAATGAGCTCCCAGATAAGTAAGGCCTGGCCATGTGTATGTTTTCGCCATACGGTTTACCATACACACACCAGCATGCAAACACAATTGACCGATTATGTATATGGGTTCGGGGTGTTAATATCATGGGATTTAATGTCGGGGTCTTATAAATTTAGCTTTAAACTGAGTACGCAAAATGATGAAAATGCTTTAAATGGTTTCTGAAGGAAAAGGAAAGAAATGGAAAGGAAATACTTATCTTCTTGGTGACAGGGGGGCAGTATTGAGTAGCTTGGATGAATAAGGTGCCCAGAGTAAACTGCCTGCTACTCTGTTCCAGATGCTAATATATGCATATTATTGTATTGTATTGGATAGAAAACACTCTGAAGTTTCTAAAACTGTTTGAATGATGTCTGTGAGTATAACAGAACTCATATGGCAGGTGAAAACCTGAGACAAATCCGACCAGGAAGTGGGAAATCTGAGGTTTGTAGTTTCATTTAAGTGATTGCCTATCCAATATGCTGTATCTATGGGGTCAGATTGCACTTCCCAAGGCTTCCAGCAGTCTTTAGAAAGTTGTTTGAGGCTTCTATTGTGGAAGGGTGTCGAATAAGAGCTGTTTCAACAAGTGGACTTGGCTGAGACCAATCAGTTGTTTACTGCGCGGTCACGCGGGTGCACCGTTCCTTCTTTTTCCTCTGTAATGAATACGCTATTGTCCGGTTGCAATATTATTGAAGATTTATTATTTAAAAAAACTAAGGATTGATTGTGAACATCGTTTGACATGTTTCTACAAACTGTAATGAACTCTTTTGACTTTTCGTCTGGATTTTGCACTCGGGCATTGTGCCTTAGGAATAGTGAACTAAACTCGCAAAAAAGACTGAGGTATTGAGACATAAATATGGACATAATCGAACAAAACAAACATTTCTTGTGGAAATGGGAGTCCTGGGAGTGCATTCCGACGAAGATCAGCAAAGGTAAGTGAAGATTTATAATGCTATTTATGACTTTTGTTGACTCCAATTTGGTGGGTAACTGTATGGCTTACTTTTGTGGCTGAACGCTGTTCTCAGATTATTGAATATTGTGCTTTTGCCGTAATGTTTTTTTGAAATCTGACACAGCAGTTGCATTAAGAACAAGTTTATCTTTAATTCTATTTAAAACATGTATCTTTCATCAAAGTTTATGATGAGTATTTATGTTTGATGTGGCTCTCTGCAATTTCTCCGGGGGTGTTTTGGAGGCATTTCTGAACATGGCACCAATGTAAACTGAGGTTTTTGGATATAAATATGAACTTGATCAAACAAAACATACATGTATTGTGTAACATTGAGTCCTGGGAGTATCATCTGATGAAGATCGTCAAAGGTTAGTGATTCATTTTATCTATATTTCTGCTTTTTGTGACACCTCTCTTTGGTTGGAAAATGGCTGAATGCTTTCTGTGACTAGTTGCTGATCGAACATAATGATATGTTCTGCTTTCGCCGAAAAGCCTTTGTGAAATCGGACACTGGGGTTGGATTAACGAGAAGTATATCTTTAAAATGGTGTAAAATACTTGCATGGTTGAGGAATTCTAATTATGAGATTTGTTGTTTTGAATTTGGAGCCCTGGCTGTTGGCGAGGTGATCCCAGAGAGGTTAATGGTGGTGAATGACCTTAATCCTGACTTTCTGGTGAGACCTGATCAATCTTACTAGAAATAATGGACAATAGGATATTTAAGTACAGTCTTTTTACCATTACCTTACCGGATAAAATAATTTTCTTATAGAGTTATCAAAAGTTGTAATTCTAATTGTATGTTAATAGCTTAAGTTGTTTATCTATGATTTAACAGGCAGTGTTATTATGTCGGTTAGTGTTTCTGTATTTGCTTTGATACAAATTTCACCAAATTAGGGATGCTGTATTGTTGGGATTTCTCCCGAGAGGTTAGCAATATAACTCCTTGACCCGGTATCTGCTGTGAGGTAGACAGTATGACAAGGGAGTATAGGACAATTCGGAAAATGGTTTCAACAGTCGGTGGTTATGCTCTTTGGCATTATCGTTATAGGGAATTGGGAGAGCGGAATGGAATGTGACTGGAGTTGGCTCATAAATTCAGGAAGTGGGTAATAGAGTCTCTGGGAAAGGTACCACTCTGTGTATATTGTTACAGGTGATAGCTCGTAGGAGAGGACAGCTAACGGCACAATATAGAATAAAGAGACTAGTATGACGTGATTTGAATGTCACACAGACCCAGATCATGGTGATAGTAGCAGAGATAGTATTGTCAGTTCAGACACTATTGTCAACTTTCAATGAGGGGTTTGTCAAAGTTATAACGCTTAAAAGGAAAGCCACAAATTCCTGTATACAGGAGGCCACATCAACAGAAGGGAAGTTTGCTATAATAATATCATCACATCTCCTGAAGAGTGTGATTAAGAAACATATGACTCAGAATTGTTTAGGTTGGATACCATTCTAACGCCACCACAGGACTCGTGCCTCGTGAAGGGGTTACTGGATGGGAGTACCGGGTGCTGTTATTCACATCACAAATTAGTGATTTGGCCACACTGGCCACACTGTTAGAGTCTATATTGTCCTATTGTCAGGAAATGACCCATAATCACTACCACTCCAAGTGGAGAAGATCAAATAACACTTTATATAGAGTGGATAGCTCGATACGAAGATACCCGGGTTAATTGTGAGAGGGTAACATCTAAGGTTGCTGAAGCCGTGAGCATGACTAAATCATAAGGGCATGGGGATATGGGTGGCTCCATTATAAAAAAAGGTCTAGTGTCCTAGAAGTAGGATGTTCTGATAAGGGGATGGTTCTCTTACAAACAGGAATTTGGAAAAGAATGCAATGGAACAGATAGTTTGAGGAATGAAAGTAGAACCTCGTCCCTCCCTCAACTTGGCATTGTGTGCAATAGACTCCAGTTAAAAGAACAACAGTTGCTAACATTCAAGTTAGTGTGGGCAGAAGACAAAACCTCAGAGTTCTACGACACAGGACGTCAAGCCAGGTGAAGCTACAGAAACGAAAGAGAGGGGATTTTGTCGGATCAAGAGGTTTTACATACCGTACTCCGTATTACCCAACACCAACAGGAATGAAATGGTCTGGGAAGATTTTAGATAGTGAGAGACCTGGGGAGGAATAGCTTGTTGGGACAATCAGACCCTGGACGATATTATGCAAAGAGAGTATAATGACCAGATAGTCCTTATTGTTAAACGGCATGAGGAAAGCGAGAGATATGAGCAGATGAAGACTTATTAACAGGCTTGGTTAGGCCCTACTTTAGTTCATGAGACAAATATACACAAATGTCTGTGGCAGAGTGGGGGAAGTACAGGACATTCCTATGGAGTGTTGGTGTTGGTGTTGGATGTGGGGGTAACCCATGTAAGCCCTCTCCAGTGTATTCCAAAAACCAAGGCCATAGTCTTTACAGGGGCAGGAAATAGAGGAATAAATGTGACAGAGGTGTTGGGATGCCTCACCTATAAATTAAGAAAATTGGTGATAGACTCATTAGAGAATGATACCACTGCACTGTGTAGAGTTATACAGGGAATAGTGCGTAGTAGTGTGGAAAAGACAGTGGTCTGCGCAGAGTGGAAGGACTACTATGAGGATAAGCTTAACCTCTTGGATTTAAGGGGCACTATTTTAATTTTTAGATGAAAAACGTTCCCGTTTTAAACAAGATATTTTGTCATGAAAAGATGCTCGACTATGCATATAATTGACAGCTTTGGAAAGAAGACACTCTGACGATTCCAAAACTACAAAGATATTGTCTGTGAGTGCCACATAACTGATGTTACAGGCGAAACCCTGATAAAAATCCAACCAGGAAGTGCCGCATTTTTTGAAACCGCCTCATGCCAATGACTCCTTATATGGCTGTGAATGAGCTACGAATGAGCTTACGTTTTCCACGTATTCCCCAAGGTGTCTACAGCATTGTGACGTCTTTTTAGGCATTTCCATTGAAGAATGGCTGTAAGGGACCATATATAGCATGTGGTCACATGGTGTCTCCCACAGAAAATCTCGCGTAAAATACTGAGGTAGCCATTTTTCCTCTAAAATACTGAGGTAGCCATCGCTTCTTATGAGAAACCAATTGCCTCGACGGATATATTATCGAATATATATGTTAAAAACACCTTGAGGATGGATCCTAAACAACGTTTGCCGTGTTTCTGTCGATATTATGGAGCAAATTTTGAAAAAATGTTGGCATTATAGTTGCAGCACTTTCCGGTCGATTTCTCAGCCAAGCATGATGAAGAAACGGGAGCTATTTCGCCTACAAAAATAATATTTTGGGAAAAAAGGAACATTTGCTATCTAACTGGGAGTCTCCTGAGTGAAAGCATCTGAAGTTCTTCAAAGATAAATGATTTAATTTGGTTGCTTTTCATATTTTCGTGAAAATGTTGCCTGCTGCCAGCAGAGCCTAGCAAAGCATTATGCCATGATAAACTTACACAAATGCTTGTCTAGCGTTGGCTGTAACGCATATTTTGAAAATCTGTGATGACAGTGTTGTTAACAAAAGGCTAAGCTTGTGTTTGAATATATTTATTTCATTTTATTTGTGATTTTCATGAATAGGAAAAGTTTATGTCCTCTGCGTTATGCTAATGCATTTGAGGCTATGATTACGCTCCCGGATACGGGTTTGCTCATCGCAAGAGGTAACGTGGAGGACTCTAGGAGGGTGGTCATAACTGTCGCTGAAATAGTTTTATCATTTCAGACTTTAATATCTACATATGGAGAAGGTTTTACTGATGAGGGAACAACTTTGTGACATCTGCTGACATAAAAAGGGCTTTATAAATACATTTGATTAATTGATTGATGAGATTGTTTGCTGCTTTCAACATGTCAATACTTCTCACAAAGACAAGTACTGACGCAGTCAATCTCTCCTCTACTTTGAGCTAGGAGAGCTTGACATGCATGTTATTGATGTTAGCAGTCCATGTACATTTAGGGGCCAGCCGTACAGCATTGTTCCTGGCCAACTGTAATTTTCCTATGTCCCTCTGTGGAACTTGACCATATGACTGGGCAGTAGTCCAGGTGTGACAAAATTAGGGCCTGTAGGACTTGTTTTGTTGATAGCGATGTCAAGAAAGCAGTGCTTTATTACGAACAGACCTCTTCCCATATTATCTACCGTTGCATCAATATGTTTTGACCGTGAGTTTACAATCCTGGGTTACACCAAGCAGGTTAGTCTTCTCAACTTGCTCAATTTCCACATTATTCATTACAAGATTAAATTGAGGTTAAGGGTTTAGTGAATGATTTGTCCCAAATACAATACAAGTTTTTGACATATTTAGGAGTAGCTTATTTCTTGCCACCCACTCCAAAACTGACTGTGTTGCAGTGATTTCTCTTGCTGTGGTAGCTGACATGGGCTTTACTCAGTGCCAGTGGCAGGTTCTTAGTAAAAACATGTTTTACAAGTAAGGGGCCTAGACAGCTGCCTTGGGGAATGCCTGACTTATGTTGGAGAGGATTCCATTAAAGAACACCCTTTGAGTTCTGTTAGACAGGTACAGTGGCTTGCGAAAGTATTCACACCCTTGGCATTTTTCCCATTTTGTTGCCTTACAACCTGGAATTAAAATATATATATTTTTTTGTATCATTTGATTTACACAACATGCCTACCACTTTGAAGATGCAAAATATTTTTTATTGTTAAACAAACAAGAAATAAGGCAAAAAAAACTGAAAACTTGACCGTGCATAACTATTCTCTACTTTGTACAGACAACTTTTGCAGAAATTACAGCTGCAAGTCTCTTGGGGTATGTCTCTATAAGCTTGGCAAATCTAGTCACTGGGATTTTTGCCCATTCTTCAATGCAAAACTGCTCCAACTCCTTCAAGTTTTATGGGTTCCGCTGGTGTACAGCAATCTTTAAGTCATACCACAGATTCTCAATTGGATTGAGGTCTGGGATATGACTAGGCCATTCCAAGGCATTTAAATGTTTCCCCTTAAACCACTTGAGTGTTGCTTTAGCAGTATGTTTAGGGTCATTGTCCTGCTGGAAGGTGAACCTCCATCCCAGTCTCAAATCTCTGGAAGAATTTCCCTGTATTTAGTGCAATCCATCATTCCTTCAATTCTGACCAGTTTCCCAGTCCCTGCTGATGATAAACATAGGTTCTCAGGGTGATGAGAGGTGTTGGGTTTGTGCCAGACATTTTCCTTGATGAACAAAAAGCTCAATTTTAGTCTCATCTGACAAGAGTACCTTCTTCCATATGTTTGGGGAGTCTCCCAAACAGCAGCAGATTATGATCGCTAATGTCAAAAGCTGCACTGAAGTCTAACAAAACAGCTCCCACAATCTTCTTATTATCAATTTCCTTCAGCCAATCATCAGTCATTTGTGTCGTACATGTTGAGTGCCCTTCCCTAGAAATGCTGAAAGTCCATTGTTATTTGTTTACTGTCAAATAGCATTGTATCTGGTAAAAAAAAAAAAATCTCAAAAAGTTTACTAAGGGTTGGTAACTGATTGGTCGGCTGTTTGAGCCAGTAAAGGGTGCTTTGCTATTCTTGGGTAGCGGAATGACTTTTGCTTCCCTCCAGGCTTGAGGGCACACACTTTTCTGTAGGCTTAGATTGAAGTAATGGAAAATAGGAGTGGCAATATAGTCTGCTATCATCCTCAGTAATTTACCATTCAAGTTGTCAGACCCCTGTGACTTGTCATTGTTGAAAGTAAAACAATCATTTGTTCACCTCTTCCACAATCACTTTATGGAATTCAAAATTACAGTGCTTGTTTTTCATAATTTGGTGAGTTATGCATGGATGAGTACGTACAGAATTTGTTGACATGTTATGCCGAAATTTGCTCATCTTGACAATAAAATAATAAATAAAGTAGTTGGCAATATCAGTTGGTTTTGTGATGAATGAGCAATCTGAATGAATGAGCCATTTTCCCTACATTTATTTAAGGAGCTCCAAAGCTTTTTACTATTACCATTTAAATATTTTTTCTTTATTTCATAGTACAGTTTATTTTTTATTTTGTATCGTTTAGTCACATGATTTCTCAATTTACAGTACGTTTGGCAATCGGCTGTGCAGCCAGACTTATTTGCCATTCCTTTTGCTTCATCCCTCTCAACCGTACAATGTTTCAATTCCTCATCAATCCACAGGGATTCAACATGTTTTACTGTTATTTTCTTAATGGGTGCATGCTTGTTAGTAAATGGAGTAAGCAATTTCATACATTTTTGTGCAGCATCTAGTTGCTCGTCATTACACACCACAGACCAGCAAATATTCTTTAAGATAAGAATCACTACAAAAACTCTCGTATGATTTCTTTATACACTTTCTTATACACTTGTTTTTTTTCTAGATATGGCTATTACAGTTGAAGTAGGAAGTTTACATACACTAAGGTTGGAGTCATTAAAACTGGTTTTTCAACCACTCCACAAATGTCTTGTTAACAAACTATAGTTTTGGCAATTCGGTTAAGACATCTACTTTGTGCATGCCACAAGTAGTTTTTCCAACAATTGTTTACAGACTATTATTTCACTTATAATCACTGTATCACAATTCCAGTGGGTCAGAAGTTTACATACACTAAGTTGACTGTGCCTTTAAACGGCTTGGAAAATTCCAGAAAATGATGTCATGGCTTTAGAAGCTTCTGATAGGCTAATTGACATAATTTGAGTCAATTGGAGGTGTACCTGTGAATGTATTTCAAGGCCCACCTTCAAACTCAGTGCCTCTTTGCTTGACATCATGGGAAAATCAAAAGAAATCAGCCAAGACAGAAAAAAAATTGTAGACCTCCACAAGTCTGGTTCATTCTTGGGAGCAATTTCTGAACGCCTGAAGGTACCACGTTCATCTGTACAAACAATAGCACGCAAATATAAACACCATGGGACCACGCAGCCGTCATACTGCTCAGGAAAGAGACATGTTCTGTCTCCTAGAGATGAACGTACTTTGGTGCGAAAAGTGCAACGCAATCACAGAACAACAGCAAAGGACATTGTGAAGATGCTGGAGGAAACAGGTACAAAAGTATCTATATCCACAGTAAACAAGTCCTATATTGACATAACCTGAAAGGTCGCTCAGCAAGGAAATCGCCACTGCTCCAAAATCACCATAAAAAAAGACAGACTACGGTTTGCAATTGCACATGGGGACAAAGATCGTACTTTTTGGAGAAATGTCTCTGGTCTGATGAAACTAAAATTGAACTGTTTGGCCATAATGACCATTGTTATGTTTGGAGGAAAAAGGGGGAGGCTTGCAAGCCAAAGAACCCCATCCCAACCGTGAAGCACGGGGGATGCAGCATCATGTTGTGGGGGTGCTTTGCTGCAGGAGGGACTGGTGCACTTCACAAAATAGATGGCATCATGAGGGAGGAAAATGAGGTGGATATATTGAAGCAACATCTCAAGACATAAGTCAGGAAAATAAAGCTTGGTCGCAAATGGGTCTTCCAAATGGACAATGACCTCAAGCATACTTCCAATGTTATGGAAAATGGCTTAAGGACAACAAAGTCACTGTATTGGAGTGGCCATCACAAAGCCCTGACCTCAATCCTATAGAAAATGTGTGGGCAGAACGGAAAAAGTGTGTGCGAGCAAGGAGGCCGACAAACCTGACTTAATTACACCAGCTCTGTCAGGAGGAATGGGCCAAAATTCACCCAACTTATTGTGGGAAGCTTGTGGAAGGCTACTCAAAACATTTGACCCAAGTTAAACAATTTAAAGGCAATGCTACCAAATACTAATTGAG